>NC_059502.1:10000000-10312110 GCF_914767665.1 Harmonia axyridis | reverse complement strand
AGAGACATGATGAAGCGCTTTTACAGCATGACAATGCTCAATTCCGTGTTGTAAAAGGGGTCAAGACATACTTGAAAACGTTTGAATGAGAAGTCCTACCCCACCCGCCATATTCTCCAGACTTTGCTCCCTCGGACTATAACTTGTTTCGATCAATGGCATACGGCCTGGCTGACCAGCACTTCCGGTCTTATGAGAAAGTAAAAATTTGGATTGATTCGTGAATCGCTCCAAAAGGTGACCAGTTTTTTCAACGCGGGATTCATACGCTGCCCGAAAGATGGAAGAAAGTAGTGGACAACAATAGAAAATACTTTGAATCATAAATGTATAACAATTTTTTTACAATAAAGCCTCTAATTAATTTTAGAAAAAACGGCAAAAGCAATCTATCACTTGTTTCGGTCAATGACACACGGACTGGCTGACCAGCACTTCCGGTCTTATGAACAACTGGCTTTTTGCAGACCTCGAAAGATTACTCCAGGGCAAGGAATTTTACTTTATTGTAGAAGTGATTGCCAACATCCTATTTTTCAAGAATTTTTCTAAAAGATATTGAAACGTTAGAGGAATTTTGGAGTAAATGTGTTTTTACTGGTTAAGCCCAAGCGAGGGCCCTTGGCTTATCGAGTGCAGTGTTACTTAATTCATCAACCCTTTTGCGTCCATATTCGAAAAAGAAAACGCAGACTACCCCCCACCACAGAATATAAGCTCAGCAACCTATTCTTTCACACAACAACATCTCCCCTTCGCCCCACGTATCCGACACCTGCTGATCAGACAACGCCGCCCTATTCTCGAGACGTAATATCGTCTCAATAAAGACACAGCCATCCCCAAACACTCATATTGCACGTTTCGATATAATCTCATCAAAATTGATTTACGCTGATCGCTATTCTCCATTATTAGATTGCGTGTGTGCGCGCGGGGCACAAGAACAGTTCGGCTCACACGAAGGAGGGCCCCCCTCAGAGACTGTGTGTGCGATGTTCGGTCACTATGCTAATCCCCCCCCCTTCTGCAACACAACGTACGCAAAACGCCTCTCAATAATGGACTTGCTGCGATGATTACAGGGGCGTGCAAATCGAATATCGACGAGTTTGGGTGGCAACATTTTTGATGGACGCTGATTGAAATTGGAGGAGGAAGGATTAAAGGAAATGGCCTGGGAGCCTGATGGAAAATCGGGCAAACATGAATACTTTTGGAATCAGAGGCCGAAAACCCAACTGCGTTTTGACTAATGCATTATAAAAAATACGGAAATATAGGGTTTTCCAATGTGAGGTTTTATTTGGATTAAAAAATTCTGAATATTCTGGAAATTGATGGATGTTTATTTCATTGTGAAGAGGAAGGTATGCCATTAACAATGGAAAACGATATCAGCCCAATGGCTGCTACAGTTGCAGCAGAATATCCTTTTCATGAAATATTTCATGACCACATTTGCGGCTGAATCTCCTCGACAACTTCACTAATTCCACCTTTAATATATAGTGAATCATTAATGGAGCATTGGCATATACCTCATCTTCCACGTGACCCCCAGAGAAAAGAGTTTGAAGGTGTGAAATCACAAGGCTAATTGCGATCACCTCTTCGAGAAATTATTTATTTATTTTTACGGCTCTGTAAGCTATCCGGGAACTGCGACCAATTTTCTTTTTTGTTCATAACCCTACTTACACATAAAAACCCCGGAACCTTAGAAACCTATTACTTCTTGAGTATCCAGAGCCAGAGCTGACTCTCCCATGTAGTCGTTCTTAGGCCAGTCAGGCCCGGACTTTTGGCTGTTTCTACTTCCTTTCCACAGAGTCTGCAGATCTCATCTACTGACTTACCAATGCGGTACAAAAGCTATTTGCAGCGACAGTGTCGTGTCAGCAGTCCCACCATTACCCGAAGCGCAGCTCGTGGTAGCTTCTGAAGCTTCCTGTGTCGGTGAAAGCACCACAAATTTCTTTGCCTGATCAAGACCCGGAGTGTTTCTTCAGAGGGTTTTTCTATTGTCTTACTTCCATTGTTGGACAGCTGTTGGACAGCTTATATTGGTGTTTCCCACGCACAAAGAAGGGCTCAGGACCAACAGATGTTAACCTTGATGCCCTTTTTGCAAGTTCACCGGATTCTTCATTTCCTTCAATACCATATTATCCTGGTACCAATAGTAGTGTTACTTTATATCCTCTGGCCAGTTGCTTTATGGTATAACGGCTCTCCCATCTCATTAGAGACTCCTGATATATGAATCCAGAGTTGCCTGGCTGTCCGTAGTGATGTAAATATGAGCCCCATCGAGGTTTTTTTGAGACACTCTTGGGCGCAATTATAGACAGCTAGTGTCTCAGTTTGCAAGATAGAAGGATCACCTTCGAGAAATAACACAACCAAGAAACTCTTCTTGCAATATTGCGATTTTTTACTTGTTCCAGCCAAACCAAACCGTTCCAAACAGACTCCTTGAGGATGGAGAGGTTTTACAACAATTATTATTGGATTTTCCGGGTCCCAAATGCGACAATTCTGCTTATCAACGTAGCCTCTGAGGCGAAAATGAGCCTCAACACTGAAGATGATTTTTCGATGAAAATCCAGTAATTTTGATGTATATCAAGGACCCAATCAGACACCAATAGGCGTTGCTGGTGATCGACATGCTTGGGTTTTGTTTTGATGGAATTCCAAAAGCCTCAAAACCTGGGTCTTAATGCAAAATACGGTGTAATGTAGTCTGTGGAATGAAAATATTGACGAAGAATGGACAAAGTGTTTACGTTAACACTACGGGCTAAGGCAGCAATATTCTCAGTAATGATCTTGAGCGACGCACACGGTTTCTATTCTTCATATCATTAACTTGCCCCAAGAGCTCAAATTATTCATTATTAGTTTCATTATTGCCGTCCGAGAAGGTGCTTCACGACGACCCAAAAGTGCTTTAGTTTTGTGAACTGAGACTGCAAAACTACTATTCTAACAATTTCAATGCGTTATTGAAGCGTATATCGTTTCATTTTTACTAATGGCGTCGTTTTAACTTGTCTAATGTCAAAAGATGACAGCTGACCAGAGTGGACTATTCAAAATGAAATGAAAAACCTTTTAGAATTAGGAAATTTTGTTCAGTCCTTTTGATATTGTAAAAAATAGAAAAGACAAAAACTATTATGATACTTGATACCTGTATATTTTGACAAGTGAGTCCCCATTTTGTTGTTGCAAGGAGATCACATGTCCATTTCTTTTTACTTTTTGTAGAGCTCCTGAAGATGCCCTAACAAGGCGAAACATGTAGAGTTGATATTAAATAAAGAGTCCATTAAGTAAAAAATAGGTTCTATCACATTATATCAAAAATGGATTATGGCCGTTTAGTGAGTAACTTTTAGAATCTGTTTAAATTGGCAACAAAACCAAAAGGAAGGAAAATAACACCTGTTCACTGTAAATTGACTTAATTGTTATCGAGTTCGTTTCTTATCACGTGATAATAGGTACCTATTATTCGGGATTTAGGAGCTTATCTCAATCAATAGCCTACTGCTCCCTCAAATTAATTTAGATAATTCTGGAACGTCCATGAGGATGTGAATAAATAAGACAATAATATTGTTTATACTGTCAATTACACTCCTTCCGATATGTATTCTCGAATAATCAAGAGAATTATCTGAAATCGATATTACTTATCACATATTTCAGCAGTAATATTTCGAGCATAACGTTAACTATCTTCAGAGTGTTAGTTTCATATGTGAATTTCCTCAGTTTGACAGCAGTAAGATAACTCCCAGTCTCATTTTCAATAACTGTAACTAATAGTCTAGAAACTTCCGGGTATCGACGTTCCACTCATAAATCCGTTGACTTTTATTAAGTTCTGTCGAATGGTTCGATAACGCGTGAAATATGTAGAAAATTTCGGGAACTTTTCGTATCACTATCCATGATATTCGCGAGAATAAATTCTGAAGTTCAGTCTCCGAGAAGTAAAGTGGGTGATTTTTATTTTCAACGGGTTCCAAAACAGCTCGATATGCATCGTCATAATAGTAAATTGGACACACAAATAGTTCTGTTATCTTGAACAAAGCTCCTTTGACGTCGAAGTTTGGTTTTTTAATGGTAGTTTGGAACCTCTACAGGGTGTTCCTTGTATTTAAGAGAGGGATTCTTAGAGCCTTTTTAAGAAAATAACTTTATTTATACTTATGTCTTAAATGTGCTAACTTTTGAGATATAGGATGGTACATTTTTCAGAAAAAAGTCATAACTACAATACTTTGGCAGATATGTATTTCGTTGATATTTGGTTTACGTTTTCACTGCATCAAGATTCTACTTCTGATGGTCGAACAATTTCATTATTTTTACCAGCTGCGTCTGTATGGATTTGGCATTGAATATTTTGATAATGTTTGGAGTTCAAACATATTGCTAATTTCAAAAAAAAAACTAATTTTTTCAAATTCTTGTAACTTCTGAAGGAAAACGAATCGGACTCATGTTCATAGAAAACTAAATGATTCAGCATGAGTGCAGCTATCATCTGTCAAAGACCTTGTAGAACACTATACCTAGCCTCTTGGCTTGAGCTTGACTTGAATTGAAGTCTAGCTCAATCATTATAGATCATAACTAAATAAAAAATAATAAAAAAAGTTTCTTAATATTGAGAAACCTCCAGGCTTTGTTTGATTTCATAATTTTCTATCCAGGATCTAAGACATATGAGGCATCTACAGATTTGTCGCCTCACCTATTGCGGGTTTTGTAATTGTCAGAGCAGCTCTGGAAAATTATCTTTCAACAGGAGCTGAAGGTGCTGGCGTTGATAAAAAATCCTTGGCCAAGTTTGGAAAGATATTTCTGAAACTACTAAAATCTACCAATAGATTTGATAGAAATGTGAGAAAACAACTAATAATGTCACACTGGCAAATGTTTCAGTCTCCCTGCGCTTGAGGAATCCCCGTATTTAGTCTGAGCGCGCACGAGATTGCAGAAATATATGCCGTGCGACGCGTGCATATCAAGCTCAAGTGATATCAAGTAGCTTGATATCAAGTAAAGCAATAAATATCTAAAATCAAGACAAGTCAATTTCAAGTATATCATTTTTCAGGAGCTTGGCTTGATGAATCCCTAAATATACCTTGTGCTATCAATTGGAATATCGAAATTTCAAAAATTCTTTCAATGAATAAATTACTCTGAGCCAAATAAAAAAACTGAAATAAGAATTTCAATTAATTGTGGAGGTTTTTTTTTAAAAGGCACGACGAATGTGTGGAGGTGCATAAGGTAGGGACCATTGAGTTGCCCTAATCCTGGGATGAAATAATATCCCAACAAAAAGTGCGAACAAATCTCCAAAATTCCCTGATTGGTTTTGGTAATCTCAGTTTTCTTCGATGAGAAGAAATGTTTATGAAGGAAAATATTGAATGAACCTTTTTTTTCCACAACTGTTTTCAAATACCGTAATGACTTTCATTTTTTCACAAAATTCAACCGAAAGAAAATTTGATACAAACAGCACTTAGTCATCCATTACGATTGCATAATATGAAAAATGGAAAGTTCAAATAACTTCCTGAAAAAGAATTGGAAATTTCGTTCATCCACGTCGAGTTACCTCTCAACAAACAAAAGTTCGTACCTGATAGCGAAATGAATATTAATGAAAATTCTCGCGAAATAAGTGATACTATCGCTGAAATCTAATTACAAAGCGAGAATATTCGGCTTAGTATGGACCAAATTGAAGGGGGTGGAGTGAATTAACTCCTAGTGGTTGTAAATGGTTCAGATTGCGGGAATTCTTGATGCCACTTGATTGCTCAAGTACGGCTTGTCGATGCATAATTGTTGCCTGATGCGATCTGATTAACATTTCGGTGATTCATTTTATCCAACCAGACTAGCTGCCATCAAGGAATTTTTCAGTTAACGCAGGCTTCGAGTCTTGTGAATTACTCTAGAAATGTACTTAACGAAAAACTACACAGGCGTATAACTTTACTTCCACCGTTTTTTTCCGAAATTCTGGGCTTTATTGTAAAAAATACTGGTTATACATTTGCGATTCAGAGTATTGTCTATCGCTGGATACTACTTTCCCTCATCTTTCGGGCAGCGTACTGGTTTGAAGCTATCCACGAATCGATCCAATTTTTTTACTTCTTCATGAAAGCTGGTCAGCCAGGCGTGTGCCATTGATCAAAATAAGTGATAGTCCGAGGAAGAAACGTCTGGAGAAAACGGCGGATGTGGTAGAATTTCCCATTTCTACGTTTCCAAGTATGTCTTGACCACTTTCGCAACATGGAGCCAAGCATTGTCATGCTGTAAACTAACTTATCTCATATCTCTCGTTGTATTGCGAACGTTTGTCTTTCAATACTCGGCTCGAACGGCTATAACGATCGCCTTTGATTGTTTCAGTCGGTTTCAACAACTCATAATACACTACGCCGAGCTGGTCCCACCACATATTGAGTCTGACCTTGGAAACGTGAATATTCGGTTTGGCGTCGACGTGGAAGTATGGCCGGGATATCCCCATGATTTTCTGCGCTTATGATTATCGTAATGAACCCATATTTCGTCTCCAGTGCAATGCGATGCAGAAATACCTTCAGCAAACAAACGCTGTTCAACATCTCTTGGCTTCAACTCGTACGGCACCCAATTCCCTTGTTTCTGAATCATTCCCATGATTTTCAGGCATTTTGAAATGGCTTGTTGCGTCACTCCCAAATATCCTGTCAATTCTGGTTGCGTTTGACACGAGTCTTGATCAAGTAATACCTCTAATTCTGCATCTTCGAAAAACTTCTCTCTTCCACGTCAAAATCACTGTTCTTGAAGCGTTGAAACCACTCTCGGCACGTTTTTTCACTAAAAGCGGCATCACCATAGGTATTTGAGAGCGTTCGAAGAGTCTTAGTTGCAGATTTCTTCATATTGAAGCAGAAAATTAATTTTCGATTTTGACACAAATTGGCCTGAATCTCCGCAAGTACTCATCCGACTGTGATGAAACTTCGCAGTAATGATCACAGTTCCTCAACGAAGGGTTGTGCAAAATTTTATTTCTGTGGTTGCACAACCATCGATTTTGACACGAAATGGCCTGAATTTCCGCAAGTACTCATCCGATTGTGATGAAACTTTGCACAAATTATCATAGTCCCTGAAGTTGTGCGAAATTTCATTTCTGTGGTTGCATCACAACCATAGAAAACAATTATCTTTTCCTCGCAAATGTCTGAAGTTTTGAATTTGAAGCCGGCAATCCATAAGGTTAGACTGATGAATTGTTCTTGCCGGGTTTCTGGAGGTGCAAATTGGCGCAAGAAAAAGAGAACAAAAGTTGCTGACGCCACATAGTGCTTCCCTAGACTCTTCAATGGAACAATTAGGGTAGATAACCAACATACACGTATCAAAACATCCGTTATTAAAAATGGGATCGGCCAGAAATTGATGAACAGATAATTGAATGAGAACCATTAGAGATTTCCAGCTTCCTCCTAATTCTTCCGCCGATGGACACGCCGGAATTGGATTCCTTTCATTTACTGCTCACAATTACATCTGGCCGAGTTAAAAGAAAGAACACGAACGAGGAAACTCGTAGTCTTCCGAAAGGATTTTTAATTTCATTGTTCAACAAATTGCTCCCCGGCACTTTCTTGAGAAATTCGTAATTACTTCAGTAATTATCTCACCTCCTTTGTCTCCCCATGAATGGAATCACTATTGATTGCGATAGATAATCGGAATTCGTTGGAATTGTCGCCGAATATATGGATTTCGGACTGGACTATTCCAGAGCATACATTTGACAAACTTATGTCCGAATATTGTACAGGCTGGGCAAATTTCGATGTTTTAGCACTACAACTTTTGAACCAGAGGAGAAAGACAAAATCTGATACCCCATTCTCGTTCTCTTTTTCTGAGAAACTAACAAGGGTAGTATTCATTTTTGGCCAACTTCTTTCGTTTTCGAGTTATAAGCGAAAATTGGAAAAATGGCGATATCGAAAATTTTTTAGATCTCCGCTAATTCTGATGATAGAGCTCTGAAATTAAAACATTAAAGACACTTTTTCACGTAGAATATAGTGGCGTGCTCATCTTTTTAACAGGGTTTTTATTTACAAAGCTATGACCCAAAGTTATGATTTCTGTTTCATTTTTTGAAAGCTTAATTTTTCCTGGTTTCAAAAATATATGATATCGTAATAAATAAAAGAAAATGGTCGAAAACCTTTTTTTTATCTAAGAGTCAAATATTTCTATGCTTCGAACTGTCGATGAGCACGGAAAAATAGAACTTCCCATATCAAGAGCAGCGTTCTTTCGTCAATCTGATTATTTCTATGCTTCTTAATAATTTCTACAAAATTCGAATCTAGATATATTTTATAAATATTTTATCAAAATGTATTCGAAAATAACGAAAAGATCCACATGATAGACGGTTTCCATAGAGAGAGTTGTAATGAGATCAGAAGATTATTTCAATTGGTCTCCAGAATGAATAAGAGAAAGGTATTAGAACAGTAATTAGGGATTCACGGCTTGGCTTGATTTTCAAGCTAGTTGGCTTGAGCTTGACTTGATCTCAAGTCAAGTCAAGTATTTATCAAGTATTTGAATCATATTGAGCTACTTGATTTTTAGCAGTTTTATTGTGTAGTGTCAAATCAATGAAAAATAATGAAATGAGAAGAAACCTTGCAGAAAACACTTATTTATTGAACTTATTGTATAAAATAACCGAAAATATCAACTTTTTTGAAATAGAAACATAAATTAAATCACTATAAATCATAACAGAATGAAAAATAATAAAAAAATAAAGTTTTTTAATATTGAGAAACCACAAGGCTTTGTTTGATTTCATAATTTTCCATCCAGAATCTGAGACACATGAGGCATCTTATAGATTTGTCGCCTAACTTATTGCAGGGTTTCGTAACTGTAAGAGCAGCTCTGCAAAATTGTCTTTCAACAGGAGTTGAAGATGCTGGCGTTGATAAAAAAATCCTTGTCCATTTTGGCCAAGTTTGGAAAGATATTTTTGAAACTACAAAAATCTACCAATAGATTTCATAGAAATGTGAAAAAACTACTAATAAAGTCACATTGGTGAATACTTCATTCTCTCGGCGCTCGAGGAATCCCCTTATTTTGTCTAAGCGTGCAAGAGATTGCATTAATATATGCCATACGACGCGTGCATATCAAGCTCAAGTAATATCAAGTAGCTTGATATCTAATCAAGCAATACATATCTGAAATCAAGTCAAGTCAAGCTCAAGTATGTAATCCTTAAAAGTAATGATCAAGTGACCCGTTTTTTCGGCTTGCCAGTGCATAAGTAATGAAAATATTCATTAGATTTTCATGTCTTAGTTGAGATGTTGTGATTGTGAAAATAAATTATGCATTTCATAACTTTAGCAATGCTTCATCTACCCACTTCTGACATAAATCAGTTGAATTATAATTACGGAAACGGTATTCAACACTTCCTGGAATTTTTTTCCTTTTTACGATGGAGCAGCTGTTGAAATTTTAACCGTTTATCTTGATAACTTCCCTTCACAGACAAATGTAAATAGATACAAATTCCGGCAAGTTATTTAATTTTAAGAGAAAGCGCAAATAAGTTCGACGGTCTGAATTGGAAAGCATCGAGAGCAAAGCTCCGAAATGGAAAATTTCCGCGGCGCAAGGATTTTCCAAGTACTGCCACCGTTTGCTTAAGAGGATTTATTGAAGCGTTGAAAATATGTAAAAATAAAAGCAGAGAAATGCCCTAATTAACTTCTTTTATTCGATGGGCTAACCGCTGCTTGCTCAGTAAAAAAACATGCTAAATGAGTTTTCTTCTTTATCTTTGTTGTTTGCTGGCCTCCGAGCTGCTTTGAGCTAGTTCATTATTTTCAAGTTCTTTGAGGTACAATAAGGGTTCATTATACGGAAGCATTATTTCGAAATGAATTTTAGATGAACAGAAGCAGGATGATTTGATTCTTGCATTTTTTCAGAAACTTCATCCGTGGCCAAATTCATTTTACTCGTTCTTGTTCACGAAGGGACAATTCAATTGAAAAACAAATCAGTCCAGGAGAAGGGGAAGATCCATGGAAACAAGACGCAGTTCTAGGTCTCTGAGGATATGAAATTAGTTTATATGTATATTTAGTAGACCTAGCAGACGTCCTCATAGAAATTCTCCTTTTGTTTCGATGCGACAAAGGGTACGATAGATCTTGAGGTAGTGATGCAATAAAACACTTAGTTTAACTGAAAAATAGGAAATCATAAAAAATTTTATATTAATGAACTTTCATATTTACATTTGCATTTTATTAGTATCGGTGTCCCAAATTAGTTAACTAGTGATGGACTCTCAGAACCTCTTTGAGCTAAGAAAAAATTAATGGCATACATTTCAACGTATGAAAAAAACAGAAAAAAACCTCAGCAAAAATTCTGTCTCCCCGTATAGGTGCAGTGACTGGTTTGTGCATTTGTTTACAGAATAAGCTGACATTTATATGGATAGGCTTTCTCTTCATCCAAACAAAATCTTCTTCATCTTCCTCTCCGCTAAATCTGAAAACAAAAAGAATAGAACCAGAAAGGGATAATGAATGTTAGTTTCCATTATATTGATTTGAAGTTAGCGACCCATTCTGCAAAAGAATCTGAAACTGAATAGAATAGCTTGGAAACCACCATGAAATTTATAAATTGGACTAGTATTCACCAAGTGGTCAATGGTTTCTTCTTTATCACTATCACATAGTGGGCAATCAATAGAATGCCATTTGAAGAGCATACTATTTGAACAACCATGACCAGTCCTGAGTCGATTTAAAATACCATCTTTTCCTAGGAAGATTGAAACCTAGAACCTGAAGGATCAATGATTAGACTTTTGTTGAAGACATTACATGAACTCCATTCCGAACGCTTAATTTCCTTGTCACTTTCATTAGATTGAAGGAAAGTATAAATCCATAAAGGTTTCCATGACTTTAATCTGGCAGTTCTAGTATCTGGGAAGTAATATACTATTGGAAATAAGTTCGGGTAGAGATGAAATTTTTCCAAGGTTTCTTGACTGAGACCTGTGTACGAATATGAGGCGGAAGTATTTGTGATAGCACTGGTAACAAATGTAAAGGTTTAGATCTTATAAAGGGTGTGTTTTTAGAGCTATAGAGCTTTAAATTGCAATAAAACAATGATGGATTATTCGATTGACATGAATTTTATTTATCCGCAAGATAATCTTGTGGCATTACATTTTAAATATGATTTCTGGCATATGACCGCCACGGCTGGCTCGGATGTAGTCCAATCTGGACGTCCAATTTTCGATGACTTTTTCCAACATTTGTGGCCGTATATCGGCAATAACACGGCGAATGTTGTCTTCCAAATGGTCAAGGGTTTGTAGCTTATCCGCATAGACCAACGACTTTACATAGCCCCACAGAAAGTAGTCTAGCGGTGTTAAATCACAAGATCTTGGATGCCAATTCACAGATCCAAAGCTTGAAATTAGGCGGTCACCAAACGTGTCTTTCAATGAATCGATTGTGGCATAAGCTGTGTGACATGTTGCGCCGTCTTGTTGGAACCACACCTCCAAGACATCATGGTTGTTCAATTCAGGAATGAAAAAGTTAGTAATCATGGCTCTATACCGATCACCATTGACTGTAACGTTCTGGCCATCATCGTTTTTGAAGAAGTACGGACCAATGATTCCACCAGCCCATAAAGCGCACCAAACAGTCAGTTTTTCTGGATGTAACGGTGTTTCGACATACACTTGAGGATTAGCTCCACTCAAAATGCGGCAGTTTTGTTTGTTGACGTAGCCATTCAACCAGAAGTGCGCTTTATCGCTAAACAAAATAAAACGGACGTAGTGCGCGATACGTATTCCGCACAGAACCATTATTTTCGAAATAAAATTGCACTATTTACAAGCGTTGTTCAGGCGTGAGTCTATTCATGATGAACTGAGAATAAATCACTTGACAGCTGTTAAATCGGTTGCCATCTTGAACAGTAATGCCAACTTGGAGTTATATACCTCGAAAAAAAACACCCGTTACTAACAGAGAAATCACCATGAATAATTGTACTGACTTTATGTTATTGAATGCGACTAAGCTATGTAGTCAGTAAATAGATCCAGATATATCATGAAGTGATCTTGTCTATACCCTCAAGGCCACAATTTCCTTCTAGTTTTTCAGAGGCTTTTCCCATTCAAACCGCAGGAAAAACTTCCCCTCAAGTGGATCCTAATTGGCTTCCGGGTAAGAATTGGAAATTAAAAATCAGCGGAGAATTCCGGATTACATGACTGAATAAGCTGCAGGACATGAATATTTATCTGTTGGCTTCATTAGATTCGAATCAAATGAGTCGGCGGTTCTTCCTTGCCCCCTGCTGTCTCCTCCCGTTTCGTGAGCATCTCCCGACCACTCCAGGAATGAAATTCATCGTTAGAATTAATTAAGAGTCAGCTGAAGTATCGAGTATCCAGGCGACTAATTTTTTCACCATAATTCCGGGTATTCTTCGACGGTATTTGGAAAATTATAATCATGTTGTGGTCCTTGGAACTGATTACTGATAATTTTTGAGCGTTCAATGTATTTTTTCTTCGTTTCACAAATACCTAAATACCGGCAGAATTGGCTGTCCAGCCAATCTGTGACAAAAGAAGCAACAGCTTGAACAACCATCGTCACGCACTAGTAGCCCCTGCAAGAGGACGCACAATGTGTTGAAGAGTATATTATTCCGTATATTGGTATAATGTAAAAAGGGTGGTATATGCTCATGTAAACTATGATTCCTCTTCATATCATTAGGGTACCATTTTGGACAGCTAATAAGAAATTGGCTCAACTTCGCCACAAACAAAATTTACAGATGCCTTATGAAACATATAACGGGTGTTTTTTTTCGAGGTATATAACTTTAAGTTAGCATTACTGTTCAAGATGACGTTTGATTCAACATCTGTCTAGTGATTTATTATCAGTTTGGTTTGGCAATTTATCATGAATAGACTCATGTCTGAACAACGCTTGCAAATAGTGAAATTTCATTTCGAAAATAATGGTTCTGTGCGGAATACGTATCGCGCACTACGTCCATTAGCGATAAAGCGCACTTTTGGTTGAATGGCTACGTCAACAAACCAAACTGCCGCATTTGGAGTGAAGTTAATCCTCAAGTGTATGTCGAAACACCGTTACATCCAGAAAAACTGTTTGGTGCGCTTTATGGGCTGGTGGAATCATTGGTCCATACTTCTTCAGAAACTATGATGGCCAGAACGTTACAGTCAATGGTGATCGGTATAGATCCATGGTTACTAACTTTTTCATTCCTGAATTGAACAACCATGATGTCCAGGAACTGTAGTTCCAACAAGACAGCGCAACATGTCACACAGCTCGTGGCACAATCGGTTTATTGAAAGACACGTTTGATGACCTCCTAATTTTACGATTTGGACCTGTGAATTAGCCTCCAAGATCTTGTGATTTAACACCGCTAGACTACTTTCTGTGGGGCTATGTGAAGTCATTGGTCTATGCGGATAAGCCACAAACCCTTGACCATTTGGAAGACAACATTCGCCGTGTTATTGCCGATATACGGCCACAAATGTTGGAAAAAGTAATCGAAAATTGGACGTCCAGATTGGACTACATCCGAGCCAGCCGTGGCGGTCATATGCCAGAAATCATATTTAAAATGTAATGCCACATGATTATCTTGCGGATAAATAAAATGCATGTCAATCGAATGATCCATCGTTGTTTTATTGCAATTTAAAGTTCTATAGCTCTAAAAAAACACCCTTAAGAATTTTTCTATTACGGAAAAAGTACCTCCTCGAGCAGGACTCGAACCCGCAAACTCCGAATCACTAGTCCAGTGCTCTACCTCTGAGCTACCAAGGAAGTGAGAAGTTCCAACTGCGTACGACGAACCCCTTCTCCCAGAAAAATTGTCTGCATGGCATGATATTATATCCTTGTAATATTTCCCCTTTGGACATTACGACCATGAAAAAACTTCTGTTGGTTTTTACCATTTCTAAGGGATCTAATCGTGTTGACATTCTGGATTCCTTTCGAATAGATGTTCATACCCTTACAACCTACACGTCGCAACCGATTCTCTCCTTAAAAAGTTCTGACACCCACTACATCAACAGACTAAATCCGGCCTCTGCCTCCGAAAGGGTCCTCAATCAATGCTGACCCAGATATGGCGATAGGGTCGAAACAATATTCGGGCCATCCGAAGAAGAGTTATAAGAATATAAATTCAGATAAACGCGGTTCCAAAAGGAATAAATGTATAATTGATTTATTGGCCAGCCTGACGGGATAAAGAACGGACTCGGGGGACCGAAAGCAGGACGAATTTTCCGAATTCGTGGTTTGGATGATAGCAACTTCAAAGCAATTCCATATCTCCGATCAGTCGGAGAAGGAATAATTTATTTTGAGGGGGTGATCGGTTCTGTTCTCGGGCATCCGGGAAGACGAAGATTGTAAGTGGATGATTGACGCTTTCACGCAGGAAGGTGCTTTTTTATGGGGATGCTGAGAAGGTGTGTAACCTATTGTCGTGCGTTCGAATAATATTGAGGTCACAAGGACTTTCCTTCTTTCTACATTTTTATTTGTCTCTGACTACTCCGTCTAGATATTTTATGTCATTTCTATCTGAGTTTGGTCCTTTCCAATATTTTTTCTCTGCTTTATGATAACTTTGGTATATGTGATGATGTAAAGTAGCGTTATTGGTTTTGAACCAAGTCATTGAATTCCTGTTTTTCCCGCTGTTTAGTTGTAGGCATAGTTTTTTTTTGTCAATATCAGTGGATGAGTCACCTTGATTGGTTAGCGATCACTTGAAGAACAATTTCAAATCGAAAATTTTCTATCGAGTTACTTTTCAATCCATTTCTTCTGTGATCCAAAGAAAATTTCAGTTTACTTCTTATCAAGTTGAAAAGAAGTTTTTCCCTACACTTTTTGAAGTTGAAACCATCTTTGAGTCTTGTGAAGATATTAACTAATATCCTTAATACTTACAGCAGCCCAAGAAAAGTTAGTTGCTAAGCAGATACCATTCGATATTGAATTTACTCAGATCATACATAAGATATACTAACTGACAAAGTAAGTGGATTTTGATTTTTTTTTGGTAAAACATAGATAGTATAGCAAGGAGTAAATGATTGAATTTGGGGAAAAAATGGTGAAGGTTTTTTCATGGAAACAATTTTTGTTACTTGAATATTGTAGTCGTTTTTTAAATTTCACAACAAATAAGCTGTTCGAGGTGATCCAAAGTCGATGTTTAATTCTTGTTAGAATGCCTAGAGCACGTGTACGCGGAATTTATCGTCAGCTAAGTTAATTCAACTACTGTTATTAGATGTTGGGTTGGGGAGTATGTGCAAACACATTATCAACAAATGTATTAAAAGAAAATGTAAACCCTCGGTTTTTTTTTCTCCAAATTTCAATCATTTACTCCTTGGTATACTATCTATGTTTTACCTAAAAAAAATTAAAATTTCAACATTTCAGTTTCTTCATCAGTTAGTGTATATAAACTTGGCAGAATTGTTTAGCTGCGTTGCATCTCGATACAATATTATTTCTGGCGAAATATATGCGAATCGATATTGCACAATTCCTCACGCCTGAAGCGATTTCGATGTGGTGTACGTACCTATGTAAATTTCAGATCATCTATGCAAAAGTATGCAAATTAACTGAGTTTATTCACAAACTTTGGTCCTCCACTGGAGAGCTTTTATCGGAACAACACCACGAGTAAAGTATATGCAATGGCTATAAACATCTGATTGATTTGTGGATTTGCTGTTCAAACAGCAGACTATTCTAGTTTTAACTCGATGTACAGAATGTTCTTCGAATTATGTTCACTAAACAGAATAACTGAACATTTATATTTATATAAAAGTGATATTTCGGCTATATCAGTTTCAGTAAATGCCATTCGCATTTTTTTAGTTGAATCAAAAATTAGAATGTGAAAATCGAAAAGCTCGATTCTGTTGTTGAGCACCCAATATATTAACGACCTCCCACTTGGGAGATGAATTAATCCTCTCTAAGGAGATTGATGATGCCCTACGCCATGACAGGTAACACCGTTTTGTTGAAAACGTGTATCATCTTCATTAATCATTGCATGATATCGGATATTGTTTTTCCAATGTTGATCAGTCGTTAAGATGGCAAATTGAGTTTGTTATCTACCCCGACTTCATCACTCATGGCTCTAAGACAATGAGAAATGTTGACTCTTTCAGCTGCTATGCTTCATTATTTGTTGTATCGAATCTTTGAGATATTCTAAAATGAGATCGATGAAAATTTAATTGGTCAAAATTATGTACTGAATCATCAAGAGCTATTTCAACTTTGAACACCCTATAACTTAGGAAACATGGTTGTCCAGATTCTTCTAATCGTCCTTCATTATTAAGGTCATAAAGACATACAGAAAACATTCACATTTAGAGATGAGCGATACCGTGATTTCTAGATCACGTTAAACATTCACATTTAGAGATGAGCGATACCGTGATTTCTAGATCACGTTGTGAAACGTGAACGTTACTTTATGATATCAGTGAAATTAAAGCGTGACGTGATCACTGTTTAGGTTGCTTGTTATTAATATTTGTATGAATAACCCAAACCTTAGTTCGTTTATCTTTGCAACTCGAATTGGTCACTCTTTTCATTCAAAGCAAAGCAAAATTAATGAAAAATTATTATGAAAACATCCATTTTTCTTACATTTTCAACTCTTTTTCTTATTTCAGCTTTAGTTAGGAACGTAACAGAAGGATATCGATTTTTCAAATGTTTCCTCAAATTTGAAGAGGTGGTTTTGAAAGATAATTTCAACTTGCATAAATTACAAGTAGCATAATTTACATCAACTTTTGTGAAGTAAGTCCAAAGGTTGCTGGTCTTTCGCCTGTTATCATTCTTTCGCCTATTATTATTATGTCTCTGACGTGTTTTCGTTTATTTTTTATAATACAGAGTACCATTTATTGCTTCGGTCGAACTTCAATATAGAAACAATTTCTTTGGGATTGTTTATCAAAGATAAGCATAAAATTAGAATTTTATTGCCACCACAAATTATGCAGTAATTCAGTAGTTATTATTTGTTTGTAGCAAGTATTTATTGTTTAACTAGTCCTACAAAAATACTTCCTAAAGCAGGCGAAGTTGCCTACGATGCTGGGGTTGTCATAAAAATATGCAATTATGTTAGTCGAAAAAGGTTCCGAAGCAATAAAAACATCAGGCTGCCTTCATAATTTACGATTGCAACGGACGATGATATGCCCTGAAAAGATCTGTGAAATGTTCAAACTGTGATCCCGTCACGCTCTGTATTCGTTTTTCGGAACCGTGACTACCTGTGACATTCTGATATCAGTGATTAAATCACAGTTCGTGAAATATCGCTAATCTCTATTCACATTCAGGTATTTGGTCCTTTGCACTGCTTTGATTTGTTGAACGAAATTAACACATATTTTACTCTTATTGATCAGCGAGGTATAAAAGAGACAGTAATCAGAAAAAACTGTAGGTTGAAATCGCGAGTAGAGCGCTCCAATACCCATTCT
The DNA here is from genome assembly GCF_914767665.1 of Harmonia axyridis. Taxonomy (NCBI): domain Eukaryota; kingdom Metazoa; phylum Arthropoda; class Insecta; order Coleoptera; family Coccinellidae; genus Harmonia; species Harmonia axyridis. Next base: position 10,294,319 of record NC_059502.1, on the reverse strand, counting down.
ACAAATTCGGGACAAAACGCCAGGAGTGAAATGAATTCCCGTCGAATTGCTACCGGGTGTACGCAAGCTGTTTGTGTCGCCATCTGTATGGTTTGTTTGCGGTTGATGGGTGGAATTGATGATTCTGAATCAATTATACGCATTGTTCGTTCAACCGATTGACAGTGCAAAAGTTTATCAGTATTTACCATAATGCATTCCTGATGGTTTTATTATGGTCTCATGTAGAATGGGTTCTCGACAAATGTGGTATGTACTTATATCCGAAACCATTTAAACGCACGTGGAAAGGTTTTTAGGTGTAAGAATATTTATTCATAATGCTGTCCAATTTTGTTTCAGTCAATATATGTCATTCGTGTTTTATAGAAATTACGAATCGTTGATTTTAGTTTGAAATTTACAATGGATTCGAAAATGATCTAGTTGGATCACTTGTTCTGGAAATATTTTGGTAATTCATTTCTAGAAGTGGTGCTTTGAACTGGCCTCCTCCTTCGTATGAATTGAAGCCTCTCGATAACTTTTTATGAGGCTATGTTAAGTCATTGGTTTATGCCGACAAATTAGCAACTATTGAATCTTTGGAAGCCAATATTCAAGCCACCATGCACAACATACGGTAAGATTTATTGTGAAAAAATTGTGTGCATTTTAGAGGTGGACACAGTTGGTACCTCCGATTTGCTATCTGTTACGTCATGCGATTGCTAAAATACTTATTTGCTATATCTCCTGTACACTCGAGAGCAATAAGGGTTGCTAAAAGAATATTTCTATCAGATAATAGTAAGTTTATTCGCTCTGGTAATAAAGTATAATTTTTCAATTATATTCAATCTCAAAAAGAGCACTCTAATTCAGGCACTTCAGAAGAAACTTCGCTTTGCTGTGGACAAAGCAAAAACCTCTGCCTCAGACTGAGATTGGTGGAGTGCTATATCTGGTCTGTACTTTTTCACGGTGTAGAGGGAGAGGCTTTAAGGAAAGCTCAGTCAACAGGTTAGAAGCCTTTGCAGTGTGAATGTACTGCATGATCCTGAAGATACCATGGACAGACAGAGGAAGAAATGTAGATGTTCTCAGGCTAGTAAGATAATAAAGCTAAGAACAGCTGCTTATCTTGGTGACATCATGCGAAACCCTAAATATCCTACTACTGATTATCAAGCACAAGGTTGAAGGTAGAAGAGGAGTGGGTCAAAAGAGGATGTCATGGTTGAGAAATGTTAGACAGTAGGCTACCATTCATATTAGACAGACACTGATGAACCCGGTGGGAGACAGGAAAGCCATGGAAAATGTGGTTTCGAACATCCATTGACAGATTCGCACATGAAGAAGAGAAACAACAAAAATGGAAACCACTTTCCGATGATATTGAAACTTGTAACATACGTTCAATCCATGTCCTTTTTATTTCCTATTTGTACTGAATGAATCGAAAAAAGGAGGCTGTAATTGGAGGGCCTGTTATAATTGATGAATTAATCGAAAGAACTGGAGACGAATATCCAGTTCTGATCTCCTGAAACGAGAAAAACGATGATATTAAAACTCTTAACATACGTTCAATCCAGGTACTTCAAAAGAGTCCTCCTCCTAGTGGACAAACAAAAAATTTTCAGACTGCAACTGAAGGGTCGCTTATGATTGAAGTAATCGAAAGATCCGTTTACAAATATCCAATTCTGCTACGCTGAAACAAAAAAAAAGGACGATATTCAAACTCTGACAGACATATAATCCAGTCACTTCAAAAGGAAGATTCCCTCGCGGTGGACAACCGAGAACTACACGCTGCAATTGAAGGCTCAGTTATGATTGAAATTTTCAAAAGAGCCGTTCCGCATGAGCTGCATCTGGCATCGTCGTCGAGAAGAAATAAACATCGTATTGAATTCGGCCTTCTCATTCGTCCTTTCGTCTATACCGTTCTCGAGAGAAATCGAAATAAACTCACGAATGTAATTTTCTTTCGAGAGTCACCTCTGTTGATACAACAGCGTATTACTTGTCATACTGTACGTATAACGAATTCAAACCGGTGAACCAGAAGTTCCGAACAGGAATCAGGACCGCCATCAGAGGCTTTCATCTCCGTGGGGGTGCCCGGAAACTGAAGTTAAATGAGAAGAGAAATCTTCGATCGGAAAGTTTTGCGGATGGAAAAATGAAAACTGTCGAGATTGGAATAAAAACGGGGGGAAGTATTGGAGGTTGTTCTGTGGTTTGATATGCGGGTATGATGGCTGTTTTGCCTTGCATTCTATGCGTCGTTGGATTTTGCGGAAGTCAAAGTAGTTTTGCGCTTCGATTTCTTGCAAGTTAAGGTGTGGGAGGTTACGAAAAGACTGATTAAAATTCTAGGGCTGAATTGGGAAAATGCAGATAAAAAAATGATTTGCTATAAGGAAATCAATTTTATTCATTCTATTCCACTCTTGGAGACCACATACCTGTACTTAGGATATGCGATTCAATATGATGATTTTGTTGTGGGTAGGCTTTTTTAGTCTTTCTCACGGCAATATTTGCGTAAATTCAAATTCAAAAATTATGAAATTAACAGACTTGAAATTTTGGGTGTTGATTTTTTTCGAAGTCAATTCTTAGTATCGACAATCTAATTACAGAAAAACAATTTTGTATTTGTAAATATAACGGCATCGAAATATTAGTCGATTTGTGTCTGCATCATGAAGAGATTTTCGATTCAAGCTGACATAGCTTACGAGCCAAATTCTCTGCTTCAATAGGAAGCAATCTGCGGCTGAGGCTCTTAGAATGCTCTCAATTACCTATGGTGAGTCCGCTATTAGTGAAAGAACTTTCCGAGAGTGGTTTCAACGCCTCAAGAATGGTGTTTTTGACGTTGAAGACCAGATTGACGGTGAAACAGAGAAGGTTTCCGAAGATGCAGAAATAGAGGCATTATTGATCAGGACTCATATCAAACGCAACAAAAAATGGCAGGATCATTGGGAGTGACGCAACAAGACATTTGAAAACGCCTGAAAGTTATGGGAACGATGCAGATACGAGGAAATTGGGTGCCGTACGAGTTGAAGCCGAGATATGTTGAACGGCGTTTGTTTGTTTGTAAACAACTGCTTGCAAGGCAAATACAGAAAGAATTTCTGCACCCCTTAGTGACTGAAGAAGAAAAATTGGTTCATTAGCGCACAAAATCTTGGGGATATCCCGGCCATGTTCCACTTCGACGGTCGAACCGAATATTCACGCTTTCAAGGTCATGCTCAGTATTTGGTGGGACCAGCTCGGCGTAGTGTATTATGTGTTATTAAAACCGACTGAAACAATCACAGGCGATCCTTATCGAACGCAATTAATGCATTTGAGCCGATTATTGGAAGTCAAATGGCCGAAATAAAACGAGAGACATGATGAAGTCATTTTACAGCATGACAATACTCGACCTCATGTTGCGAAAGTAGACAAGACATACTTGGAAACGTTGAAATGAGAAGTCCTACCCCATCCGTCGTATTCTCCAGTTGTTGCTCCCTCGGACTATCACTTGTTTTGATCAATGACACACGGCTTGGCTGACCAGCACTGACCGGTCTTATGAAGAAGTTGAAAATTGGATTAGTGGATCGCTTGAAAAGTTTTTTCAACGCTGGCTTCGTACGCTACCCGAAATATGGGAGAAAGTAGAGGCCAGCGATGAACAAGACTTTGAGTCATGAATGTATAACCAGTTTTTCCTAATAAAGCCTCGAAATTCGGAAAAATAACGGCGGAAGCAAAGTTGTACGCCTATGTAATTTGTTAAACTCATCCAGCGTTGACATCTTAGGGCATATACATTCAGAAGACCCCTTTTATAATTGAAATTAAATTACTGCATGATGGTATTCAAAGCCGCTAATGTTCCTTGCGGTTGAGGCTGCCTTAACTCTTGGGGAATACTAGGACAGAATGATATAACTACAAAGACATACCATAAAATATCGATGATACCGAAGAGAAATTCCTTGAAGGAATTTGAAGCGGTTGAAAAAGCCAAGTTGAGATAAGCGACGAGACAAATATATATCTTCGGACTTTTTCAAACGGATTGTATCTGAGTGCTGCCCTGCGTCGGGCTCCGGGAAATGTCCGACAGAAAATTACGTTTATTTTGCGACGTTTGTTTTATTACTTGTGGACGTTCCGAATTAGATTTAACCGTGAGTTATTCGTCGTTTTGTACCTAAGGGAAACAATTTCCTAGAGAACTACAGAGTTAATTGAAGGAGGTAAAAAGAAAATTCCACCCTTGTGGACCTAAGGGTCGTATGATTGTTTCCTTCCCCCGCTTCAAATGCCAACAATAGAGTTACACTGGAAATAAACAGAATGGTTAATTAATTTTTTGGACGAGAAACCATGTTCAGTCGAGTAGTCGATAATTCAGATATTCGCTCGTTTCAGTTTTGTTTTTTTAGTCGACAGTCAGAAGTACCCACTTTAGCGTAAACTCAAAATTTTGCTTGATAAATTGTAAACATCACTAGCCATGAAATGATGACTTTTTCACTCATCACAATTTTTACTGACCAATCACAAATTTTTATCGCGAAAGTAACATTATGATTGGTCTAACAACTTTGGAATTTTCAACATTATCATGGATACGGACTGTTTGACAAACATAGGTGCACAGCTTTGCTTCTGCCGTTTTTTCGAAAATTAATTCGAGACTTTATTGTAAAAAAATTGTTATACATTTATGATTCAAAGTATTTTCTATTGTTGTTCACTACTTTCTTCCATCTTTCGGGCAGCGTATGAATCCCGCGTTGAAAAAACTGGTCACCTTTTGGAGCGATCCACGAATCGATCCAATTTTTCACTTCTTCATAAGACCGGAAGTGCTGGCCAGCCAGGCCGTGTGTCATTGACCGAAACAAGTGATAGGCCGAGGGAGCAAAGTCTGGAGAATACGGAGGGTGGGGTAGGACTTCTCATTTAAACGTTTCCAAGTATGCCTTGACCCCTTTTACAACACGTGGTTGAGCATTGTCATGTTGTAAAATCATTTTATCGTGTCTCTCGTTGTATTGCGGCCGTTTATTTTTCAATGCTCGGCTCAAACGCATCAATTGCGTTCGATAACGATCGCCTGTGATTGTTTCAGTCGGTTTTAACAACTCATAATACACTACGACGAGCTGGTCCCACCAAATATTGAGCATGACCTTGGAACCGTGAATATTCGGTTTGGCCGTCGACGTGGAAGCATTGGAGGTATATCCCCATGATTTTCTGCGCTTGGGATTATCGTAATGAACCCATTTTTCATCTTCAGTCATAATACAATCCAGAAATCCCTTCCGTCTTGGACTTGCAAGCAAACAAACGCCGTTCAACATCTCTCGGCTTCAACTGTTTCTGAACCTTTCCCATGAGTTTCAGGCGTTGTCTTGTTGCTTCATAAGAGGGATTCCAAAATTAGGTATTTTCATGAATTCTGGGTTAAATATCGAGATTTCCATTCATAGTTCCCCATACATGGAAATGTACCAAAGATTTCCACGGATTCGTTTGTCTGTGAGATACTATCTATTTCGAGTCAATATCCATTCGAGGCAAATGTCTTTGCACCCCACACTATGATCCCAATAATTGTTATCTCTGATGGTATATGATTATGAGTTTTCCATTTTCCCCCATTACAGCTCTCTGAGACTTGTTATAAACATTTTGGAAAACATATTTGATATTATTAGACATCAGATTTATTCCGATTCAGTTATTATAGTCTCTCTCCGAAAAATAACCAAAACATGTCGTTTCTTCAAAATGTTGATTACTCTGGCGTAATCTTGTAGTATAAAAAAATTCATAAAAGATTATGGAATTTGTATCTCGTTTCACAGCCAGTGTTAAAAATTATCGATGGCCGTTAATAACTGAGGAAGACCATTTCTTAGTCAGGTTCTGGGTGCCGAACATCCAAATTCCATTTCTATCATAAATGAGAGATCTTCGATTGATGAACAAATCCTGCACACCATGGTAAAAATCCATTTACAAAGCTCCATGTCTTGAAAACTGTCTATTTTTGAGCTTTGTGGCTATGGAGTATTTTGACCAGCCCATCAAGAACTAAGACATACCAAAAATCTATCCAAATTCGCGATAAAACTGAATGTGCGTGTCCTTTTATAGACCATTCAAGGTCATGGAAACATCCAGGGAGATTCTAGACTTATCATTAGAGATGAGCGATACCGTGATTTCTAGATCACGTTGTGGAACGTGAACGTTACTTTATGATATCAGTGAAATTAAAGCGTGATGTGATCACTGTTTAGGTTGCTTGTTATTAATATTTGTATGAATCACCCACACCTTAGTTCTTTCATCTTTGCAACTCGATTTGGTCACTATTATCATTCAAAGCAAAGCAAAATTAATGTAAAAATTATTATGAAAACATCCATTTTTCTTACATTTTCAACTATTTTCCTTGTTTCAGCTTTAGTTAGGAACGTAACAGAAGGATATCGATTTTTCAAATATTTCCTCAAATTTGAAGAGGTGGTTTTGGAAGATAATTTCAACTTGCATAAATTACAAGTAGCATAATTTACATCAACTTCTGTGAAGAAAGCTCAAAGATTGCTGGTCTTTCGCCCGTTATTATTCTTTCGCCTATTATTATTATGTCTCTGACGTGTTTTCGTTTATTTTTTATAGAACAGTACCATTTATTGCTTCGGTCGGCAACTTCAATTAGGAAAGAATTTCTTTGGGGTTGTTTATCAAAGATAAGCATAAATTAGAATTTTATTGCCACCACCAATTATGCCGTAATTCAGTAGTTATTGTTTGTTTGTAGCAAGTATTTATTGTTTAACTAGTCCTACAAAATACTTCCTAAAGCAGGCGAAGTTACCTACGGATGCTGGGATTGTCATAAAAATATGCAATTATGTTAGTCGAAAAAGGTCCCGAAGCAATAAAAACATCAGGCTGCCTTCATAATTTACGATTGCAACGGACGATGATATGCCCTGAAAAGATCTGTGAAATGTTCAAACTGTGATCCCGTCACGCTCTGTATTAGTTTTTCGGAACCGTGACTACCTGTCACATTCTGATATCAGTGATTAAATCACAGTTCGTGAAATATCGCTCATCTCTACTTATCATCACTACAGAGCATAACCTCGCCACCTCAACATTCCGGAACATCATATCAGTTCCACATCCCAAGGCCACTGGTTGTTGTCTATCGGAACAACGCGGTGAATAAATTGAACCCCGCAAGAAAAACAATATTTCTTCTGAGAGAGAGCAGCAGCATCGCCCTGCGGCGCACCTGGCCGATCCATCAGCGGAAATAATTGATTCTGCCAAGTTTGGACGACGGAGGGGGGATACAAAATTCACCTTCGAACATGCTGTTTGGCGAATAAATCAAGGGAACGATTCGGTGGAAGATGCTTTTCTTGCCCGGAACAAAAACCATTCAGGACAGCCGATTCTCGGTTCTCCGGCAGCGCGGTATACACAGTCCCATTCAGGCCCGAGACAAATGCATTTTTCTTGATACCGCTAGCATTGTTTGAGGGGCTCGCCCAGACAATATAAACCGGGAATGAAATTATGGCACACTCTTTCTGGGAAAAACATTCATCCGGTGAGATGATGAATGCAGCCTTTATTGGGTGTTTATTATTCATGTACCGGAGAATTGGGGAAGTGCAATTTATTACGCTCGGCTTGGAGCAGTTTCCAAATCTTACAGTTTTTTGTTGTCTTCTCTCTGTTTCTATAAGTCCGATTTATCACGATTTGTTTGTCATCTTGGGTTGAGTTATGTGGTACTGATGATCCCTAACAAGGGTGAAACCGGTATATCGCTATTCTCCCTCGATGATATGCATTCTCCTTGGGTTACTTTCGATTATGATTCTTACGTAATAGCGTGGAAATCTTCTGTTTGACAATGGTTATGTTGATGGCATTTTGCTGATACATTTACCAGATAGATAGTTAATATCGTTTGATATTATTACACACTTGGAAATTGTACTTCTTTTTCTTTTCATCATTCATTTCCAAATATCAGCCGTTTTATTCATTATATCACGATTTCGATGGCTCATGCCATGCAGTAATAGTAATGCTTATTGTTATTAACTAAGCGTGAATTCAAGTCATACAGAAGGACATTGCTGTATCCTCCATCTCTAACTAAAGGAAAAATGAATTTCCTCATACTGAATGTTTAAATCCCTCAAAACCTCTGGTTTTCATTTTTGAAATCAGTGGTTAATATTCATTGATGTTCAAATATGAAAGGAGCGAAGTACTATTGAATTTGCTAGTTGTATTTGAATGTGCTACAAACAGATTTGATGAATACATTTGGAAATATAGGGTATTCCCGTTCTTCCAGAGAACACTTATCATCAAGTAAAACAGTCAATCGAAACATCTGCGTAATACGATATCCAATAAATGAGTGAGACCTTTCAATGGCTGAGTGGGGAAAGTCAAACGGAGAGCGACAACGTATTCTTCTCTTCTCTTAAACAGACAGTTACAGAGTAGGAATTGTCCTTCTAAAAAGTGAAATCACGTGAACAGAGAGTAAATATTCCCAAATCACAGTGAATTGGTTGGGTGATTCAATTTTGCTTATACTTTTCAACATGTTCCGTATCATTCTGATGATAAATAGCCCATTCTATTTGTATAGATTAGTGTGACAAAAGATGAGGTGAGCTCAGAACCCTCAACAATCTAGTTTTTTTGATTTAGTATGCTCAGGTATATAAAGATCTATCCCAAGAATCTTAGAAATAGATCTAAGAATATTATACATATATATTAGGTAGATAAAAGGTTTCTAGAACAAGATTGAAATTCTTATTCTTATTATAATAATATATGGTGATTAATTAAAGAAGTCAACGATTGAATATTATCAACTGTTTCTGAAACAAAATTGACCCTTCCATCAAAATAACCTGAAAACAATTAGTAATTTTGAGAATATAAAAAGAACGATATTATTTTCATTTCATCCACAGTCAAACTGAAGAATTTTATTCTGTAATGACTAAACCACTTGAAACTTTTCGAATACATTTCGAAAATACCATATAAATAGATTATTGACCTACGCACGTTGAAAAACTGAATGTTGACTATTCATTAAATTATATTTGACGTCAGGATTAGCGCTTGGCACCTGCGAGCGTTTTGGAGTGTAGTTGAAAATTAATTGCTATTTGCATTTCTGAAATAACATAGGATTTCTGATCGCAAAATATAATGCGAACCATGTTTAGTTAAATAGAAATGCACCATTGAACAAAAAATATATTGTGATATACATTTTATTACCAATACTCGCTCTGCTCGCCGAAGGGGCTCCGCCCCTTGGACCCCGTCACTATGCCGGTAGATCCTTCACTGGGTATCCCTCTAGAAAATAAAAGATTTTTTTCGGAAACCTTGTATCGTTAGCTGATTTTAGACGATTCACTCGGTATCCTATGCTGATTCTAGGGTAGAATTCTATATGACTTTTTTCCTAGAACATACCATTTCGCCCTTGCTCACATGAAAATATTTGATGCAAATAACTTTCCATGACGACAAATCAAGGGCGGTCCTAGCCTTAAGTTTGAGGGGGTTCGCCGTTAAGGGTTTCGAGTTTTTCTATGGTACCAAATCCCAGATTACACCGATATCGAGCTTAACCTCTCAAAAATATTTATATTTAGATATTTATATGAATATTTATACAGGGTGTTTCAAGTTCGAAGGCCTATTAGACGTTTCTGAAGAACGGGGCCGATTTGAAATCTGAAAATTCAGAATATGACATTGTTCATGATGCCCTATTCAGCTAAAATATTTTAGAAGTTCTGGCACTTCCGGTTATACAAGAATTAAAAAAAAATTCTTCGAAAAAAATATTTGTTTTCATTTTATGTTTCAGATATTATCAAGATTTCCATTCTCAAATACTCTTTGCTAAAATTATTGCGTTAGTTCTCATAGTTTTCAAAATATTAAGAAAAAAACGTAAAAAAAGAGAGAATTTCCATAGTCACTATCACGTGAATTATTTTCACTGTGAATATCGTATGCGTGTACTCAATTCATTTTCACAAACTAGAATGATGTTGGAATATCGTGCATATCTTGAATTTGAAAAATATCATCACAGGGTGTTTCAAATATTGTGCTAAAAATTGTGAACAAAATTTGATCATAACTTTCGATTTTCAAAACAGAACCCTATTTTTTTGTGATTTCGTTGAATTCTACGGTAAAAATAAGGGTAGTGTTCAAACATGATTATGCTCTCAAATTCAATAATTCAAGAGTTATTCCAGATTTTATGAATTTATGTTATACGTAGGGTCAATTTCATTCAATCTGTTTCTAGAGTGCGTTTCAAATATTCAATTATTTCAAAGTGACAGGTGTACTCATTATTGAATCTAGTAGATTATAATTTGACGATATGAATCCCCGTTATTCAAATAATGAAATTCTGGATCTATTCCATATCCACGGTGAATGTAACAGAATTGTTTCGAGAACTTGTCGAGCATTCAATCAGAAATATCCACATTTATCACCAATTGACGAGAAGATAATTCGGAAGGATGTTTCAAACTTTCTGTTACTCCCTTTTCATCACCACGCTGATTTTTTCCTGAATTCATAAAATGTATTCTACCGCTTTTTCATATCAATAGAATTGGCACACAGGAGTCCTGCATGATTTTATTTCATTTGGTAGGTAGAGGTTTTTTTCTTCTAGGTAGGTACTCCATCCAGTATAATGGATATTCATGAAGTATGCAACATCCTTTCAAGAAGATGAGGAAATTTCTGATTTAAAATTTGATGAGTTCTACCAATAATTCTAATGCATTCATCGTGAATATGGAATAAGATATTTATAATACAAGTGCAGAACTTATTGTTATTCTTCCAAGAGTTCAAAATGACCGAGTGGTAGAATGAGCCTTCTGTACGAGTTTTAAACATTATGTTCCCGAATTCACTGCCTTTTTATTGAAATTGACGGAAATTTCCATAAATATCTATTAGTGATTTTTGCATTGAAAAATGTTGGTTGGTAGAACAGTTTTCTGTATCACAAATTTGACAAATAATAGATAAATCCGTTCCAGTCTATTTTGTTCCACAAAATGTGCCGGAAAGAACTGATTTGCCACATAATTAGAGAAAAGTATATCCAGAATTTTGTCATTTGAATATCGGAAATACAATTCGTGAAATCAAATTAGTGAAGCTTTGATAATGAAAATACCTGTCACATGTAAAGTAATTAGATATTTGAATTTCTATGGTCATAGAGTATTATTGCTAGTCTGTCTGGAAACAGATCGAATAAAATTGACCCTACGTATAACATAAATTCATAAAATCTCAAATAACTCTTGAATTATTGAATTTGAGAGCATAATCACGTTTGGACACTACCCTTATTTTTTACCGTAGAATCCAGCGAAATCACAAAAAAATAGGGTTCTGATTTGAAAATCGAAAGTTATGATCAAATTTTGTTTACAATTTTTGGCACCCTGTGATGATATTTCTCAAATTCAAGATATGCACGATGTTCCAACATCATTTTAGTTTGAGAAAGTGAATTGACATAGGCATAGGATATTCACAGTAAAAATAATTCAGGTAATTGTGACTAAGGAAATTCTCTCTTTTTTACGGTTTTACCTTGATATTTTGAAAACTATGAGGACTAACACAATAATTTTAGCAAAGAGTAATTGAGAATGGAAATCTCGATAATATCTGAGACATAAAATGAAAAAAAAAATTTTTTAATTCTTATATAACCGGAAGCGCCTGAACTTCGAAAATATTTTAGCTGAACAATGTCATATTCCGAAATATTAGATTTAGGCCTACAACTTTGCTCCTGCCGTTGGGCAATAGCTGGCTGTAACGGTAAGTGATAGTCGAAATAAATATATCGTAGATGTCATACAATAAGTTTAGTTATTTGTGAACATAACGCCATCGACATGTTAGTCGATTTGTGTCTGCATCATAAAGTTATTCACGATTATCCATGTCAGCTTACGAGTCAAATTCTCGTCATTTGAGGGAGGTTTTAATTTTCTACTGAAATATGAATAAATCTGCGGCTGAGGCTCATCGAATGCTCTCAAATACCTATGGTGAGGCCGCTATTAGTGAAAGAACGTGCCGAGAGTGGTTTCAACGCTTCAAGAATGGTGATTTTGATGTCGAAGACCAGCATCGCGGTGGAAGAGAGAAGGTTTTTGAAGATGCAGAATTGGAGGCAATACTTGATCAAGACTCATTTCAAACGCAACAATAATTGACAGGATCATTAAGCCTACAAGCCATTTCAAAATGCTTGAAAGTCATAGGAATGATTCAGAAACAAGAAAAGTGGGTGCCGTACGAGTTGAAGCCGGGAGGTGTTTGAACGGAGTTTGTTTGTTTGTGAACAGCTGCTTTCGAGGCAAAGACGGAAGGAATTTCTGCATCGGATTGGGACTGGAGACGAAAAACGGGTTCATTACGATAGTCCCAAGCACATAAGATCATGTGGATATCCCGGCCATGCTTCCACGTCGACGGCTAAACCGAATATTCTCGGTTCTAAGGTCATGCTCAGTATTTGGTGGGGCCAGCTCGGTGTAGTGTATTATGAGTTGTTAAAACCGACTGAAACGATCACAGGCGATCGTTATCGAACGCAATCAATGCGTTTGTGTTGAGCATTGAGAGACAAACCGCCGCAATACGACGAGAGAGTAGATGAATGGATTCTATTGCATGACAATGCTCGACTCCATGTTGCGAAAGTCAAGATATACTTGAAAGAGTTGAAATGGGAATTCCTACCCCACCTGACGTATTCTCCAGACGTTGCTTTCTCGGATTATCACTTGTTTCGATCAATAGCACACAGCCTGGCTGACCAGCACTTCCTATCTTATGAAGAATTAAAAACTTGGATCGATTCGTGGATCGCTTCAAAAGATGACCAGTTTTTTCAATTCGTACGCTGCCCGAAAGATGTGAGAAAGTATAGTGACCAGCGATGGGCAATATTTCGAATCATAAATGTATAACCAGTGTTTTACAATAAAGCCTCAAATTTCGGTAAAAAAATGTGTACGCTTATGTATTTGTTATATTATAATATATTTATTTACTTATCACGGTTTTAGCCATTCAGGTAGAAATTAAAAAAAAAAAATAGTAAATCTATTGTTTCATTAAAAAAAAAAGAAGACAATTGGCAAGTATAACACAAAATCTAATTTGGTCTGTGAACCCCTTGAAAACCTTGTAATCACAGCGTCCTCGTCATCATCAATGTCCCTGTATATGTTCAGGAGGACTATACTGAATTCGATGTCAATATCGAAAAAACCAGAATAACACCATATGAACTACCATTTATTCATTTCGAAAATAAACTTGCCGAATTTTCTGCTCGAATAGCTGTGCGAAAATTATGAGTTTCCATACAGTTTTATAATACGTCATAATCTCAAACAATCTATTAATATGAATTTCCACCAAGTAAAAAACCGATCCCATCAAGAAGATCTGGCATACAGGCAACGTTGCAGATTATTTCGCATCTGACTAGCGTTGCCGTTCGTACGATAATTATCGTTTTGTACGATAATTTGCTGATCGGTACTATGTACGATACCGCATGTACGATAATAGCGTTTTGTACGATCATTTCAGTGTACCTATCATTTGAGTTGAAATTTCCATAGATACTAAAAATATAATGAAACTGAGTATGGCCAGATTTAGTAGAAATTTTCTTTTTTAGTAGATTTTTCGCATTTTCATGAAGTTTTTAGTAGGAAGAAATCATTTGGTAGATTTTAGTAGTTTTAAAAAATCTAACCGAAACGGTTGGGAAAGTCTAGACTTTAGAATGTTCCGATGAATCAATTCATAGTTCATTGGGGTTCTACGTTCTACGTGGATCTAGAAGAACGAACCTACTTAAACATAATAAAATCATAAAATTTCTTTTCTGGCTGTCGGTTGAAAATAAATACAAAGAATCATGGAATATCCGAAGGGTAGGTGCCTCATTAAAAACAGATGGTGTTCAAACTTCAGTTGAAAATATACCATTATCTCATATTTGGTATTCTATTTAGTGAAAAAAAATTGTTTGTAACAGGTATTTCATTGACATATTTGAGTGGCTGAATATTTCAGATTTGAATATATTCATTTCACACAACAAAATCGTTTTTTTGATGACCCTTATTTCATAGAGAATTTTTACGAAGATATTTCTTCGTATTTCCAATCAATTCAAGTATTTAGATTCATATTATTTTATAATATGTGGATATGGGAGCAAATGTTCAATTGTTGAAAGCACATAACAAAGACCATCAAAAATATACTGCTATTTCAATTGAAAAGGGCGTATCTGCAAAAAAGCACACTAGAGATATTTAATTGAATTAATATGAAAAAGAAATACATGACATTGCATGTTAAATAAATTCATTAATTTTAATTCAGAAAGACTATTGAAGTCAAATATAATTATCACAATAAATTTGTTACTTGAAATCGTACTTACAAACTTCAACCCTAAGTATATGTATAAGTATCATTAAATAATAGGATCCTTGAATTATTTCCGAAAAATTTTTCATTTTTTTTATTATTATTTTTCATAAGTATTTCAGATTCAATTTCGAAACGTATCTAGTACCTCGAACACCCATATTCAAAGAATTTTGTATTTGGGTATTGTTTATTCGGTTTCCTTTACATCTTTGTCGACGATTGCATGTTTTTTGCAATATTCTAAGTTATTTGGGAAAAGAACTTGTATGAAAATGAGTAATTTTTTAAAAAAAAAAACACAAAAATAACAGAAACAATTTTCACGATGTTATAAGTAAAATTCGATCCATTCTTTCACGATTTCCTTAAAAAATTTCTTGTTTTATTTTCGAATCTGTACGCATCTCTACTATCTATCCTATTCATAAAGTAAAATTTAACCATAAGAGACATTAGAATAAGGTGTATTCTGAATAAAGTGAAAATACCGACAATCTGTGAATAGGAAAATACAGGTTCTCTGATCTTGTCTGATAATTAATTAATTATTCATTAACCGTTTTGTCTAAATAAAAAATATATTACTTAATCGATACATTGCTTGTTTTTTCATCCTTTTCCACAAATTGTCATATTCTCGCAAAAATTTCCTTTATTTCGAATGTGTACGATAAAAATCAGTGGGATACAATAATATGTACGATAAAATACGATGATTTTAAACACGCGGTACGATATTTTAGGCTTGTCGACCTGGCAACGCTGCATCTGACAGACTTTACGTATTAAACATGATGGCCGCCGCCATATATAAACAATGGATAAAACCATCGATTTTGACGAAAAAAAGGCATTTTTATTTCAGGGAAAGCTTGAAATGTGATTAATTAATCATTTCTTACGAGAATCAGTTAATAAAATACAAGAAAACTAGCTATTAATGTGGATAACCTCACCTTCATTAGGCCAATTTCCCAAATAAAAAAAAAACTAGCTGGATTAAGGAATTTATGAAAGGGGATTCGTGATCTAAGATCCAAAATAAGTAAGTTTGCAGAATTTCATCACTTTTGAATCATTATTAAAATTAATTCTATATAGTAAACATTGTTTTTCTTTTCAGAATATGGATTATTTTCGTTTGGATGAATAATTATACAGGATATTTATTTGTCGAATATCAATTAGAAGTATCTAGAGATGTTGGACCAATTCAAGTCTGAAAATTGAGATTAAAGCTTCAAATTATTAACTAATTTGTAAAGAAATACACAATATTTGATCAACAATTATATAGGGTGTATATATATTTGAAGTAGTAATTAGACATTTTGAAATCTGAAATTCTCATTTCTCTAGAAATGGCAATTCCTTTCTTCTTTGAAAAATTTGGGAAAAATGCATAATCAAAATGTGAGAGTTATTATCAGTCAATAGAAATACTACCTGAAAAAGAAACTGCATTCAATGTTTATTTTCAGTTTTGACAAATATTGAATTTACATAATCATTCGATAAGATCTATGAAAAGACCTACAGTGAAATTTTGTTTTAGGAATATTCAGTATAGCTATAATAAACTAAAAAGGGGCAGAATGAATAGATCTACCTTTCAAAAACCCATGGCTAATGTTGCCTTACAAGCAATCGTAATCATATCAGTAACATCTTTGAGAAATCAGGTTATTAGAAGTCCCTCATTTCCGAGGTTCATCAATACTTTTTTCAGTTGAGCAACAAATTATTCTTCTATTTCATAATTTATTGAGAAATACAAGGAAGGACACCTTTTGAAATCTAAAAATTTGGTTAATAGTAGGTTATTTTCCATAATTTATAATATTGAAAGACCAATTGGACATTCCTGAAGAACTAAGGCGTTTTTAAAGTCTGAAAATTGTATCGATGAATTTTGCATACTTTTCTGTTCCATATTTCTTGAAGGTATATGGACAAAAATGATTTTTGTGGGTTCTGGTGAATGATCAAAGGGATACAGGTAACAATTTCATTAATACCAGTCGAGATGTAGTTATCATAGATAAGAGATGATATAGAAATTTCACTAGATAATTCTGATTCAGTGGAGGACAGCTGAATTAAAGCTTAATCGTGATGGTTCGTTACGTTATAGAGCAAGCTTGTAGCTCTGGGTTTCACTCAGAAGTAAATTGAACAGGGAAATATATATAGTAAATGAAATTTTGACAGATATTAGTTAAAAAAGATCAACAATTGAGCATTGTATTCACATAAAATCAAAAAATAACTTGCTAACTGTTGTTGCATTGTACGTGGTTGACTTTTTTGTTTTAACAAATGTTAATTCTGAATGAATATATCTGATAGAATATTTAAGTGATAATTTCATCATAAAGAATTCAGGGAAAGCTAAAAATGTTTATGGTTCGTTACGTTATAGAGCAAGCTTGTAGCTCTGGGTTTCACTCAGAAGTAAATTGAACAGGGAAATATATATAGTAAATGAAATTTTGACAGATATTAGTTAAAAAAGATCAACAATTGAGCATTGTATTCACATAAAATCAAAAAATAACTTGCTAACTGTTGTTGCATTGTACGTGGTTGACTTTTTTGTTTTAACAAATGTTAATTCTGAATGAATATATCTGATAGAATATTTAAGTGATAATTTCATCATAAAGAATTCAGGGAAAGCTAAAAATGTTTAGGGATGAATATCACTAGAAATTATGAAAAAGGTAGTATAGTAATTGTTTATATTCTTCAAGTATGTTAATTCAGCATGTCTAATTGTAAACATATGAAAACTCCTTTGAAAACTTAATTGAAATTTGATTCAACAAAAGAGAGTTGTAATGATGAACCATATAAGAAATTAATAGGTTTATTAACGTCTTTAGCAGTATTAACTAATCCTGATAAAGCATACTCTGTTAATCTCTTGAGTCAATTTAATAATTATCTCATTATTGAACACTGAAAAAGTGCAAAATTCATTTCAAGATGCAAGTATAAAGTATTTTATACCTACATTGAATTGCTGGAAAATTTATACCAATTTCGAAAGTAACTGCCATGTCAAAATTCTTCATATACTGAATGATCCTTCAAATTTTATTTCTGTTGTAACATTTTGACTAGTAATTCAAGTGAAAAATTTGAACTGATTTTATATATGTATATAGTATAGCTATAAATGAACAACCTGAAAAGAGACAGAATGAATAGACTTGCCTTTCGAATACCCATGGCTTATGTTACCTCATAAGCAAATTTAATATCTAGGTAGAACCTTTTTGAGAAATCAGGTTATAAGTTTGAGAGTCTCTTGATTTCCAAGGTTTCAGTTGAACAACAAATAATATTATGATAATATAACAGGGTATATATGGTTGAAATTATTCGTATGAAAGATTTCACAACGATTTGATTTCTTCATTAAAAATTCAACAGCACTGCACTCAAATTCTTCAAAAACTGATAGGTAACTTATATTTTTGCACTCTTCAGTCGTAAAAGTGTATATTTTAGATATTCCAAAAACACATGGAAATTTTTGAATGTCATCTGACTAACTTGGCTCTTTTTCCAGTAATAAAGCCAATTGTGAATTATCTATAAGGAGTTTTTCTATCTGTTTAATACATGATCAGATGAAGCTTCTGTTCTCTTTTGTAGTTCCATCTTCTGTCGCAATAGATTCAAATTCTCACGAAAGAGAATGTAGTTTTATAGTTTGTGGAAAATAAACGAAAAATTCCTGAAATAAAGTAACATTCATATCCAATTGAATGATACAAACACTTAAAACAAACCTGAATTGAGGAAAATGCATTCGATGATATCAATGTTCATTTCCAAATTTTGACAAATATCTATCGAATTTTCGATTCGCCGAAAACTTTGCATTTTATCTGTCGGCATTTATTTAAATATTGAATAACAATTTTGGAAACTGCAAACTTTTTCAAGAACTTTCATATATCGAAATGGAATATTTATTATTAACATGACACTGACAGCCAAATTGTCCACAGATACCACAGAAATATGGGACTTGAAATGTCAAAATGATCCGAAACACCCCGTATACTCGAAAACCGCGGGGAGAATCGAAGGTTTGGGATTTTTCCCGGGATCTCCAGACGATTTTGAGGGGGGTCTTATTCTTGTCATTTTTGCTCTAGATGGTCCCGTTTGGGCTGTGATTTTACGTTTAAAGTTTGACGTATATGTGCAAGCGGTTTTATATATACTTAGATTCATTCCGTTTCTCGACTTGAGGCTAATTGTTATTAAAAATGTTTGTTGGATCATATCCTTGAATATAACAACGATGAGAACATGAAAAAAAAGTATAAGAGCACTTCTTTCTCGTTCCCTACAAAATGCTAACTAACATTTCAGATCATCCAACTTGAATCATTCCGACCACATCTACTTGTACCCCTCTTTCCTCAAAGCGATGTTGAAAAGGAAGTATTCGAAACTGATTATACTATTGATCACTCGAATTTTAATACCAATTTTTCACCAGCGTAAGTAGGAATAATGAGAATTTTGGAACAATGAAGATTTTATAAATTGAACAGAAAAAATTCTCACGAACATATAATAATTTAACACTTTCTAATCCAGTTATTCTGGTATTCACTTTTTATTACCACTTATTTAACTATTTCATATAATTGCACAAATCATAGTAAATTATTTACCTAATTCATCTTCATAGTGATTTTTTATTTCACAGCCTTAGATGAGGTTAGGTAAGGTTTAGTATTTTTCATGAGTAAATTTATTGAAATCTCTTCTATAATCTCTGCACTACATTCAGAAGACACTTTGACATTTCAATTTAGGGAATCTGTAGTTCAATAGTAAGTTTTGGCCAATCTTGGAAAATGCTTCTTTCCTATTGGTATTCATTTTGCCAATCTAATTTTACAGTATATGAATTTTTTCGTTATTCTGGTTTCCTCTACCCTCCCTTCAGTTCATTTAGACCTGCAGATGAACACTATCAATCTCTAACCTAATCTGCGTCGAGGTTCTTTCACAAAGATTGTGATTTGTGTCTCTACAAATATAACATTAATTTGTTATAGCTGAACAAACGAGTAGACAATCTAATGAACGCACGATATCCTATTATCATTGACAGATCCCCATCCGTTGTTTGACAAGTGCCCGGCTAACACGCGAATACAAACATGGAGGCGATTTCATTCCCTGTCATGAGATTTCCCATAGGCGGTATTACGATTTACATTATGCATCCTGTGTTGTTCTGCGTTTGCGATATTACTTTAGCTAGAAAAGGATCCAGAACGTCGGGATGCAGAGATGCTGGACGGAATACGACTCAGCAAACGTAAAACTGAATGGTGCTGGGCTCGGAAAGCCGATAGAAATGGTTAAGGCTACAATTTCAATGAAGTCTTCTATACTTTTTTGTGTCTAGCTAGAACTGCTGCAAATAAATGCGGAAAGATGCAACAAGTCATATAATTTCGAAAATGTGTTCTATCTAGGACTGTTGGTTTTTCACTGAGATCTTATGAGGGGTAAAACAACTGTATTAATATTGATGGTACTTGATACTTAATCATTTTTCAGTTGGCTATAACAGGTGTGCTATGCTTAACTATTATACCATATTTCATAGAATAACAATGGGAGAATAGTAGGTCCCAGAGGAGTGTGGTCCATAGCGTTTGGAAGAGTAGCTAGTGTAGTATTCAGATCTTATCCTGCTGTAACCGGAGGAACAACGTAATTTCTTAGTCTTCAGTTTTACTGAAATGGACCATAATATAACTGTCATAAATGGCACCTTTCATACTCTGTACTCTTTTGCGAGTAATTCTGTCTGAAAAAAATGTACTCGCTCCAAACATATGGTTTTGCACTCAGTAGGAATACAAAGGGCAAATATTTCAACGCCAGAATCACCGAACACATCACTACAGTGAAGGTGTTTACCGACCAGTCTCCATCTGGTTCTGTATGGAAATATGATTCTGCTCTTCGAATTCCAGACACTAAATTTAGTTGTTTTTTACATGCTAACCTTAAGATGTACCCATTCATTGTTCCGAAGGGAATGATTTTTTAACAAATTCTGCAGTATGCGATTTTGTGAAAGAGCGAAAAAGTTCATTTCGATCTTTAAAGTTGTGGTTTTAACTGAAATTGATATAATTGGGCAATTGACATAACTCAAATCATCATCAAAAGTTTATCCACCGCCGAGAAGTGGCAGTTTGGTATGTTATTTTATCTATAGACATTCTTGGACCATATTCTCCCAAAGATGGCAGCGTAATAAATACTGCTTACTAGGGTTTCATCAAACAAGTAGCTTGACATTTTAACCAACTACTCGACTTGAAAATCAAGCTCGTGAAAAATAACACACTTGAGCGTGACTTGACTTGATTTTAGATATTTATTGCTTGACTTGATATCAAGCTATTTGATATTACTTAAGCTTGATATGCACGGATTATTTTTCTGAAATCTCGTGCGCGCTTAGAATAAATAAGGGGTTTCCTCGAGCGCCGAGAGGCTGAAGCATTCGCCAGTTTGACTTTATTAGTAGTTTTCTCACATTTCTATGAAATCTATTGGTAGATTTTGGTAGTTTCAGAAATATCTTTCCAAACTTGGCCAAAATGGCCAAGGATTTTTTATAAATGCCAGCATTTTCAGCTCCTGTTGAAAGACAATTTCCCAGAGCTGCTCTTACTGTTACAACCCGCAATAGGTTAGGCGACAAATCTATAAGATGCCTCATGTGTCTTAGATCCTGGATAGAAAATTATGAAATCAAACAAAGCCTGGAGGTTTCTCAATATTGAGAAACTTTATTATTATGTTTCTATTAGAAAAAGTTGATATTTTTGGTTCTTTTATACAATAAGTTTAATGAATAAAAGTGTTTTTTGCTAGGTTCCTTCTCATTTCATAATATTATATTGATTTGACCCTACACAATAATATCAAGTAGCTTGATATTTTTCAAATACTTGATAAATAAATACTTGACTTGAGATTAAACAACTACTACTTGATTTGAAATCAAGTCGAGTATACAAGACAAATAGCTTGATAATCAAGCCAACCCGTGAATCCCTACTGCTTGTCTGCTTACCGATACTTGTGCTGAAGAAACGTTTGAATTCGTTAACTAGTGGTTTGGTCTAAATCCAAAATTTCAACATATCAAAATAACTAATTCCTTTTGGTACATCGAATGGAATAACATCCCTTATTCAAGGAATTATTTTCGAATTCGATGGTAATCTCAAGAGGTTTTCCATTACTCACCCAAAAAAATTCCTCTGGTAATCCTGTTTTCAACGGAAGGATGAACACTCATCTGATTGGCCTGAGAGACGGGAAAAGACCAATGAATAAATAATAATCCAATTTCCCAAGATTAGGAGCAAAGAAAATAAAATATTCGCAACTTCAACATTTGGGTTTAATCCACCTGCCGTACGGCCCTGAAAGCCATCAAGGATTAGAGGGTCGAATCCTGTCGCCGCAAAAATTCCTAATGAATAAACAATCACACCCCGGAATATGATATTTCGGAATATTCGCCGGAATATCATACACCTCCGCGAGACCGTACGAAACCAGCTTTTAGTAACCCATTAAGGCCCCTCTCCACCGGTCCAAACCCCGCCTAACGAACAAACGAAATTAATTTATCATCTGGCCCTCGATAAAATCTCGAAGCGCCACCTAGCGATGCCGGCCCTTCATTTATCTTTTTTACTCCTTCGAAAACCGAGAGTGAATTAATTTCGGTTCTACCGTTCGCAAACTTGGCTGACGCAAAACCAAGCAAACTTCGCGCCCACAAAAGAATCGATCCTAATTGAAAAGCGAAAATGTCACATGGGGTTTTTGAGCAGGCATGAAGGCTCTAAATCACGCGCGGGGAAAGGCCAGAAGTTGGAAATTAAAATATGGAAACTTAGGCAGCGATTTTTCATCCACCAGAGTTTCATTTGTAATAACGAGGAAAAAATGTGTTCGATGTTTGGTATATCCAGGTTTGATGAATACATTTGGAAATATAGGGTATTCCTGTTCTTCCAAAGAACACTTATGATCCAGTGGAACAGTCAATCGAAACATCTGCGTATTACGATATCGAATAAATGAGTGGGTCCTTTCAATGGCTGAGTGGGGAGAGTCAAACGGAGAGCGACAATGTATTCTCAAATTCCCTTAACCAGACAGTTATAGAGTAAGAATTGTCATCCTAAAAAGTGGAATTGCGCGAAATTAATTCATCATCTGGCCGTCGATGAAATCTCGAAGCGCCACCGGCCTTCATTTATCTTTTTTTCTCCTTCGAAAACCGAGAGTGAATTAATTTCGGTTCTAACGTTCGCAAACTTGGCAGTCGCAAAACCAAGCAAACTTCGCGCCCACAAAAGAATCGATCCTAATTGAAAAGCGAAAATGTCACATGGGGTTTTTGAGCAGGCATGAAGGCTCTAAATCACGCGCGGGGAAAAGCCAGAAGTTGGAAATTAAAATATGGAAACTTCAGCAGAGATTTTTCATCGGAGTCGTTTCGGATAAACAGCCACGAGAGTTTCATTTGTGACAACGAGGGAAAAAATGTGTGCGGTGTTTTCGTTATACGTCGTTCAAACCGAGTTTCGATCGACTTCGCGCAGGGTGGTCCGAAATTAAATTTTGACGCGCTTGTCAATCGAAGGAAATGTGAATTTTATGACTGTTAAGCCGCCGTTCGACCGATAATCTTTCACGGTTTATTTTGGGGGTTATTGATTATGAACAGAAAGTAGGCATTGTATTCTTTAAAACTGTAAAGGAAAAGTCTCTTAGTATTTTGGATCATCACACCAACAACAAAATTAAAACTGAGAAAAAAGTGTTGCATATCCAAATGAAAACGGCTTGGCTTGATTTTCAAGCTACTTGGTTTGAGCTTGACTTGATTTCAAGTCAAGCCCAAGTCAAGTAGTAGTTTTTCAATTTCAAGTCAAGTTAAGTATTTATTTATCATGTACTTGAATCATATCAAGCTACTTGGTTTTTGGCAGTCTTATTGTGTAGCATCACATCAATAAAAAATGATCAAATGAGAAAGAACCTTGCAACAAACACTTTTATTTATCAAACTTATTGTATGAAAGAGCCGAAAATATCAACTCTTTCAGAATGAAAACATAAATTAAATCACTATAAATCATAACAAAATGAAAATAATGAAAAATAAAGTTTCTTTATATTGGGAAACCTCCAGGCTTTGTTTGATTTTATATTTTTCCATCCAGAAACTAAGACAAATTAGGCATCTTATAGATTTGTGGCCTAACTTATTGCGGGTTTTCGTAACTGTAAGAGCAGCTTTGAGGAATTGTCTTTCAAAAGGAGCTGAAAATGTTGGCATTGATAAAAAACCCTTGGCCATTTTGGCCAATTTTGGAAAGATATTTCAGAAACTACCAAAATCCACCGATAGATTAAATAGGAATATGGGAAAACTACTAATAAAGTAACACGAATGCTTCAGTCTCTCGACGCTCGAGGAATCTCCTTATTCAGTCTAAGCGCGCACGAGATTGCAGACGCGTGCATATCAGCATATCAAGCTCAAGTAGTATCAAGTAGCTTGATATCTCAAGCAATAAATGTCTGAAAGAAAGTCAAGTCAAACTCAAGTATGTATTTTTTCACGAGTTTGATTTTTAAGTCAAGTATTTGGTTCAAATATCGAGCTATTTGGATGCGGAATACCAGCCCCCTAAGGCTCTAGACTCCACCTTGGTGCTTTTGTCCTTATTTTATCCCAAAAGTGATTGCAAATTTCAGTGGATTCGAAAAAAATGGATTGTTCAAGGTGAATGACAAAATAATAGATTCCTCTCAGAAAAAATAGATAGCATTGAAGAACACTGTCTAAAAACTTCAAAGAAGAAAACCTGATGTAAGAATATTGAGAATATTTACCTTCGGTTGCCCTTGCTATCGAATCATTTGTATGTAAAATCGTCAACATACAATTATCTCCCGTAGTAAGTGATTAAAGAGAAAATAAGCGGCCCAAACACTGATCCCTGAGAAATATCAATCCCAACTTTATTAATTGTTATAGTACAATTGTTCCATCGTCTAGATCCTCACAACGAAGTTAAGGAACAGAAGGACAAGTAGCAAAAAATATCACATTAGCCTCCCCGAATTAATTCATCTCTATCAAGCCACTCGTCCGGAAAGACGGAAAACTCGATACGAGTGGTCCTCGAGTCGCGTCTCAAATTGAGTAAATGCCTCACGGACTCGTGAAAGAATGAGAAGGTCGGAAAACAAAGTGTAAATTCTCCTCTCAAATTTTCCCGTCGCCCCGTTCCTTTTCATTCATCTCCCGATGTTTCATTACTCCGACCGAATAAATCTTCAGAGCTCTCCGGCATTTAATAGTTGGAAAATAACTCTTCCAAAGGGGGGGCACCGCGCGCGAGCGAAATCAGGATATCTGATCCTTGCAGGTCCGCGCGCCGAACCGAACACGGATTCAATTGAATTTCAAATTAAGAAAGTTTGATTAGTCCAGATTTCGGCTGCTTTATGAGGCTGAAGTTATGGTGCTTGGATGCGGAACGAGGCTTGGTTGGATTTTGTCGCCCGGTGTATCTGAGGTGATGATTGATCGGTTGGCGAGGTGAGGCGAGAATGCGTGGAATGGTATTGGCACTTCTTGATGTTGGAATCTCAAACTTAAACTAGGAAATGAAAGCTGAAAGATTCACAATTAATACACTGAGAGAAATCCATATTTTTTTATTAATAAAGCGCTTATTTGGAGGTTATTTATTCACAACTATTACAGCAGATTTATATTCAATATAATAATAATAAAATATTTTTTCACAAGGTATTTGATAATATTTGATATATTTCGGTTATAAATAATTTATATAAACTTACGTTATCTCCACGAATAACATGAATTCATTATAAACAAATTTTCAAGTGGTAGTTAACGAACATTTGCTATTTATAAATAAACTCTTACAAGAATTCAATAATTCAATAATCCGAATAAAGGATTTATCAATAATTAACAAACTAACATAATTCTAGCGGTCCAATCTGTGGAAAGGTTTAAGGACTCATCCCTCAAAGAGAAGCGCATCTCCTTGAAGGTTCTGTCCTTGAACTTTTCCTTTGATTTGAATTTCCTTTTTAAACATAAAATCTGTGTTACTATGGGCTTATTGAACGCCGCTTAGCACATCTGTATTTAATTTTGGGTTTAGATCGTTTGTACCTGTAAACAATTTTTGTTACTTTAATATTGTAGTCGATTTTTTTACAACAAACCAGCTGTTCAAGGAGATCCAAAGTCGATATTTAATTGTTGTTGAAATGCCTAGAGCACGTGAACGCCGAATTCATCATCAGATAAGTGAATTTGAAAGAGGTCGAATTATTGGTCTACGGGAGGCGGGGTTGTCATTTCGAGAAATCGCTAACCGTACGAACAGAAATCCAACTACTGTTATGAGATGTTGCCAAACGAGGTTTGATAATGCCCAAAATCGAAGAAGAGTACGCACCATCAACTTTGGTTCTGAACTTGCGAGAACACAGTTAAGAGGCTACAAGTTGAACCATTGAGAGTTGTTGAAGCTTGTATCTTTCCATGATTAAATGGCATAATCTACTGAATACAGATGTCCTAAGAAATGTCGAAAAATAATACAAAGCGTTGCCATTATAATCATTTCTAAAAATACATTTCCTAAATAATCGATGCCATAAAATCACCGCTATAATTCTAATTCTACCGACTGCTCCTTTCAATTAGGTGAGGTATTCATCAATTTGCAATTTATCAAAATAGAGCTTAGCATACGCATATTGGTAGATTTACCTCGGTTACATTTTCAGCTTACGAGGTAAAAAAGGCATAAAAACTCTATTTTCATAATGAAAAAACCTCCGCCTACTTCGTTAGGAAATATTGAGAAACTTTCTAACGTGAACTCGGGAAATTGAAACTCCAGAGTTCTATAATAAATTTCGGATCGGGAATATATTTGCGTAAAACTGAATATTAATATAGAAATTTTCAGATTGGCAGACCTGCTTCGCGTTCTTTCCTATACAACTAGTTTTCTGAAAATATGTAACATGCTACCGCAAAGAAAACTCAGCCGGAGGGCTCCAGGACGACAAAAGTTTCTGTTCGGTTCGTGAATTTTGTGTATAAAAGCAGAGTAATCTTTTTGGGAGAGCCGAAATTCGGAAAAATGTTCGCCCGGAGTCAAACCAGGTAATAAGCTACCGAGTCATTCGTACAAAAGGGAATTGAAATGCCAGGGCCAGACTACAAAATTTCATTTAGGTATTATAATGAGATTAACTATTTCATACGTAAAATTTCAGTCATATCAACAGGCCAATTGACAAGTCCCCGGTCTACCATAGAAAAATACATTTTTTTAGAAAAATTCGATTTCATTGTTGAACATAGTTGCCTTCGAGAGCTATACAGCGATTATAGCGCTCTTCCCACTTGCCATTGTTCTCATTGATTTGTGGCACGGCGCATTGTTTCGATAAAACAGCATCTTTTTCTTCTTCAAATGGGGCCGTTTTTTAACGATTTTTATCCTTCAAACGATCCAATAACGCTATATCAAAATCGCTGTTAATGGCCTGGCCCTTTTGGAGGTAATCAATGAATATTATACCTTGCGCATCATAAAATACTGATGCCATAACTTAACCAGCTGACTGTTGTGTTTCTCCTCGCTTTGTATTCGGTTCATCGTGTGCAGTCCACTCAATGTTGACTGTTGACACTGTTGTTGGTGCTCATTTCACCACGTTTGAACTGAGCATACCAATCAATGATAATTGATTTTCCTGGTGCAGATCCCAGAAACTCTTCACTAGTCAAGATTCTGCTTCAACTGTATTTTTTTCTCTTCAAAAAGCAATATTTTATCAGCACACGAAATTCTTTTTTTCCATCTCTTTTCAAATAACAAAAGTGGTAACACTCACAACGCAATATCTCACAAACTAATGGTCGGACTGCTGTCAAATTTCGACACGTATCGTTTGAAGGTTATTACTAACTACAAATAATATGGCTGTAATACTGGCACCGCCATCTGTGCATCAGACTGGGGACTTTTGATTAGCCTAATTGGTGTTAGTCAGAAGACTATTTTTCACTGAAATCCATAAATAATTGGAAAAGTTACGCAAAAACAATAATTTCAAAAAATACCCCGTATATCGGAAACGTTTCATTTTGTCCGTTTGTTTATGAATCGCCCTGTAAACAGGCAACGAGCGCTCGGAAAGAATCAGGAAGTACGATTTTCAATATAATCAAAAGTCACTCAGGTCATCTTTGATAGGTTCCGATATAAAACACCCTGCGCACCGATTTTGATGAATGCCCATAAATGACGCAATCGATTTCGGGCTAAAAACATCGTGTTTCATTCAAAGTTGATTTTTATTTGAAATATAGCGTTCATTTAAACGAAAATAAATAACGCTCAGCGCCCGTCGTTTTTATTTATTGCGAACGCAATGAATATTTATTCTGCTGGCGGCGGAATTCTGCAGCTAATTAATCTTTTTATTTTATGTTTTGGTCTCCGATAGCGGCGATGATAACCAGCGGAATATTTACCCAGTACGAACAATATAGGTATTTACTGATATTAATTGATAAATAGGGGTCAGAAATTCAATAACCGCCGTCACGGGTAGCGAATATATGACGTACTAGCCACGGATGGTCTGATACATGGTCGTCGAATGTTGAGTTATCTTATCGAGCGGCACCTACGTGCTGAAATGAATTATTGATCATTCTTTCACAAAAAAGCTATAATTTTACTCAATGTTTCCAATTTTTTGAATAAATTTGTTAATAATCTTCAGAGAGAGCCTTCTCAGCTGGAGTTCCGCAAGGATCTCTGTTGTCACCATTTTTGTTTACATTATTTGTATCTCACATGCCGAAAACGGAGAAAACCTCCATGGCATATCATGCTGATGATACCGTCTTTCTTGCCAGTTCGTGGTGCCCCAAAATGGAAACAGAGTATCTGCCAGAAGCTATTAAAAACCTTCAATCCTGGTTTGCTCGATGGAGACAAGCCAGACTGTTCTCCCCATCTGAAGGAGGAAAGATCCCCACAGACAGGACGTAATGTTCGGTAGGATGATCAAATGGAAAAAAGAGGCCAAGTATCTGGGAGTGATATTTGATAAGAAGCTCACTTGGAAACAACACGTCCCATCAGCTGTGACGAATGGAAAGACAACAGCAGCATCGTTGCAACTGCTACTTTTCCAACAAGCTTCTTCTCTATAAGACAATCCTGAAGCAAGCCGTGAATGCACCATGGTTCGCCAGCAACGCATGGATACATAAAATACCATTCAATATAAACATAAGACCTAGACATAAATATAAACATAAGACCTAGACCATTAAATATAACTAAGTATAAAGACCAACAACAAAGCCAAAAAATCACAAAAATACCTTGTGTCAACGATGAAAAGCCTTGAGGAGACACAGGAGAACGAAGATGGCAGTTCTTTAGGAAGTGCATGTTGAGCCAAATTTTGCAACCTGCTACAGTAGAACAATTCATTTCCCCAAAGGCGAATATTACTGAGTTGAAGCAGTAAAAGACTAATGGCTAACTGCAAAAAAGATTGAAGTTCAAAGTTCAACAACGTTAGCAATCATTTTATGTTCATTTGTGAGATTCGAGAAGAATTCAGTTAATGAATCTAAAAGAGTACCCCAACCTAACCTGTCTGTTAATTATGTAATATATCTCAAATCTCTTCTACTGTTAGTTAAATGATAAATCTAATTGAAAGTAGGCTTCAAGTTAGGTTATTGTATTTCTACAAAGGTTATGGAACAAATGCTATCAAGTTGAAGAATATGCTGAAGTTATTTTAACAGTTGTTTTGTAATTTTGTTTGCTGACGATTGTAGAGCGGAATTCTGCATTAGAAATAGGTAAAATTTATGATTTTTGATATAGAATTCTGAGTTCCAATTGATAATGAAAAACATGTATATATATATTGAATGAAAATAAACTCCAGCCACAATGTTCTGCAGTACGATCTCATCCATAAAAAAACCAAAATAAGATATGCAAGAAACATAACAAACGTTCGTTTATAACCAGCCTTTTTCATCAAACCACAATGATTACAATGAGCGAAGCTCTGAAAAGGAGGAAGAACCGTTCCGCCTGTCGTCCTTCTTGGAAGACGACAACTCTGGCGTCTTGCATAAACTAATTTCCTTCGTGCATGTGACTCAATTCACCATTAAATTCGACATGAATCAGGGCTCAACTCGTTCTAGCAGTTTAAGGCCCATTAAGCGATTGTGCTTATGAATTCCACGCATCAACAACGCCATTCTTAATTTACGATGGAGATTATTATACGTTGCTTCACGACTGTGTCACGATCAATATTCCTTGTGCGATAATTCAGCGGAGAAAATCGCTGATGAATGGAGATCCAGGTGCGAGAGCGCGAATCCCTGATTGCCGTTATGCACGAAACGATGATCCGAAGAGGTGTTCGTGAGAAATGGAGAAACGTTGATTTTCATCTGGATGCTCTTCAGTTCGTTCGTGGTCTTAATATTTCGATTGTTCTTCCGGCACGTCATTGTTATGATATCGATAATGAGGATGGTAGGTCAAGCTTGGCTCGTCAGGGGTGGCCAGCTTGGTACTAACGTCGATAGACTGCAAAGATCGGGTGTTGAATGAAAAACGAGTGTTGGACTCTCAAGGTATCTCATTAAATTTGAAAATGTAATCCAACTCTTAGCAAAAACTATCCTTCGTTGGTTGTAACGGGTGTTTTTTTTTTGAGGTATATAACTTTAAGTTGGCATTACTGTTCAAGATGGCGACCGATTTAACAGCTGTCAAGTGATTTATTCTCAGTTTGGTTTGGTAATTCATCATGAATAGACTCACGCCTGAACAACGCTTGCAAATAGTGCAATTCTATTTCGAAAATAATGGTTCTGTGCGGAATACGTATCGCGCACTACGTCCATTTTATTTTGTTCAGTGATGAAGCGTTCTTCTGGTTGAATGGCTACGTCAACAAACTAAACTGCCGCATTTGGAGTGAAGCTAATCCTCAAGTGTATGTCGAAACACCGTTACATCCAGAAA
The DNA here is from genome assembly GCF_914767665.1 of Harmonia axyridis. NCBI lineage: Eukaryota > Metazoa > Arthropoda > Insecta > Coleoptera > Coccinellidae > Harmonia > Harmonia axyridis. Next base: position 10,263,444 of record NC_059502.1, on the reverse strand, counting down.
AACTGACTGTTTGGTGCGCTTTATGGGCTGGTGGAATCATTGGTCCGTACTTCTTCAAAAACGATGATGGCCAGAACGTTACAGTCAATGGTGATCTGTATAGAGCCATGATTACTAACTTTTTCATTTCTGAATTGTACAACCTGATGTCCAGGAGCTGTGGTTTCAACAAGACGGCGCAACATGTCACACAGCTCGTGTCACAATCGATTTATTGAAAGACACGTTTGGTGACCGCCTAATTTCACGTTTTGGACCTGTGAATTGGCCTCCAAGATCTTGTGATTTAACACCACTAGACTACTTTCTGTGGAGCTATTTAGAGTCATTGGTCTATGCGGATAAGCCATAAAACCCTTGACCATTTGGAAGACAACATTCGCCGTGTTTTTGGCGATATACGGCCACAAATGTTGGAAAAAGTCATCGAAAATTGGATGTCCAGATTGGACCACATCCAAGCCAGCTGTGGCGGTCATATGCCAGAAATCATATTTAAGATGTAATGCCACAAGATCATCTTGCGGATAAATAAAATTCATGTCAATCGAATAATCCATCGTTGTTTTATTGCAATTTGAAGTTATATAGCTCTAAAAAAACACCCTTTACAAGCAGTCCACAAGAACAATGGTGGAACTGTTATAGTATTATTTCCAAGAGTGAATAGACTGTGATGGGATACATTTCTTTAGAAGACAATGATCCACAGAGAGTCAGGATAAACATTCTTGAAATTGATGTTTAATGTATCGATATTTCATGTTATTCGATGTTATAATTAGGAGATCATTAGTTTTGAATATGATTATTTTTGTATGATGATTCATAGTTTTTCTATTTGGGAGCATGCATAGGTATAGCTTGAACATCAAAAGAATCCCTATCTTTTATTACTCATGTTATTCCCTGTTAAATAACCAAGGAGCAAAAATGACTTTCTAATGAAATAGTCTACATGAAAACCGACTCCCTCATATCGTTATTCCATCATTTGCTTTTCAACAATTACGCTTTCTCTCTAGAGCTTTCAATTAACGAATGCCATTTCAAGTTATGATACCGCCAACTGTTTATCGTACAGGAACTTTTCAATTGGACGCCGAGAACAGTTTTCAATTTGCATATATGCCAGCGCCTTCCATTGCTAACCTTTTCAACAAACCTCTTCAGTTACTCCGCCCGCTGTGTTTGCGTTAAAATTTATTTTTCATTCGAGTAAACCCCGGAAACAAAACTCTCAAAAACGAAGTTGCCAGTAGTTAATGGCAGGTTATCCGTTTTCCAAACGAGTGAAATGTGAAACACGTCATGCAAATGGAAACCTTGTTAAGACCTCAATGAGCTACGTTATTGTGAGAGGTGTATTTGGACGAATTCTATTTAGAATTTCTAACTGCGAATTTTTGATACTTTGGGTGCACCTTGTCCAGATGAATCTTTATTGAAGGTTGAGATAGAACCAACTTCCCTAACATGGCCTTTGTTCTAATGCACTCATCCAGGTTTTTTCCTACCAATGTTTCAGTTGAATGAAATGAACCTATGTTGTGAATGCAATCCAATTCTGATATTCAATGAACTGATCATTGTTGAGAATCTCAGAACAAAATGTCTTGGTTGTCCGATCTATTGATACACTTTTATTTATTATTTTCGGAATGAACTTCTTGTAATGCCTTCAACAAAGGTCTAATCGTTAATCCTTCAGGGAAAGTTCTAGGTTTCAATCTTCCTAGGAAAATTTGGTGTATTTAAAATCGACTTAGGACTGATTGTTGTCTTGATATTGATGATGGACTATATGTTAGATAGTTATTTGGGCTGGTAGTTGCAATAGTATGCTCTTCAAATGGCGTTCTATTGAAAGCCCACTATGTGAGTGTGGTGTAGAAGAAACCATTGACCACTTGGTGAATACTTGCCCAATTTATAAATTTCATGGTGGTTTCCAAGCTATTTACTCAGTTTTAGAATCTCTTTTGGATTGAGTCGCTTCAAATCTTCAAATCGATATAATGGATACTAACATTTATCACTCAGAAAGGATGAAAAAGATTTTGCTCGGATGATATAAATATAAATATGTCAGCTTATTCTGTCAACAAATACACAAACCAATCACTAAACCCATATTGGGAGACTAGGGATTCATCAAGTCAAGTAGCCTGACATTTTAACCAACTACTTGACCTGACATTCAAGCTCGTGAAAATTTACATACTTGAGCTTGGCATGACTTGATTTTAGATATTTATTGATCTGATATCAACCTACTATTACTATTACCTGAGCTTGATATGCACGCGTCGCACGGCATATATTTCTGCAATCTCCTGCTCGCTTAGACTAAATAAGGGGATTCCCCTAGCGCCGAGAGGAATTGGCCAGTGTGACTTCAATGGTAGTTTTCTCAAATTTCCATTAAATCTATCGGTAGATTTTGGAATAAAAATAGTCATTAATCAAAAAATAGCCACTCCTTCCTCAAAGGGGCAGCTCCCAGCTCGTAAAATTGGCATTACATTGCTGCCAAAAATGAATATTTACATCCCGTTCATTAGGGGAGCCCTCGAGATATTGGTTATCGTACAACATAAACACAATTTTCTCACATGTTGAAATAGAGTTCGGCAACGAAGATGTTATGAAACAGAATACGAGGGTTGTAATCAAATTCTTGGTAGATTTGAATGTATAACCCCGAGCAGAACGAAAGGTAGGGTCAAGAACAAAAGATCTAATTGGTTGATGTTCGAAAGGGCTCATATGGCCGAACGACCCCTCATCACAATTTACCATTACGTTACGGAAGCCTCCGGGGTAGATTAGAACACCCTCGCATCTATCAATTCTCTCCAGAGCGTGTGTTCTTGAAAGAGGAATACAGTGTTGGGAAGATTGGAGAAAGAAACTCTCAACAGAAACAATACTACGACTACGCTTCGTGAATACATTCAAATGTATTTCATGGTATTAAGAACTACCTAGGCTTGGATGCCCATTACGCCCTTGTTTGGGTAATACAGATAAAATCCTCAGCAAAAACTCTGTCTCCCTTAGGATTTCACGGCTTGGCTTGATTTTCAAGCTACTTAGCTCGAGCTTGACTTGATTTCAAGTCAAACTCAAGTCAAGTAGTAGTTTTTTAATCTGAAGTCAAGTATTTATTTATCAAGTACTTGAATCATATCAAGCTACTTGATTTTAGCAGTTTAATTGTGTAGTGTCACATCAATGAAAAAATGTTGAATTGCAAAGGAACCTTACAAAAACACTTTTATTTATCAAACTTTTTGTATAAAAGAACCGAAAATATCACCTTTTTTGAAATAGAAACATAAATTAAATCACTATAAAAAATATCAAATTGAAAAATTTAAGTTTCTTCATATTGAGAAATGTCCAGGCTTTGTTTGATTTCATAATTTTCCAACCAGGATCTGAGACACATGAGGCATCTTACAGATTTGTCGCCTAATCTATTGCAGTTTTTTGTAACTGTAAGAGCAGCTCTGGAAAATTGTCTTTCCACGGGAGCTGGGGATGCTGGCGTTGATAAAAAATCGTTGGCCATTTTGGCCAAGTTTGGAAAGATATTTCTGAAACTAGCTCAAGTAATATCAAGTAGCTTGATATAATGTCGAGCAATGAATATCTAAAATCACGTCAAGCCCAAGTATGAAATTTTTCACGAGCTTGATTTTCAAGTCAAGTAGTTCGTTGGTTTGATGAATCTCTAGTGACTCTAGTCAATAAATGATTACTTTAAATGATTAAGGTCAAATGATAACATTGGTCCACCTTTACTATTCAAATTACCTATTGGAATTATATTTCTAGACCAAAAAATAGTAATTTACGTAACAAGTCCGGAAAAAAGGGTTTTTTGGACGAATAGACAAAATTCCAGGACGAGCGTAAGCTCGTCCTGGAAGTCTGTGAGTCCAAAAAAACCATTTTCGGACGTGTTGCGTACAATATTTTTTCGGCAACCATGTATAATAACACTATCGCTGCTGCTTTCCATATTTTATTGCGGTTGCGATCAAAAAACATGCAAATTTTTGACAACTAATTTCATATGAACTGTCAGCCGTTATCTCGGTTGCTATGGAGTCTATGATTCTTTTCCGGCCTAGTCCGGGAAGTACGTACTTTCCGGACTAGGCCGGGAAATGCTACTTTCTCAGAGAAAAAGCTTCCGGGAAGTGAGCACTTCCCGGACGGTTGCCGAAAAAGTATATTATTTCAAATAGATATATCTGATAGTGGAGGATTTGGCATAGTGTTGACTAATAATAGACTGCCTTCATCAAGTAGTTGACCTGGAAACATATGCTGGAAATGAAAAGCCTCGAATTTTTTTTAGGTAAATGTACTTTCAACTATTTTTCGAAAATTTTTTCTTGAAATGAGTTTGAAATGTGCCAGTATTTTTTTTCATACATAATCACAAGTATTCTTATGAGTTCTAAACTGAATTTGAAAATATTTCAAGATTTCTTCTTCTTGATCCAATATACTTATTTCTATCGGACACAATTAATCATAAAACTGATCTGAATTAAGGGCCCAGGGGCGTTGAAGAACGCAAAACTTGTCACCGAAAATCACCAGATTATGGTTTCGAACACGGGTCAGATGAAATTTTCATTAGACGCAATAGCCGAGTCCTAGAGCTTTTATTACAGCTATTTTTCATTACGATCTTTTGTCGAAATTCAATTTGGGCCCGATCCCCTGGCCGTGAAACACGTGTCCTTGAAACCCCAAACCTCATGATTTTCTCCTCATTAATCTTCTGTGACGAAATTGCAAAATTCAATTAATAGTGAGAGAGCCGAAGTAAAATGTAGATCGACCCCAAAGTTGCGCGGCAGTTACTTTCAATTGATTCCGTATCACCCCTGGCGTTGCCGAGGGGGATTAGAAAGCCTTTTTTAATTTCGACCTCGACTCACCCTAAGCATATTTTGTTGCTTCTGAGGGACCGCACTCTAACTATTTGTTGTGCCGGATTAACCTTGGCTTACACGATATGTCGAATAACAGATTATTCGAATGTCACCCCTGGATGCCAGGAAGGAATAATATTTATGTTTGTTCAGATTAGAACCTCATTTTTCCATGAATGACAAAAAGGATACTTACATTACAATGAAATTTTCAAAAATAAATTTGATTATATTGCACCTCGATCGTAAGTTCTTCAGGGGTTGATTTTAATGTAAGGTGTAGTAAAAAGAAATTCATTATTTTTTAATGAAAAACTAAGCTTCAAATCCCATTATTAAAATTATCCGATTTATGTCAAATATGAGCCATTTTATTCAATAATTTGTTACCACTTTGGAAATATCATTACGCTTCTCTCATAAAAGCCCTCGTCCCAATTGGCAAAAAATTGGGACAGTCAATTTTCACAAACCTCGGTTGGAGCGAATTTTTCACCAGCAAAATTATTCGCCATGGACAGGAACAGATGGTAATCACTTGGTTCGGACTGAAAGTAGATGCATAAGAACCTCTCAACAAAGCTCCCGGAGCTTCTGGAAAATCCATATCTTTGTGTGTGGCCTGGCGTTGTCCTGAGGGAACACAATTTCTCTCCTATTGGCCAAAGCTGACCGCATCTGAGCGATTGCTTTCTATTGTTGACAGTACAGTTCTGATTGAACAGTTGTAGCGTAGGGTAGCAGCTCATAGTAGATAATTCCCTGTCAGTCCTACCAAATATGCAAAAAAACCTTTCTGGCGCTCAATCCTAGCGGTTCACCGCGTTTTGACCACGACCGTTCTCGCTTGACGTTGTCGTAAGTGAATCACTTTTGATCACCAAGCGCTTCAAGAATGAGCCGATTTTGTTGCGTTAACTCGTTTGGTACCCGCACATCGAATTTCTTCTTGAAACCAACCTTATGCAAAAGATTCCAAAAGGTTTTTTATACCATCTTTAGCTCTTGGGCAATCGAAACAGTGCTTACATGACGGTCGGACACGACACTGTCCATGATTTCATCGACATTTTCGGCAATTGGCCAGTGGCCAGTGCGTGGTGCATCTTTTACATCGAAACCACCGGAACAGAAACGACGAAACCAAAATTGCTCGTGATTGGGTGTTATATTATCAGGACCATAAACATTATTAACATTTACAGCCGCCTGGCTTGCATTTTCGCCTTTACCGAAAAAAAACTGAAGAAAAAGCGGATTTTCTCTTTGCTAGTGTCCATCTTTGACGCGCGCTCAAACTAAACTGAGTCAACTAATCACAAAACTGTCAGAAAAGATTTTTTAGTACGAAATCTCATCTTTCTAACGCCATATAGGGGAACCTTATCAGACTTATACAAATCGAGGTGAGATACATATAAGTAAAGTCTTCTATTCGATATTGAAAGTCCAAGACTTTATACGATCAAAAGTATTCGCTGTTTCGGAATTGCAGGGGGAAGATGCATGTTCAAGATGTCGAAGAAGCTATTTTGCTAAAATAATAAGACCTTCAATTCTAGCTTCTGTCGAAAGATTGAAATTCGTTAATTAAAAATAGTTTGCATCAATACGTAGGTAACTATTGTATTATGAATTGGTAACTAATGTATTATTGGGAACTAGAAAATTTTTCCATTTGCTTTCATATTATATTCTCAATAATTATAGAGCAAGTAGAAACATAAATGTATCATAATAATAAATGAGAGTAGCCGCAAAAAACTACAACTGGTAAAACTCGGATCCACATTTCCAATTCCAGCCAGACTTGCAGCTTTCAAAGGAAACTTCTTACAGATATATAGGTGCGGAAATCGGGATGCAAACATGAAAAGCCGAACTGAGTATTTCCTTTTGGTCCAAAGGAAGCAGTGAAAGTTGGCCATGTTCTAATTAGTACAGTTCAGGAAGGAAAGGACAAAGTAATCCTCTTTGTGAAATATCAAAAGGCTTAACTCTGTACAAAACATAATTAACGATCACAAATTCCCAGCCCGAATCATGTTTTCAGATGGAGCGTGTTAATAATTCCTTTTGGACACCATTATTCAACTACCTCCAACTAACGAGATCTGAAACGGGCATTCAGACGAAAAGAAAAGAGATCGTAAACATCGGGCTTTACCGCCACAGGCGTTTGCGCATCCGAATGACGGGGTAGATTTGCATCAGAAGGTTCCTTTAGAAAAATTCGCATGAACACTTTCGTGTTAACATAATGCTTATTTTCGGCGTCGAAAAATTTACATGCTTCGTCATAATAGGTATTATAATTATTATTTGATTGATTCGGTCTTCACTTGATGGAAATTCATTTTAAATAAATAATAATACACTGCTGATTTCCACAAAATTTATTGATGACGACAATTGTTTCGCTACACTGTAGCTTTTTCAAGTCGGGTGCTGAACTGAGCATTCCCAAAGTATAACATTCATTTAAATAGGTAATTGGCAACATAGTTGAGAAGAAAAATGTGTTTTAAATGAGGTAATGAGAAAATGTGATTTAAATGAGGTGATTAACATTATATTGGAGGGTGCTGCTGGTTATTGCAGGGTTGTATAAAGATGTTAAGTAGCGGTGATCTATTTACATCTGTTTGTTCATTCAGAAGGACCTTCTTGGAATTGTACCTGTTTATTTCTAGAGATTCTAAGAGTGTGAGTCTAGAACTCTTGTTTTCTGTATGGAGGATCTGGTAATTATTGTTGAACTCATGTCGGCATTCTTTTAGGTGGTTGGCGTATGTAGAATGGGTGGTGTTGGATGTGAAACTCTTCTGATGTTCATGTATTCTCTTTTTGAAGGATCTTCCGGTTTGGCCTATGTAAACCATGTGACAATCCCCACATTTTAACTTGTAGACTCCAGATTTATTATCTTTGTTTGTTTTATCTTTATTATTTCTGACGAAAGTTCCCAAATTATTGTTTGTCTTGAAGGATACTTTGAGATTGAATTTATCTTTGAAATACTTAGCAATACGCTCGGAAGTTCGATTAACGTAGGTTAAAGATATGTACTTTTTGGTGTCATCTTTTATGTGGGAAGGGTACGCTAACAGCAAAGCATGTTTTATTTGTTTATTGAACAGGATTTTATCTATGATGGTAGGGTTATAACCGTTATTGATTGCTATTTGTTTGATTAAGTTTAATTCTGTGTTGAAATGATCGTGATTCATAGGTATAGTTATTAGTCTATGGATCATAGAATTGTAAGCGGCCATCTTGTGACTATATGGATGATTAGAAGTGATGTGAATGGTGGTATCAGTATGGGTAGGTTTGTGAAATATACTGAAGTTATGTGTGTCGTTCAGTTTAGAAATTGAAATGTCTAGGAAGTTTATTCTACTATTCATTTCTTCTTCTACTTTAAATTTCATGTTAGGATGGATTTCATTAATAAACTTCATAAACATGCTTAGCTGTCTGTTAGTACCTCTAAAGCAGCAGAATATATCGTCTACATATCTGTACCAATAAAGGAAATATTTAAATAATGGATGTGTGCGGATTTTCTTTTCTAAATTGTCCATGAAGTGTATTATTATTTATTATAATTATTATTTGAATTCTTAAATATCAGGTGTAGTAAAAAGGAAACCATTATATTTGCATGCAAAACTAGGCAATAAATACATAGGCGTACAACTTGCTCCTGCTGCTTTTCCGAAATTCGAGGCTTTATTGTGAAAAATTAGTTATATATTTATCTATTTCAGTATCGTAAAGAATTCATTGCAAGTCTAAAAACAGTGCTGTAATGAACTCATTACAGCATTGTTTTAAGTTATAATTTTTGTTTTGTGGTTGTCTATACAGACTTCCAATCCTGTCAAAATTCAACACACATTAATTGACAATATGATATAAGTTGGATTGAGTCAAATGATTTGCGACATTATTCGCAATTTCACTTGATTCTGTTGGTTTTGAATCGATTTCGGCAGAAATATTCACGAATTTAATCCGTAATTATAAATTATTTCAAAATTCGAAACGTGCAATTCAAATTCATATTCCCTAATCTGTCAATTTTCGTGAAAGTCACACCAACTGCCAAGATACAATACAAATGTCACTAGGATGTATAATCTGAATTTTTCATTGAATTTCGACAATTCTTGACTGAAATAGAGAAAATATCATCTAATACTCGTTGCAGAAGGCAATTCCAACATTCATGCGTTCGAAAACTCGCTCTTTCGTGGCTCCTTTTCGAATTTCGCATTCGTGTTGGAATAGGAGCCCATTCTGCAACTTGTTTTAGAATATACTATCATGATTCAAAGTATTGTCCATCGCTGGCCTCTACTTTCTCCGATCTTTCGGGCAGCGTACGAATCCCGCGTTGAAAAAACTGGTGATCTTTTGAAGCGATCCACGAATCGATCCAATATTTTACTTCTTCATAAGACCGGAAGTGCTGGTCAGCCAGGTCGTTTTCCATTGATCGAAACAAGTGATAGTCTGAGGAAGAAACGTCTGGAGAATGCGGCGAGTGAGGTAGGACTTCCCATTTCAACGTTTCCAAGTATGTGTTGGATCACTTTCGCTACATGGGGTCGAGCATTGTCATGCTGTAAAATCTTTTTATCATGTCTCTCGTTGTATTGCGGTCGTTTGTCTTACAATGTTCGGCTCAAACGCATTAATTGCGTTCGATAACGATTGTTTGTAATTGTTTTAGTCGGATTTAACAACTCATTATACACTACGCCTTGCTGGTCCCACCAAATACTGAGCATGATTTTGGAACCGTGAATATTCGGTTTTGCTGTTGATGTTGAAGCATGGTCGGGATATTCCCATGATTTTTTGCGCTTGGGATTATCGTAATAAACCCATTTTCTGTCTCCAGTACCAATGCGAGGCAGAAATACCTTTAGTTTTTGTCTTGAAAGCAGCTGTTTACAAGGAAACAAACACCGTTCAACATCTCTCCGCTTGAACTCGTACGGCACCCAATTGCCCTGTTTCTGAATCAATCCTATGACTTTCGAGCATTTTGAAATGGCTTGTTATGTCAATCTCCATGATCCTGCCAATTCTTGTTGCGTTTGACACGAGTCTTGATCAAAGTAATGCCTCCAATTCTGCATTTTCAAAAACAACTTTTCCCCGCCATGCTGGTCTTCGACGTCGAAATCATCGTTTTTGAAACCACTCTCATATTCTACAAAATACGGAAAATTTAGAACAATTCACCGGTGACAATTTTTCCATCAGGCTTTCTGCTTTGTCAATAATTTCCATTCATGTATTTCATCAACAAACCTTGAAACTCTCCTAAATCTACACCTGACCTATCGAATTCTCCTACGAACGTGAAACTCAATTGTTATTTCGTTAATCGAAACTCAGGTTTCCCGAGAATGCCCCCTGTCCCAACTTATTTCGTCTTCCAAGATTTCCTGTAATTAGAGGCAAAACTAATTTTCTTTTACGGCGCCGGCACGATAAAGCCGATACAGGAGGATTGAAATTCTCGAATCGGCACTGCAGAATGTATTTAAGCCGAAGTTAATTGTTATTTATTTCCACTTTGTTATTTTCCTCTGATGCCGGCGCGCGCTCCGAAAGCATTTTCAATCACGTTTTCCACGTTGATTTCCAGACAGGAAGGGAATATATACGAGACATCAGGCGGAAAGAGTCGAAATACATTGGGAACAACCATCTTTTCTTCCAGAAATAAAGAAGGAACAGGATGTATGAGGATTTGAGGCAGAAGCCGGAGTTTTCCATGTTTATTGAGGTGCTGGTAATGGTACGGGAAAACAACGGGAAATTGAACTCAAGATTGGAGTTTCGTGAGCTCAGAAACGCAGACTGGGGTTCCTAAGGGGAGTTTTCCAGAAACAGATTTAATTGTAATAATTTCTAATTATACTTTATAGGACATTGTATTTTGTTTGCTACAGAATGTTTATTTCAAATCTGGTAATTGGAAACCACCCTTTCTAATTAATATTGAAAAGCATGGTTATGAAATACAGATACATTTAAACTGAAATCTGAGCAGATTTTCTGAATATTATAGCGAAATAATTTTTGAGAGCTCCACCATTTCATCACAATAACTATAATTTTCTGATTTTGCGCTAAGAATTGTCTTAAACGATAAAATTTGACTCACTGGTTCTAGGTCTCTGTTATGTAATCAGTAATATATTTAGTGAATAATCTGGTGGATTAATTGTTATCGATTTATAAAAAATTTCATGTGGACAGTATAATACAGGTATGGTAAAATAAGTTTGACTCGTGTCAAACGCAACAAGAATTGGCAGGATCATTGGGAGTGACGCAACAAGCGATTTCAAAACGCCTGAAAGTCATGGGAATGATTCAGAAACAAGTAGGGTGCCGAACGAGTTGAAGCCGAGAGATGCTGAACGGCGTTTGCTTGCTTGTGATCAGCTGCTTGCAAGGCAAAGACGAAGGGAATTTCTACATCGCATTGTGACTTGAGACAAAAAATGGGTTCTTTACGATAATCCAAGCGCAGAAAATCATGGGCATATTGTGGCCATGCATCCACGTGGACTGCCAAAACGAATATTCACGGTTCCAAGGTCATGCTCAGTATTTGGTGTATGAGTTGTTTAAACCGACTGAAACAATCACAGGCGATCGTTATCGAACGTTTGAGCCGTTCTTTGAAAGACAAACAGCCGCAATACAACGAGAGACATGATAAAGTCATGTTTACAGCATGACAATGATAGACCCCATGATGCGAAAGTGGTCAAGACATACTTGGGAACGTTGAAAGGGAAGTTCTACCTCACCCGCCGTATTCTCCAGACGTTGCTCCCTCGGATATCACTGTTTCGATCAATGGCACGGTCTTATGAAGAAGTAGAAAATTGGATCGATTCGTTGATCGAACAGAAACGGCCAGAATGGGTGAATAAGAAAAATGTACAGTTTCATCAGGAAAACGCCAGGCCGCACACATCATCGGATGCTTCTGGAGCTCGGATGGGATGTTCTTATGCATTCATCTTATAGTCTGGACCTGCCACCAAGCGACTACCACCTATTACGCGCTTGAGACTACAGATTTTTTCCTCAATAAAGGCCTGTGAAAATTGGTTGTCCAAGTTTTTTCTAATAGGAACAAAAGATTTTACGAGATGGGCATTCTGAATTTAGATTCCTCTTGGAATAGAACGGCGCATATACGACTTAAATTGGACGAATATAGCTCTGTGAAGTACTGCCTTTTTGTGAGTCAAGGAAGAGAAGCTCTTTGAACATTTTATGCAATTCAGTTGACAGTTAATTTAAGAGTTGATATTCGTGAATCCGGCCATAAATGACTCGTTTGTTTCCACAACAACATTTCGGTATCGATCAAAGCCACCTATGTTATTCGTATGACGAACCAAAGGACCACCATGTGGGCGAAAAGTAGGTTAGTTAGATTCTCCAATTTCAACAACATCCGACTGTATCTACTTTGGAGAATAACAATCCCGGGAGGTAAACGATCGAATAACCGGTTCCATTCCCGAGCTGGCACTAGGAATATTATCCCTTTTCTAATTTCCCGCCGTGGAAACCGAGAATAGAATGCTCAATCTTTCCCTATTCCTCCGCATTCTCCGCGAGATCGTGCTTCTAGACCGCGTCATTCATCCAGACTGCGTCAGGTTTGTTTTTCCGGCTTCGTACGGACTTTATTGGCTGAAATTCCACACAAAAGCCTTTCAATAACGCCGAGTGGAAAGTCCGTTGTTCTTAGGCGAGCGCGCCAGCTGTTGCCTGACGTTTGTGGAGATCGATCGCGGGAGTTTCTCCTTGAATTTATACGTTTTCTATGGATTCCCTTCCCGCGTTTTGATGGATATCGCGGAGATTATGTTTATGCGAGTAGTCAATACGAACGTAGAAATCCAAAATTGAGGGTTTGAGATGCACCAATGTTATGAAAAAAAATTAAAATTTTTCGCGAGTTGGCAACATTCTGGCATAATACCTCACTCCAGTTCTCGTTGGAACCAAGTGTGGGATTTCACATATGCCTACTTATGCGTTTCGTCCCTGGCACACACACCGGACTCATCAGTGTGACTTTGGTATATTTGTGTGTGCCGTGTCACAGACGCTTGGGGAATTTATTATTATCGGGAGCCGCCGGGACTCGAACCGGGCACCTTGTCGCATCTCGGTGAGTGAGTCTACACTCTTAACCTCTAGGCCACCGATTGCTGTGTTTATTGTTGCTATGTGGAGTTTTATGAGAAGCCGCCACACAAGCTTCAAAAGAGGTATGTCAAAATGTTGGAACAGGAAGTCAAGTCTGGAGGGAGATATTGAACGTTGAGTGGGTCTACATTTGTAGTTGAATTGAAATGGTTGAAAAAAGTTTTTCGTGTTTTGATTGAAACTGTTTTTTGGTAAAAGAAAAATACTGCACCAGTCGAGCAATGGTATATTTTTGAAGGTGGTATGCTGACTTCAAACGTGGTAGAAGAGCCACTGATGATGCTGCACGCCCTAATTATGCAGTTGTCTCAGAAAACATCAGAAAAGTTCATGAATCGGTTTCAAACGATTGTAAATTTAAAATTCATGAGATAGCGGTGGAGTTGAAGATATTACCAACCAGTGTATTCAGTATTTTGCATTATCATTTTTTCCATGAGGCAGCTTTGCTTTCCTCTGATAAAAAGCAAAAATGCATAGTCGATTTCAAATGTTATTTGGAGTTGGAATAAACAGGATTTTTTGAGTCGATGTCTAAAAGTGGATGAAACATGGAGCCATCACCTCACTTCTGAGTCAAAGAGAATGCCAGGTGAATAGAAGGTGCCCGAAGCGACCAAAATATCAAACATCAGGTGGCAAGGTTATGGCATCCGTATTTTTGGACGTGCATTGACTATCTTCCCGAAACAATTAACAGTCAATAGATAGAAACATAACAGTATTCGATCGATTGAGAGCATGAATTAAGAAAAAATGCCTCGACTGCAAAAGAAAAAATGTTGAAACCTATGGTCAAATTGAACTTGTGCTTCCAAGTGCTTGACCAACCAGTTTATTCTCCAGGTTCTGCCTTCAGTGATTACTGGCTTTTTGCACACCTCAAAATAATGCTCTAGGGAAAGAAATTCGCTCTAGTCAAGAAGTGATTGCCGAGGTTGAAGCAAAGACGAATTTTTCTACAGTGAAGATATTTAAAAATTGAATGAGCGTTGGAGTATACATATCACTTTTGAAGAGGTGACAATGTTGACGAAAAAAGCAAAATATCCACTGGTAAGGTCCAAGGCTTCTTGAGATGAATGTCACCTATATTATAATGCCCAGATCAAATTTATTTATTGAAGTGAAGTGGCGTTTTATTCTCACAAATGTAGAGAACCTTATAAAAATAACTAGTTATGATTCATTCATGGGTATGAAATGACATCAATACCTATTGTGATTCTGGTAACAACTATAAACTTTTTTATACTGCTCAAAGCGTTCATAAATCTTGCTCCCTCTACTATCGCCATCAGTTGACGTTGTTGCTGATGTGTCATTCTGTTTGAATTTCGTTCTTTCAAAATTGTTTGGAAAATTGGTTATGCAAATTCCAATTTTTCCAAAATTGTTCATGTGAATTTCATGTTGAAACTGAAAATGTTTTAGGACATCCTTTCACTGCAATTAATATATTATATTCGTGGGTTTTTTATGATTTATTTATTTATTAATTGTTTATGAAACGATGCATTTGTTCGAGAATTCTGTCGAGAAGCAAGATTTCATCAGTTGAAAAAGAAGAGTATTGATAATGTGGAACAAAAATCAATTAATTCGTCGAAAAGATATGTGTAATCTGTTTCAATGTTTTTATATTCAAGGCCTCTGTAAGACCTCTGAGAAGCTTCGAATTTGTACCAGTTAAGATAAGCGATACCTAGTATGTTGTGAAGGCTTTATTATTGTGTCCATCACCACTTCATGCACGGCATTGTTATTTTGTTTTCGGCATAAAATTCGAAAAAACCTGACTAAATGTTATTAGCGCTCTGTTCGTAAAGGAGCGCTCGAAATATGGTATAAACGCC
Source organism: Harmonia axyridis (assembly GCF_914767665.1). Lineage (NCBI taxonomy): Eukaryota > Metazoa > Arthropoda > Insecta > Coleoptera > Coccinellidae > Harmonia > Harmonia axyridis. The sequence goes on along the minus strand of NC_059502.1, from coordinate 10,248,362 downwards.
AATACCAGCCCAACTCATAAACGCTGCACTGCCTATATTATGACTCTCCTTAATTTACGACATTTAACTTCCTCCGCTAACAGCGAAGGGTAGACCCCTCGTAGGGGACAATACGGAGTATAGTTGAGTTTCATATTCAGCCTCTACAACATATGCCCTATTGCGAAATGGAGAGGAAGTCGAGTGTTGTGCTAGGTGTTGATTTCAAAACGTTCAATTTTATCGGCTCGTGTTGGGGCAGCTAATGGTTAAATGACCGCCTATACGCTTCCTTCCCTATTGGGGTAGTTCCGAGGAGTTTCTAATAATGGTTGTCAGTTGGCTGTGCAACGAATTGATGATGGATTATGGCTGCGCTTAATGATGAGCAGCAAATTACTCTTTGTCGAGATGGGGACAAAAAATCGGTTGATGCGAATAGAATTCGAAAGCTCTGGATAGTTTCGCTGGTTAGTTTGGTGTCTGATGTATACAAGCAGAAATTCCAGGCTGATCCACCGTATTGATTGTCAACTTCAATATGAAAAGTTGTACGTAATTAACATCGTTGGTATTTGGCGTTTCAATTGATTGAATGATTATGAAGATACGAAATCTTTCAAAAATGTCTTCTATAAGCTTTAAAATGTACTTGATACCTATTAGTGTTCTTTGTCCACACCACGCTTGATAGATCAATGAAATTGCTTTTGAAAAGTAGTTTCTACAGAAACGCTAGAAATGCCTAGGTACTATCAACGAAGGGTATTTTCTACTGAATCAGGTACATTAAAATGTATGTAGTGGTAGGAAAAGTGTAGTGTGCAACATATGGAGAACGTTCCATTTATCACTCGTGTGTTTTACGGCAATCGCCTTTAAGGCTCGTGCCAAAAATTTCCACACTCTTGAGAAAAGTTGAACTTGTTGTAGAATATACTATTTCAGGCTTTCATTTCGGAATTTCTGAATATTTTCAATATTTCAGCTGAATTCTACAAATGAATGATATCAAAACTACTGCCTCGAGTATATGAACCCTTTATTTCGATATCTCCATCATTCCGTTCCACTTGAATGCAAACAACAAATATAATAAATATATTAAAATCACTGATGAAGAAAATCTTTTCACATCGACTAATTCAACAATACATTCAATTCATGGCTATTTGTCGAGTAGGCACTTTTCACAACGGCAGACTTTCCGATAGGCAGGATCCCCCTCCTTCATTATTGTATTCATATGTTTTATTCCATTACGTCAATGAAACCACTGAGCAGTGGAAATTATTCACACTCGATCGCACCAATTCAGCATAAACCGGTGTGTTTGTAGAGAACCCTAGATGGAGGAGGGTGGTATTTAGATAGCACTCATCTTCGAAATTTCCAATTAGAAGAAGTGGAACAAATACACCAGTTGTGGATGGGGTGGGTAAACAGATGACATGGCTGGTTATTTGTGATTTATAGCTGATCATATTGGTATTGGCGGTGACTGGAAGGTGCTCTAAATGAAGATTTTGATTAATGCTAGACCATTCAACTAATTGAAGGCAATCGGTATTAGTTTATTAACAAGAATATGTCCAACAGCGTCTACAAGACAATTTGAAGCTTTAGTCGAAATCTCATAATGACTGCGTCATTGAATAAATCGAAAATGCTAGAATTCCCAATTTTTCTGTGATTATAGATCAAACGGGATTGTTATTTTGCATGTATTCCATCCATTATTTTTGCATGAAACACAAGGCTTTAATTACCATAGTTAGAATGATTCGAATTGTTCGAATATGCGCTGTTTTTTTGATAACTTGTTGCCATTTCGAGGGTGATATCATTATGTCTTTCTTATAGAAGCCCTCATATCTATTGGCAAAAATTTGGGACAGTCGATTTTCTCAAGCCTCTGTTAAAGCGAATTTTTCACCAGCAAAATTGTTCGTCATGGACAGGAACATATTGTAATCACTTGGTTTGGACTATAAGATGGATGCAAAAGGATTTCCCAACCAAGCTCTCGGACTTTCACTATCACTATCGATGTGTGTTGCCTGGTGTTGTCCTGATGGAACACAATTCCTTTCCTAATGGTCAAAGTTGGCCGCTTCTGGGATATCCCTTCTCTCAGACGGTTCAATTGTTGACAGCACAGTTCCGAGTTAACAGTTGTGCTGTAAGGCGTAAGCAGCTCATAGTGAATAATTTCCAGCCCTTCTCACAAACTCGAAGCAAAACCATCCTGGCTGTTAATCTTAGCTTGACCACCGTTTCTACCAGCTCACCGCGTTTCGACCTCGACCGTTTTCGCTTGACGTTGTCGTGAATATTCCACTTCTCATCATCAGTCACCAACCGCTTCAAAAATGGATTGATTCAACAGCGATTCGCAGATGGAAATTCAGCCTATGAGGTTTTTTGTGTTAACTCGTGTGGTACCCATACATCGAGCTTCTTATTGAGACCAGCCTTATGCAAATGGTTCCAAACGGTTTTGTGCAATCTATAGCTTTTGGGCTATCGAAACAGTGCTAACATCACAGTCAGACTCGACAAAGTCCAAGATTTTATCAACATTCCCAACAAATGGCCTTCCAGTGCGTGGTGTATTTTCGACATCGAAATTACCGGAACGGAATCGACAAAACCAAAATTGCGCATGATTGGCTATTACAGTATCAGGATTCAGGATCATAATTGTTCACATTTTCAGCCATCTGACTTGCATTTTCGCCCCAACGAAGGAAAACTGTAAAATATTTTCTATTTTCTAGTGTCCATATTTGACGTGCGCTCAAGCTAAACTGAGTCTACTTATCACAAAACTGTCACAGAAGTTTTTGTAGTACGAAATCTCATCTTCCTAACGCCATCTAGTTGAACTCGATCGAAAAAAATAATGGATTTGTTTTCACTACTCCAAATACATATGAAATAACCCCTTCAAGAATAAGAAATATCCCGTTTACTGGGATCATTAGAACCATAGAACACTCAAGCAGAATATCGAAAAGAATGAGAAAAACACTGATTTTGAGTCAGGAGCGTTCAAGCGCTCATTCATGCGCAAATTGCTTTCTTGAAAACCAGATATACCTATTATACAGTTTGAACAGTTTTGGTATATTCAAGGGCGTATAAATGAACGAGCGATCAAAAGCTCCCGACTTCATATCCTCATTTTTTTTTGTTGAAATTAGCAACTATAAATACTGGACGATCATTTGAAGAATTGTTGGTTATAACGTATTTTCAGCTTGTTTATGTTGATGAATTATGTTTCGAACAAGGGCCACCTATAAAAACCATATAATTCACGGTGGTTTCCTTTCATCTGGAAAATTTATTGTTGCAATAATATCATTTCCCAAATTAATCGACATTCGCACAAAGCCTGCTCCGACTACCGCTTATCATAGCTCATTTATTACCTACAATACTGCCGGCGGTGCACAGAGATTGATGCGACAGCAGGATTGTATCGGTGACCTGTGCTTTGGGGGGGTTAAAGACGCAACAAACTTCGGCAATATACAAGGTTTATACCCCTGGATTATCAGAGATTACGAGGGTATAATTCTAAAAAACACCTCGAAAACATTTCACAACTGAGGGTTGTATTTCGGTTTTGAGTTTGTGTTTAAACTGCGTACTAATATGATAACTACAGGTTATGGGCCCAGCACGCTTCTACTGCGTACTAATTTTATGTTAGATAGGTACACAATGTACTATTCTCTGTTGAACTTCTGCCATGAAACAGTAACGTTATTAAAAAAAAAGTACAACATTATGAACTGACGTTAATAGAGTCGATATTTTCTGACGTTATCCCCAAAATTGAAATTTTCATTCAATGCGCACCACCTTGATTTCCAATCGATTCAATTTCCAATCTTGCAGTTCACAATACAGCACTGTTTACGTATTCGATCAGAAATTGCCAGAATGCATACCGGGTGCACCTACCCTTGTATTCCGGTAAGTGGACACGTGTGCAATCATGCTCCTAAGTGATTCCAGAACAATCGCCGACCTGGACTTGGCAGCAATAACGTTTCGCCCTTTGTGCGCTTTTGTCCCTCCTCAGGCCCTTCCTGCAGCTACACATATGTTCAATTCAGGGGACTGTGAGAAACCACTAAATAATATTCTGGCTATTTATTGCCCTTTTTCTCCCGCTGGATTAGATCGATATAGTTTACCGAACTTTGAAATGCTCATCGCGCTGGAAGGCTTATACAATCAACCCTACTGCGTGAATGGCATTGGTTGAGATGGATGATGTGATCACAACAGCAGAAACGCAGTGAGACAGTCTCTGTTCAAATGATGTTTTCATTGATATGGCATCGAGCAATTGGTGAATATAATACTGTTATTTCAGGCTCGTATTGAGTAAAATCAATTGAAAAATTTCTGGATGGCAGATTGTTTTGATATTTAGGTAGTTAATGTTTGAATTCAGTGATTTTTCCTTCGGCGTTTTGAAAAATTATACAGGGTTCTCCTAAATTGGAGTTACAAAGGAAAACGCAAACGCTTTGCTCTCGAGATATAAGGTGTTCCTTGTGATGATTGTAGTTTATCGAATCTTCATTAATCTTAGCCAAAGATTGAGTAAATAACTACCAAAACTTATAATTGATGCATTCTTCACAGCTTACTAACTGGATCATAATAATTGGGATTTTGTTGAGGATAACTAGAGAATTGTTTGAAATTTTTTCCTAGAAATTGGGAGCAGATACGACTAAACTACAGAAAGCCAAAAATGCAGTACTGGACCAAATTTTCTCTTTACTTATTCCCTTCAAACATTAACTTTCTTCTAATATTTGAGGTTCCTCGATATGCGCTTGGAACTTTCAGCTTCCTCGGTAGCTCAGAAGGTGAGAGCGCTGGATTAGTGATTCGGAGGTTTCGGGTTCGATTCCCGCCCATGGAGGTACTTTTTCCGGAATTAAAAATTGTCTGTCAAGCCAATTAATATATTCTTTTGAATTTATCATTTGAATATTATCATTTGAATATTTTATTTAGATAGACCAGGTTGTAAATTATCGACTCGTGAAATGAACAAAGAAGGCTTCACAAATTTCATCCAGTATATCATGGAGTTGGAGGAAAAGATGTATATTTATGATCACTGTGATGTTTTTTTTTGATCATATCAGGGGTAATCACAATTACCCCTTGAGTGAGTCTATTGTTAGGCTTCCAATTTCACTACAGGTTTTTTATGCAGTTTTTTCTATTTTACCGGAAGCCAACTGAGATCATGTTTCTGTATTTCTTTGTTAATTGGGTTTTTTCAATGTTTTCATTCCGGAGTTTTTTTAAATAATCTAATTAATATGAGAATGTTTATCCTCAAATTCAGATTGAGGAGATTTCGTGGAAAAATTGATAGGTCAATTAATTTTTTTCAGTATGTAATTTCCATTTTTCTTTTCTAGGTCAATGTCGAACTGCTCTTGGAATGGAAGAAGGAAAAATTCCTGACCATGCCATCAGCGCCAGCTCGTCCTATGAAGCAAAAAGTGTAGGACCCCAGAATGCAAGGTAAAACAATTACAATTATTAACAATAACAATTATTTTTTACTTTGTGATCTGGAATTCTTCAAATATCTCGGACAGAAACTAAGATATAGCGAAATATTTCTTCGAAACTCGAGAACGAATCAAGGAATTTTTGATATTCTTTCTGATATCTTAATATTTCGAAAAAGGAGATGGGGGTCCTTGAAGATTTTTTTCTCTGAGTATTATAATTCTTGAGATAGTCTCAGTGAGCATCGAATTTTTGTAATAAGGGACGCCCCTCTGAATATATTACCCTGTATATTTCAAAAACTGGTCATAGAAAAGCCAATACTGTTTGACATTGAAATAATAACTCGAACTAAAGAGTAGGTAGTGACAAAAAATTGGAAAATTCCACGGACGACTTTTTCAATTACAGGATGAATTATGAACTAAACGAATTTTATTTTGAATAATGTTTGACTCACTCCGTATCTAACAAAAATTTCTTTTAAAAACTTGTCTAAAATAACCACCTTATGGGTAAGCAATATTTGTCGCTCAAAAGTCTTTCATTCAAGATATTTTCCTACGAGAAAGTTTACGTTAAAGTAATGCCATTTTCATACTTCTACACCCTGTATCTCGAAAGCTAGTCATTGGATTGAGTTCGACCCAAAGATTTTCTTGTTCAGGAGGTCATATTAAAAAAAAATTAACTATTTGCAATTTTTCCATCAGGCTGCTGCCTGGGTCCTTTGTGGACTGATGTGACACAAAAGTGTGATTGCACCACGGGTACTGAAAGATATCGATATACCCTCCGGTTTGCAAGTCGTCCAGACACAAACATCCACTTAATACCCTCGCTACATAAATAACTTCTTCATATCAAAAACATAACTTTTCCTTACTCAACATTTTTTTTTTCTTTCCCGGTTTGTTCGTCTCAGTTGTTTCCTTCACCGACCCTTCCTTCGGAAAAACAATATTTCACCCCCTTCAAACACCGCAAAATTGCCGGCGCACGTAAGAACGGCAGTGGCACATTATTTTATAAATGATGTGTATCCACACCAGGGGCGCACGTCCCCCAATCCAATTCTGTCGGACCTAACCCGACCTTTAATACGTACAGTCATCATGTGCAGCATATGGGTGGTGTGCGTTTGCTGCTAGCAGAGAGGACTGATAGGCGCGCCCTCTATCCCTTTCCAAACTTGGGCCGAGACCGCTTTTCATACCGAATTATGAATAGGGGCGAGCTTATTATGAGACAAAACGATCCTATACAAATCTTGCTGCGGGATCGCCGCTCTCGAGAAATTTGTTCTCGTTTATGATGACATTGCCAAAACCTTCGCAAGTTCGGCACATAAAGGTTCATTATTTCCGGAATTTGACGAAGGGAGTCTTTTGGTATGTGATAATTGATCGTGGTGGAACGGGTTTAGGAAATCTTGGAGCATGTGTGATGTTTCAGTTTTTTTTATTGTCCTCTGGACAAATGTCTTTACTTCATGAAAGGTCGAACAGAGTGGGACTTCGCGCATCCGCATCCCGACCAATGGCATACGATGAATTGACAAATTACCGCGTCTTTGAATATTCTAGTAGCGTAACATGAATTGAAGCATGCAAAATCGTTGCAAGCTACACCTTCACATTGTTTCAGGTTCGTTCTCATGGACGAACAGTGTGGGACGACCAACGACCCAACTTGCTGTTTTTAAGGTTCTGGGCTTCTATTATCAGGTTCTTCCTGCACAGCTTTGAACTCGGTTTTTTCTGCTGCTGAATAATGTTGTTTGGTTCGTTTAGTTCAATAGTGCTCATGTTCATAAAATTGATGCACACCTTAACGTTTCCATGAGAATTATCAGTGGAACTATTTGATCTACACCTCTACTTTAGTTACCTGTGCTATCACATTTACTTCCACGTCATATTAGTAGACAGGTTTCAGTCAAGAAATCTAGGGATAAGTTTCATTTCTACCCGAACTTATTTCCAATTGTATCTTACCTCCTAAATACTAGAACTGCCAGATTAAAGTCATGTAAACCTTTTTGGATCAATTCTTTCCTTCAATCTAATGAAAGTGACAAGGAAATTTGTCGTTTGGAATTGAGTTCTTGTAATGTCTTCAACAAAAGTCTAATCGTTGATCTTTCAGAGAACGTTGGACTTTCCCCACTTGTTGCACAATATACTATTTTCAGATGAAAAAGAAGCCTTACCTTTTTCAGGTTGTTTTTAAAATAAATATTTATTCTCAAAAGTTTATTTTCTGTCATTTGTATATTCATGATATGGCTTTTGGTTGCAAAGCCCCAAAAGGCTGATCCTGTATGTTAGTTGAGATCTTGAGTGATATAGATACAGATGGAGACGGTAAGAGATGGAAGAAATGGGAGCAGTGAACGGAAGACATAGAGATAAATAAAAAATAGCACATAATGCGAGAAATAATACAGAAGTGGAAAGTTCATCTCATTCGTCTTGACATAACACGATGATACGTTTGTTCACCAATTCCCTCGTTGTGTAGAACAATCGCGATCTGTCTGAATCTTCCGAGAAGTTCAACAATCCCAGAAGCGTTTGATTCATATCTTGAATAATCATTCTATTATTGGAAGTTCTCATGAATCGACGTTTCGATTGAATGAGACATTCGATTGTGCCTAACTTTATTGATAATATTGGTGGAAATTCGAATAAAGGCCTATTGAGTAGAACTTTTTTGTTTTTATTCCAAATCAGATCAAATTGACTGTTATCTATATGGATAAAGTTTGGGATATTCAATTTTATGGATGTCCTAGATGTACAAAATTTCAGCAATATAAGGCAGATATTCTCTAGGAAAAAAACATCAATATGAATCCTGATGTCTTCATTTTATTATTGAATAATTTAAATTCGTTAGCAAACAAAGTTTTTGAGGACTAGGGATTCATCAAGCCCAGTAGCTTGACATTTGAAAAATCACTTGACTTGAAAATCAAGCTAGTGAAAAATTACATACTTGAGCTTGACTTGAATTGATTTTATATATTCATTGCTTGACTTGATATCAAGTTACTTGATATTACTTGAGCTTGATATGCACGCGTCGCATGGCATATATTTCTGCGATCTCGTTCGCGCTTAGACTAAATAAAGGGATTCCTCGAGCGCCGAGAGATTGAAGCATTCGCCAGTGTGATTCAATTATTAGTTTTCTCACATTTCTACGAAATATATCGGTGGATTTTGGTAGTTTCAGAAATATCTTTCCAAACTTTGCCAAAATGATTTTTTATCAACGCCAGCATTTTCAGCTCCTGTTGAAAGACATTTTTCCAGAGCTGCTCTTACAGTTACAAAAACCCGCAATAGGTTAGGCGATGAATCTATAAGATGCCTCATGTATCTTAAATCCTAGATGGAAAATTATGAAATCAAACAAAGCCTGGAGGTTTCTCAATATTGAGAAATCTAATTTTTTAATTTAATTTTGTTATGATTTATAGTGATTAAATTTAAGTTTCTATTTCAAAAAGTTGATATTTTCGGATTTTTCCTACAATAAGTTTGATAAATAAAAGTGTTTTTGGCAAGGTTCCTTCTCATTGCATCATTTTTTATTGATGTGACACACTACACAATAAAACTGCTGAAAATTAAGTAGCTTGATATGATTCAAGTACTTGAGAAATAAATACTTGATTTGACATTGAAAAACTACTACTTTACTTGAAATCAAGTCAAGTTCAAGCCAAGTAGCTTGAAAATTAAGCCAAGCCGTGAATCCCTAATCGGAAGGAAGACAAGACTTCTGAATGAATGGAAGAGACTGGGCAGGGATGAACGTCCAAACAGTGATTCACAACTCCTAAAAGACAGACAAATTTGTCATGGTTTTCGTCAATCTTCACTGGAAGAGGCACTTAAAGAAGAAGTAGGGTTTATAGTACCAACAACTTCTGTAGATCATAAAGATTATAAGTTAAAAGTTTTGGATTTGGTTTGAATCTTCATATTTTGAGCTCAATATTCTATATTTCGAATATTTCCAATGACTTAAGAGCGTTCAGCGTCCAAACAACAATTCGAAATTGAACTTATTCCTCGGCCTTTGAAGTACGGAATAGTTTCAAGATACAGCTAGCAGGTGGCACTAGTCGACAACCATTACTCCAAGCTTCGCGACTTCGACATTTATCGGCATCTCTTTTGAATAATCATCTCCCATTCATCGAAAGTTGTTAGTCACCTCAAGACCCCCTCTACGAACCCCCCCATTAAAAAAACGGACGCCTCCGTATCGATTCTCGGGCGAGAAATAACGCACGATTTGATCGAGTCGACGGCATTCACGGCGGAAGGCGAATTGGCATCGAAATTCCGGAAGACACGTCTCCCGCGCTGCCGAAACTGAAAGGAAAAAGAAGGTGGGCAGCGCTCGGGTCGTTTCGGGCCATCAATCACCACCAGATCAGGCCGATTCGCGCCTCGCTACGACCGGAAACGGCATTAATCTGTTCGACATCGATTCCGAGACCAGATTAATTAATTATATCAGTCGAGTTGATCGAAAATATCCCGACGAGAGCGACGGCACCCAGATTAATGATTTTGTTCCGTTCGGAAAACCTTCTCCAGAGAAATATTATTGCAATTAGCCGTATTAATCTTGCCCGGATGATGGTTATTATTGCCTGGAAAACTTGGGATTGATCGTGTAAGAAATTGTGTTTTGCGGGGATTGCTGATGGGTCTGTCTTTGTCCCCGTCTTTTAAGGGACAACGGCGAAATATTACTGGCGTTTTAGGTGTTCTATCTGGATTGTCACCCACTAGCATGATATTTAGATGGATTATGACATTATGGCTATTCTTGCCGTCTGATTCGTTCAATTCCATCGAGTAATAAACATATATAGAGGGAGTATAAGCTATTTTTACATGTCCCCAACATGGTTAGATTACGTTGTCGGATTGTGATATATTGTCAAATCCACAATTCTACTATATCTTTATGGATGTATATTATATTGAATGAAATATATTCATTTCAGTGATTCCCGATTTGAATATTTGAAATCCGATACTTTTCCAAATTGTCGAATTTATAATAAGCAGAATATTTATTATTTCCTGTATTTACCTGCCGAAATCCAAGGTTTGGCAACTTTTGCTCTCCTAGTGTCATCGGTTGTTTCACGTCGTTTATTATCTAGGTATTTATTTCAATATATTTTGCATTGATATGAAACATTGATTCACTATGGGAAGTGCGTTCTTTGTGAAGAAACTCGCGAATTGAGTGAACCCAGATTAATGATTTTGTTCCGTTCGCAAACCTTCTCCAGAAAAATATTATTGCAATTAGCCTAGTATTAGTATTAGTATTAATCTTGCTAGGATGATGGTTATTATTGCCTGGAAAACTTGGGATTGATCGTGTAAGGAATTGTGTTTTGCGGGGATTGCTGATGGGTCTGTCTTTGTCCCCGTCTTTTCAAGAGACAACGGCGAAATATTTCGTATTAGGTGTTCTATCTGGATTGTAAACCACTACCATGATATTTAGATGGATTATGACATTATGACTAATCTTGCCATTTTAATTCGTTCAATTTTTGGGGAATCGCGTTTTCATGGGTATCAGTAAAACACTGATGGACGACAGCCGAGAGATTTATTGTGGTACAGCACTTGGAAACATCCTTGAACACTCTACTAACGCCACTGGTCCTTTTCCAGTTTTATATCTGGGTTACAAACATAAAATCATATTATACACCGTGAATTTCTTCTTCCTTTTCTTATTCTCTAATGGAAACTAACATTTATTACTTCTTTCTGGTTCCTAAGGATTCATCAAACCAAGAAGCCTGACATTTTAACCAACTACTTGACTTGCATGCATTGAAAAGTCTTTTGGGGTTTCGCTTTTTAGAGGGGATCACTAAAACGCTGATGGACGGTAGACGACAACTTTATTGTGGTACAGCACTTAGAAACATTCTTGAACACTCAACTAATTCAACTGGTCATCACCTCGTAACTTACTCTACTTAACCCTTCTCTTCCCATTTTTCCACCTGTGTTACAAACATAAAATCATAATGTACACCGTGAATTTCTTCTTCCTTTTCTTATTCTCTAAGTTGCATGCCTGCGCAATGGTATCATGGAACCTGCACACTAATTAGTGTAGGGGTAAGATATTCTCTATTTCATCTTTCTGAGAACCCTATGAATGAGAAAGTTGTATGCACAAGTACCACGAAAGACCATTGTTACACTAATGCAGCTACATTGATATTGAGTATTGTGACGACAATTTCGGCTAGACACATACATTATGTCTGATTGCTTTTTATCGCTACAAATTCAAACATTTTTTGGACATGTTCGTTTAGGTATTAAGTCTGTAACGTCCAAATGTGAATACACATATTGCGCGAAGATGCGAAATCGACGAATGGCCAGAATGAAATCTTTCATCCCTTCTCATTCCTATTTTGAATGCTGTTCGTGATTCTTGAAGTGAAATTTTCCTCAACCACAAGTATGGGATAAGAAGCAATCCACGAATCAATCCAATTTTTACTTCTTCATACCACCGAACGTGCTGGTCAGCCAGACCGTGTGCCATTGATCGGAACAAGTGATCGTCTGAGGAAGCAACGAGAATACGATGGGTGGGGTAGGACTTCTCATTTCAACGTTTTCAAAATATCTTGACCACTTTCGCAACATGGGGTCGAGCATTATCACGCTGTAAAATCAATTTGTCATGTCTCTTGTTGCATTGCGGATGTTTGTCTCTCAATGGTCGGTTCAAACGCATTAATTTTGTTCGATAACGATCGCCTGTGATTGTTACAGTCGGTTTTAATAACTTATAATACAATACGCCCAGCTGGTCCCAACAAATACTGAGCACGATCTTGGAACCGTGAATATTCGGTTAGGCCGTTGACGAGGAAGCATGGCCGGGATATCCCCATGATTTTCTGCGGTTTGACCATCGACATGGAAGCATGGCCGGAGTTGTACACCCAAGTTTAAACCACCCTCTTTATTCAATCTAATCCAAAACCCTATCAATCCAGAGTAAAATTCTAAAGTTATGTAATTTTCCTTTGATCCTTTCTTGATTCGTAAACAATATTATATGGAATTTTGCGCAGTATTTATCCTGGAAAACTATGCGAAATGAAGGATTTGATAGCTTGGCCTTCGCTCCCGCATTCCTCCATATTCGCCATCCGCAATAGTAGCAAGTGAAGAGCAAATTTTATGTGCGAAAAGCACTCTATCGAATGACACCAGAAGTGCGGTCTAGGAATTCATACATAATAGAATTCCAGCATATTCGAATTCCTTCTATTTTACGATGTATATTTCATATCCTGAATACCTCGCGTATCCTCTGGGCGCATTGAACACCCTATCGACTTTTCATATAAATGTCCCGGTTACAGTACATCAATATCGGGAATGCCTGGAAGCCCCCGGGATATAAAAGCTTTTCATTGCCATGAAATATAATTCGGAATGGATCAATCAGCTCTCTCCCACGACAGGAAAGATGACAAAAATTGGAAATTGTCACGGTTGAGTGAATAAAACCAGTGAATGTAAAATTTTTACGACAATTCGGCCGAATAGAATGTTTATTAAAATCCTGACGTTCCCCACAAAATTCCGTTTGAGTGTTTCGAGTGCTGAAACGAAAAGGGGATTTAGATGGTGGGGGATATGTTTATGACTGCCAATGTGGCCATCATAGACGCAATAATAATTTTTAATCACTTTCATTATGTTAAGTTTTATCATTTTGCCCGTATCAAGAGCGGAAAATATTGGGCGCAATAAAGAAACGAAATATAATTTGAATATTTTTGGTGCTACCAGTGAAGTCCGTACTAGACATTAGACTGGTCATTCTCAAGGAAGAAAATGTTACGCCACTGCGTTTCACGAAAATGATCATCAATTTCGAAAAACATCTCCTTGATTTTTTCTGAACAAAGCACATTTCTATAGTAAAGAGTAAGAATTGAAAAATTATTCCACCTAACAATGCAGACATGTTGGAATACTCGTACTCGAAACTTAATAATCGAAAAAGAGGCTTAAAATGTCTTATATTTTCGGGATAAATAAACCCATCTATCAAATTATCAGGTGTACAATTTTGCTTTCGCCGTTTTTCAATAAATGGATGTAGCGGTAAGTGGTAGTCGAAATGAATAGATCGTAGATGTCATACAAGAACCTAAGGTATTTGTAAAAATTACGCTATCGAAATATTAGTCGATTTGTTTGTGCATCATAAAACTATTCTCGATTTTACAGGTCAGCTTACGAGCCAAATTCTCGTCATTTGCGGGGAGTTTTAATTTTCTGCTTTAATATGGAGAAATCTGCGTATGAGGCTCATCGAATGCTCTCAAATACCTATGGTGAGGACACAATTAGTAAAAGGAAGTGCGGGGAGTGGTTTTAACGCTTCAAGAACGGTGATTTTGACGTCGAAGACCAGCTTGACGGTGGAAAAAAGAAATTTTTCGAAGATGCAGAATTGGGGGCATTACTTGATCAAGACTCATGTCAAACACAACAAGAATTGGAAGTATCATTGGAAGTGATGCAACAAGCCATTTTAAAACGCCTGAAAGTCATGGGAATGATTCAGAAACAAGGAAATTGTTTGCTTGTGAACAGCTGCTTGCAAGGCAAAGACGGGAGCGATTTCTGCATCGCATTGTGACTGGAGACGGAAAATGGGTTCGTTACGATAATCCCAAGCGCATAAAATCATTGGGGTATCCAAGGTTATAAGTTGTTGAAACCGAATGAAACAATCACAGGTGATCGTTAGGGAACGCATTAATGCGTTTGAGCAGAGCATTGAAAGATAAACAGCCGCAATAGATGAGTGACATGATAAAGTTATTTTATGGCATGACAATGCTCATGCCCATGTTGCAAAAGTGGTCAAGAAATACTTGAAAACGTTGAAATGGGAAGTCCTACCCTACCCGCCATATTCTCCATACACTTCCTCCGCAAACACTTATTTTGATCAATGGTACACGGCTTGGCTGACCAGCACTTCCGGTCTTATGAAGAAGTAAAAAATTGGCTCGATTCGTAAATCATTTCGAAAGATGACCAGTTATTTCAACGCGGAAATCGTACGCTGCCCGAAAGATTGGAGAAAGTAGTGGCCAGCGATGGACAATACTTCGAATCATAAATCTATAACCGGTTTTTCACAAAAAAGTCCTGAATTTCGGAAAAAAAACGCTGGAAGCAAAGTTGTAAACCTATGCTGAAATTCACTGTTTCACTTTCCCTTAAGACACCTAACGAAAGGCTCGACGGTATAGTGTATCCAAAGTCACTTGAACAAGTATATAAAAACGCTTGGCCATAGAGGTCCTTTTGAAGTGGATACCGCGATCCGCTAAATACCAGGGTTCATTTGAAAATATTGTTAGGCAATAGATTCACTGGCCCCAAAAGGAATTTCTGGAAACTTGGACAACCCTTGTCTAATCGAAATATTCTGGCTTCCTCCAAGTGACTTTGGATCGACTATACCTCAAAATCGAATAAATCTTTCTTGGCCTAGGTTTCCCAGCTTTGGATTAATACTGACTTCTTCAGGTGTTAGCAATTCCCATTGTAAGTCCACAGAAAATTTGCATTATCTCTCGTCGATCGTCAGTTACGGTTTCCATTCAAGGAAATGAAGTGTCCAACACTTTCCTCGACAAAAGAACTTCAAACCGGAACTAATCGGATCTCGTAAAGCATTTTTATCACGACAAGTATCTGCATCAGGCCGTCGACGCTTTCATGTCGAATATCAAAGTAGCGGGCACAAATCTCCAGCCTAATTCCAGAAACCCCAAGTCTCACACTTGAGTGATTCTTGTTGGTGCGATCCTCTCTGGTCAAACAGACTACGCTGATGACGGCTACGGGTTTGAGTTGAATCGGACCGTCCTGTAATTGAATACCCTCTATTCCAGCTTTATTTATCAACTAATTAAGTGAAACCTAACAGTCTGAAACGATTCGAGCTACTCGAGCAGATTTCGTTGTACACAAACTGATGACCCTCATGTATTGACTACTTGATTTCGATAGGCGTTCCAGTGTAACACGAACGAAACAAGGGAATTCTTCACGTACTTCATTAATGTTGGTTTGATTAAAGCAGAGGGTGTTTTTTTTTAGAGCTATAGAACTTTAAATTGCAATAAAACAACGATGGATTATTCGATTGACATGAATTTCATTTATCCACAAGATAATCTTGTGGCGTTACATTTTGAATATGATTTCTGGCATATGACCGCCACGGCTGGCTCGGATGTAGTCCAATCTAGACGTCCAATTTTCGATGACTTTTTCCAACATTTGTGGCCGTATATCGGTAATAACAAGGCGAATGTTGTCTTCCAAATGGTCAAGGATTTGTGGCTTATCCGCATAGACCAATGACTTTACATAGCCCCACAGAAAGTAGTCTAGCGGTGTTAAATCACAAGATCTTGGAGGCCAATTCACTGGTCCAAAACGTGAAATTAGGCGGTCACCAAACGTGTCTTTCAATAAATCGATTGTGGCACGAGCTGTGTGACATGTTGCGCCGTCTTGTTGGAACCACAGCTCCTGGATATCATGGTTGTTCAATTCAGGAATGAAAAAGTTAGGTATCATGGCTCTATACCGATCACCATTGACTGTAACGTTCTGGCCATCATCGGTTTTGAAGAAGTACGGACCAATGATTCCATCAGCTCATAAAGCGCACGAAACAGTCATTTTTCCTGGATGTAACGGTGTTTCGACATACACTTGAGGATTAGCTTCACTCCAAATGCGGCAGTTTTGTTTGTTGACGTAGCCATTCAACCAGAAGTGCGCTCCATCGCTAATGGACGTAGTGCGCGATACGTATTCTGCACAGAACCATTATTTTCGAAATGAAATTGCACTATTTGCAAGCGTTGTTCAGGCGTTAGTATATTCATGATGAATTGCCAAACCAAACTGAGAATAAATCACTTGACGGCTATTGAATCGGTCGCCATCTTGAACAGTAATGCAAACTTAAAGTTATATACCTCGGAAAAAAACAACCTATACTTATCATCTGATCAGTTTTTGCGAAGGGAAATCTCGTATTTCCTATGGTATTCGAATTTCCGGTTTTATTATTTCAATTCAGAGCAGAGATTATCACCGTTATGTTTTGGGTACAGTGAATCTAGGAATTAATAGAAATTGAAAATTAATATGGAAATGCAATTAAATATTCTCATTTTCATCAAAACGTTATTGTTATATGGTTGCTTGCGCCCCTTTATGTAACTACATAATCAATAATTAATTTTAATATAAATTTCCCAACGTTGTTGTGTTGTATTATGTGTTATTAAAGCTGATATTATCTGTTTAACAGAACACTGGCTCAAAAGTGCTCAAGTTGAAAAATTCAAAATTCAAAATTATGACGTTGCCTCTTCGTTTTGCAGAGAAAATATGGGACACGGTGGAACAATGATTTTGGCTCATGAGAGCTTGTTCTGCGAGAATCTTCCGGGTTTAGGCGAGTTATCAATAGAAGGTCATGTTGAATTATCTGCGGTGCAGGTCCCTAAACTGAAGTGTGTTTTTGTGGCATGTTACCGACCACCAATGGGAAATTTACAGCTTTTTATGGAAAATATGGAAATGATGCTACTAAACTTGTCGGAAAACTTTAACACACATGAAATTTATGTTATGGGTGATTTTAATGTGGACTTCTCGTTATGTAAAAATGAAACAAGAGATCTAATCGAACTATTCTGCTCTTTTGGTCTGACTTTGACTACTACTGAACCCTCACGTATTACAAATATAAGTTCGACATGCATCGATAACATTTTCACGAACCTCGATACAAATGACTTCGTTGTGAGAACCGAGGAGTTGCACGTCTCTGATCATAGGGCTCAAATACTTACTACCTCAAAAAACAGAAGACACCTAGAAAAACAAAGAGTGCAAATGAGAGAAATAAATGAAACCAACATCAATAAGTTTAGAGAGAGGCTTTCTCAATGTCAGTGGTCTGATTTTCTGGAGGATGGTTCTGCGGAAGAAGTTTTCAACTCTATATATGATGCAATCTTAAAAAATTATGAGCAGTGTTTTCCAGTGAAATATAGAAATAGAAATATGAGAAATTTGCATATGTCAGAAGAGCAGAAGAAAATGAAAAATCACTTGGATGCTCTTGCAGTGAAAGCAATAACCACCAAAAATGATACTGATTATGAAATATATAAAATCTTCAAAAAAAGATATCATGAAGAACTGCTTCGAGCCCATAAACATGAAAATTCGAGACTGATACAAAATTCCGAAAACAAACAGAAAACTATCTGGAATATAATCAGAAAAGAAACTAACACGAGGAAAAAAAAATCACCTGATTCTGAACTCTGTGCTGAGGAACTAAACGAGTATTTCTGTGGTTTAGGAGAAAAGGTTTATAACGGAGTGCTACCAAACGATGGGTCAGCACATGATTATATGCGAAATGTGAGGATAAAAAACAAAGATTCATGTTTTCTTCAGCCTACTGATGCTTGCGAAATTGAAAACATCATAGGTCAGCTCAAATCTAAAGAGACTCCTGATGTAGACGACTTCTCAACGAGAATATTGAAAGAAGTGAAGGAGCAAATATCCCTCCCCCTCGCAGTTGTTATTAATAAATGTATGGAGCAGGGAGTATTCCCTAAGAAACTGAAGAGAGCCCTAGTGGTTCCTATCTATAAAGGAGGAAATATAAACCTACCTCAAAATTATAGACCCATATCAATATTGCCATCTCTATCTAAAGTATTTGAGATCATAATAAAGAAAAGATTGGTTGGGTTCTTTGATAAAAATAACATTTTCTCGAAACATCAACATGGTTTCAGGAAGGGAAAATCAGTCATATCGGCAATATGGGAAGTTATTAAGAAGACTACTACTGCTTGGGATAATCATGAAATAGTTGAATTGATCTGCCTCGACTTGACAAAGGCTTTTGACACCGTCGATCATGACATTTTACTCGAGAAGCTGGAATATTATGGTGTTAGAGGGATATCACTCGATCTGATATCTTCATATTTGGCTAACAGAAGGCAACAGGTTGCGTGGATGGATCGAAGGTCGGCTGTCGGAGACATTGGTAAGGGAGTGCCGCAGGGTTCTGTCCTGGGACCGATGTTATTCCTCATTTTCATCAATGATATCATAGATAGTATGGAATGTTATGGGATCACCTTGTATGCTGATGATACCTCTGTGTTGGTTAAGGGTTCAAACCCGAAAGAGATTCGTGAGAGGGTGAATTTTGTGTTGGAGAAGATGAAAGAATGGTTTCAGGCAAATAGGTTAAAATTGAACGATTCAAAAACTCAACAAGTTTCGCTTTCACATACAACTCAACAAGTATCCTCTATCAAGTTACTCGGACTACATCTGGAGAGTAAGTTGGGTTGGAAAACCCATATAGATGTCTTAACCCGAAAGTTGTCAGCGGCACTTTTTTCGATTCGTAGGATAAAAATGTGCACTTCAGACGAGATAGCTAGGTTAGCGTATTTCGCTAATTTCCATTCTTTGGCCTCATATGGGATAGTTTTTTGGGGGGGAACATCGGAAGCATCTAGAGTTTTTAGGCTGCAAAAGAGGGCAATTAGAACACTTTGCGGCCTTCAAGCCAGAGACAGCTGTAGGAGTTCGTTTGTATCAGGGAGGATACTTACAATATCAAGCATGTATATCCTAGCCTGTTTAAAATATGTTCACCAGAATATTGAACAGTTTCCAAGAAATATGAACAGACATGCTTTCAACACAAGAAATAAATCTGCTCTAGAAATACCTTACCATCGACTTACCTCATCCCAAAAGTTCATTGATCATTGGGGTCCTGTTTTTTATAATAAAGTTCCAAATGCTTTCAAGAGGTTGGATGAAAAGCGATTCAGTCTGGAGATGAAAAAGATGCTGTTGAAGACTGCTTTCTATAGTGTGCAGGAATTTTTAGACAGTGATATTTTTACATGATTCCTATTTATTTAAGTCTATAGTGTAATTATTGTATTTATAATGTGTACTTGTTATATACCTTATATGTTGTTATATTCATATGACGTCTTCCTATATCTTTATATAGAGAATAATAAATTATGATTATGATTATGATTATGATTATGGTATTATGTAACTTTTGTGAAATTATAACTTCAATTTTTTTTCTTAACTATTGAGCATTAACAGGCCAATTGAAAAGTCCCCGGCCTACCATGGTAAAACACATTTTTTTGGCGAAATTCGATTTTATTATTGAGCATAGTTGCCTTCGATACAGCGATAATAGCGATCTTCCAACTTTTCGATACCATGTTTGTAGTACGATTTGTCTTTCGCTTCAAAATAGGCCTCAGTTTCGGCGATTACTTCTTCATTGGCGCTAAATTTCTTTCCAGCGAGCGTTCTTTTGAGGTCTGAGAACAGAAAAAAGTCGCTGGGGTCAGATCTGGATGCAGGAGCAATCCGAAGCCCAATTCATGCAATTTTGCCATTGTTTTCATTGATTTGTGATACAGCGCATTGTCGTTTTTCAACAATTTCATCCTTAAACCGATGCAATAATGCTATATAATAATCGCTGTTGATGGTCTGGCCCTTTTAGAGGTAATCAATGAATATTATACCTGGCGCATCCCAGAATACTGATGCCATAACCTCGCCAGCTGGCTGTTTTTTCTGACTTTGGAATCAGTTCATTGTGTGCAGTCCACTCAGTTTACTGTTGATTGGACTCCGGAGGGAAATGATGGAGCCATGTTTCATCCATTGTCACATATCGACGCAAAAATGCAGGTTTATTGCACTTGAACAACTTTTAACACTGCTCAGAATCATTACCACGTTGTTGCTTTTGATCGATTGTGAACTCGCGTGGCACCTATTTTGCACACAGCTTTCTCATGTACGAATATTCGTGAATGATATGATGTACACGTTCAGATGATATCTTCACAATGTCTGCTATTTTGATCAACTTCACTCAACGGTCATTCAAAATCATTTTGTGAATATTTTTGATTTTTTCGTCGACGATAGCCTCTTTTGGGCGTCTACTGCGTTCGCTGTCTTTATGCTTAGCATACCAATCAATGATGATTGATTTTCCTGGTGCAGAACCCGGAAACTCTTCATTAAGCCAAGATTTTGCTTCAACTGTATTTTTCCCTTCAAAAAGCAATATTTTATCAGCGCACGAAATTCTTTTTTGTCCATGTTTTTTCAAATAACAAAAGTAGCTATACTCACAACGCAATCTCTTACAAATTAATAATTATAATGGAGTTTATTTCGGTAAATAAAATAATGGTCGGACTGCTGCCAAATTCTGATAAAATTATAATGTATTGCAGAAAAATTTCTGATGATGTCACACATCCTACAAAACTATGAATTAATTTATTCGTCTTTTTTATGGCATCACAAGTATAGCCCCTTTTTCACTTCATAATTGTGAAACAATAATTGGATACCTTTATGTATTTGCAGCAAATTTGGACTGAAAACTAAATCATCAGTAGTTTCAAAATATCGAGTCAATATAGATATACCACTTCGTGTTTTCTTCCATCTAATGGATTAGGTCGAAGTTTGAGTGAAATTGGCGTCATTTGTAAACACCTATACGAGAATAAATTTTGTGGTTGAAATATTCTTATCAGATATTGAACAATTATGAATATCATCATAGAGTGATTGATTGTTATGAAAACCGTTTTGAGAACTTTGGAGAGTCATATATTCCAAACTAAGATTGGCTCACAAATTTTGGATTCAGGATTATATTCGATATACTGAACTAATGGGCACAGGTACATTGATATAATCTTGTGAAATGATTAGAAGTTGTAGTGGAAAAAGAATAGAATCAATAATTGCAGGATTAAATTAACATGATTACGAAATTAAGACTAGCTTCATTATCACAAACATCCTCTATTACTAAGGACAAGCATACTGATTACTGATAGAATGGCCCAAATCGAATGAATACAAAACTGACAAAAAATTGCAAAGTTAATGGAGTGCAAGTTCCTCAATGTAAAATAACCTCTAAGACTTCATTTCGTTGACCTTGAATCGGTATGAAAGTTTATAATGATTGAGATGAATAAGCCTTCTTTAAGTCTAATTTTTCGTTCAAGAACAGAAACTTCTCGAAAAATATCCAAGACCATGAATCGATTGATCTCTAGAACAGGTATTCTCCCCGCTACTACAATCACCTCTCTTCATTGCCACAATCTGTGCAACAGTTCACTTGGGTGTGACTCAGAAATCGATTAACCCATTTAGTGGAAAAATGGGTTAACTCAAGTTACCGGAAGACTATTCCCCTAATTCGATCCAGTCAGAATAGAGGGAAAGGGTTGCCGTTAGATTTACTTGCCACTGTAATTGAATACCCTCGATTCCGGCTTCCGTAGTCTTATTTATCAACTAATTAAGCGTTACCAAACGGCCAGAGCGATTCGCCATTCAGTCGGAATCTTCAGAGCACACAGGCCATTATGAGATTTTTGGGCAATTAGAGACTGACGCCGAAATGCTCCTTCTCTATTTACCCATTTTCCTACCGTTATAATTGGTAGGAAATGTGACTTCGGGGTAGATCTCTAATTAGGGGGGCGCCCTAATTCGTCAGCAGTGGGTACGAGTGAGGCAATAGACCTATTCGAAGATCCCTTCGTCGTAGGGCACGCTGAAATATCAACACTTTGGGCTCCGAATCTCCCCATTCTCATGCCATTATGTCGACAAGAATCAGGGATTCGAATTTCATTTTCAATTCGAGCGTTGGAAAGTGAAAGGTTTATAGTGCTGTGAGCTGTAAAAGCCTGGTTTTCGCTGTCGCATCTGAGGTAATAGTTTACGTCGTCTTGGGGATGATCAGATTCAATATTTTCACGTTTTGATGGAAATTACTTCGGTTTGGTTCATGACAATTGTTGTATCTATAAGCTCCTGAAAAAGTTCAAAAGTAACTTTTGTTTTATCAAACTGTATTCCTCTAAGGTTGTGCTAATTGAATTGTCGAGTGGAACGCAAAACAACAAATTGTGGATCTATACAAAAATATTTGGTAAACTAGGTATTGCAGCTATTTTTAAGTTTGTACAGGATGATATATCATCGTTATTATATTTGGAAACAGTACAGCCTAGTGCAGAAGCTACTATCAACAGTCTTCTTCTCCAACCATTGTTGATCTACTCCTGGACATAGAGCTCCTTCAAACCTTCAAATTTATCCACTCTGAAGTGTCCTGTGCAAACCAATGTCGCCCATTTCTAACCTGAGCCTTTCTATCGACGAGCAATCTTCTTTGCGATCTCTATACGCTACGTTTCGCCTGTCGAGGTTGCCAGAAATATAGTGTGTTATTTTATTTCAAAAATAATGGTTCTGTGCGGAATACGTATCCCGCACTACGTCCATTAGCGATGAAGCGCACTTCTGGTTGAATGGCTACGTCAACAAACAAAACTGCCGCATTTGGAATGAAGCTTATCCTCAAGTGTATGTCGAAACACCGTTACATCCAGACAAACTGACTGTTTGGTGCGCTTTATGTGCTGGGGGAATCATTGGTCCGTACTTCTTCAAAAACGATGATGGCCAGAACGTTACAGTCAATGGTGATCGGTATAAAGCCATGATTACTAACTTTGTCATTCCTGAATTGAACAACCATGATGTCCAGGAGCTGTGGTTCCAACAAGACGGCGAAACATGTCACACAGCTCGTGCCACAATCGATTTATTGAAAGACACGTTTGTTGACCGGCTAATTTCACGTTTTGGACCTGTGAATTGGCTTCCAAGATCTTGTGATTTAACACCGCTAGACTACTTTCTGTGGGGCTATGTAAAGTCATTGGTCTATGCAGATAAGCCACAAACCCTTGACCATTTGGAAGACAACATTCGCCGTGTTATTGCCGATATACGGCCACAAATGTTGGAAAAAGTCATCGAAAATTGGACGTCCAGATTGGACTACATCCGAGCCAGCCGTGGTGGTCATATGCCAGAAATCATATTAAAATTTTATGCCACAAGATTATCTTGCGGATAAATGAAATTCATGTCAATCGAATAATCCATCGTAGTTTTATTGCAATTTGAAGTTCCATAGCTCCAAAAAAAACACCCTTTACAACAACAGTCGATATAATACACATCAGAAGTGAGTCATCAGTAGTCTATACTCGACGATCAGCTTGTGTCAGTAACATGAATTTCTTCGTGTTGGTCAGCACAACACAGGGGGAGCCTTGTATGTCTGTTCCAAGCCTTCTGAATGTCTAGCGGTTGGTACCCTTGGTGCACTTTTTAATTCATCGGTTTGTTTAGTCTGGGCAATCTTCTGATGTCATAACATCCATAACAGAGTCACTTTGTTTTCTTTAGGCAGATGTTTGAAGGTATTACTGTAGTTCTGGATCAGAAAAGAACATTGGCTATGTGATTCCAAGTTTCTTGGAGTGACCTTTCTATCTGTTTTTCAATGAATATATGTGCTGATTTTGGGGTTTCTTTTAAGACATTCTTGAGCATACAGCTAGGGTTATTGTTCGCAAGACATAGTTTGATTTTAGCAAGATGTAACTGACACGAAATGAGTGTCAGTCAGAGGATTCAGGTCTTCTAGCTAGCATCCATTTTTGACGAGGACAAAAATGTCAGCATTATAGTTATATTTCGCAACACGTTCTTTGTTAAGTGATGCATTTGAAGTTACATTTCCAGTTAAGAAAAGCTAACCGCTACGCCGCATACCTCATTTATAATACTTAACGAAGAAATTGTTGCGCATTCCATTCATTTGCATCTCGAGTTTCCCGTAATATCATGGCAGAACTTGGGCGCACGTAAAATGATTTGGAGAGACACCAGGCGATCCAGTGAACGGCTAAAGCCCAACATATCTTAGTGATAACGCCAGCGAAAGAAGTAGCAAAAGACAATAAACCGCGCGATATATCGCAGTTGAGAATAATCCGGGAGCATTCTGGATTATCTACGACGTATTCGCGGATGGCGGCATAAAGTTTACTGCATCGAGCACGAGTATGTTGTAGACCATTATTGCGGTAATTCCGTCGGTAATTGTATTTTCGAGAGACATTCCGGTCGCTGAAAACAATCTTGGGTATTTATGATTATAACGTATCGATTCCGGGGGGCAGAGACTGTATTCCGGGGCCTGTTTCGATTTTTATAGTCGCGATGTAGACGTATTTATGGAACTGTGCGGATGTCGTTGATCTATCCAGTGTCGAAATCTGAGCTACATCATTTTTATGCCGTATGCGGCGGATATTCGTGGTTGTAAAGTTGGGGTATCCGCGTAAAATCACCCATATCATCTGGTGAGTAAGTCTCGGAGATGAGTTGGAGCATACTACAAAAAAACCAAGGTTTGTTATTTCGTATATTTCGAGGGATTCCGCAAGATATTATGTTTGGCGAGAAAATCCGGTATATCCATGCTTATTACAAATCTTAAATCGGCCAGTGAACTGGCGTGAAGTTCTTGCGTTCAGAATTTTAGTAACAACTAGACATCCATTCTTGGTGAGAGTGCAAGATTGCAAAGCTGAAAAGCTGTTAAATTTGAATTATACTCAGTTACTTCTAGAGATAACGTCGAATTGATTCCAGATTGAATTTAATGTCTGTTGAAATTCTTAGAGAGGAATTGCTGTGTCCCATACTTACCGAGAACTGTTTTACATTGATGGCTACGTCAACAAACAAAACTGCCGCATTTGGAGTGAAGCTAATCCTCAAGTGTATGTCGAAACACCGTTACATCCAGAAAAACTGACTGTTTGGTGCGCTTTATGGGCTGGTGGAATCATTGGTCCGTACTTCTTCAAAAACGATGATGGCCAGAACGTTAGAGTCAATGGTGATCGGTATAGAGCCATGATTACTACCTTTTTCATTCCTGAATTGAACAACCATGATGTCCAGGAGCTGTGGTTCCAACAAGACGGCGCAACATGTCACACAGCTCCTGCCACAATCGATTTATTGAAAGACACGTTTGGTGACCGCCTAATTTCACGTTTTTGACCTGTGAATTGGCCTCCAAGATCTTGTGATTTAACACCGCTAGACTACTTTCTGTGGGTCTATGTAAAGTCATTGGTCTATGCGGATAAGCCACAAACGTTTGACCATTTGGAAGACAACATTCGCCGTGTTATTGCCGATATACGGCCACAAATGTTGGAAAAAGTCATCGAAAATTGTTCGTGCAGATTGGACTACATCCGAGCCAGCCGTGGCGGTCATATGCCAAAAATCATATTCAAAATGTAATGCCACTTGATTATCTTGCGGATAAATAAAATTCATGTTAATCGAATAATCTATCGTTGTTTCATTGCAATTTTAAGTTCTATAGCTCTAAAAAAAACATCCTTTATGATGCTCCGTTTACATTTCCTCTTCTAATCTTGGGATTTTATCTACACATACTTCATTGTTTGAATGTTATAATTTTCTGTATTGCTCTATCTCAAAAGAATATTGTATATATATTCTCATGTCTCAAAATTTAGTACGAAAATATAAGAAATCAGATCAAGGTTAGGAACGTAATTCAAGAAGTGGCTGAGATGAAGTGAAATTAGGCTATGTGGTGAGAATGACTGGAAACAGATGAGCTTTTAGAACAACCGTATGGAGATCCAAACAAACAAAAAGAAGCGTATGGCGTCCACAGAAACGATGGTTGGCAAATCTAATGTTGCCAATTAATAATTTTTCTGAGGAAATATCTTCAATACTCAGATATTTCATAAACAACGAGGCGAAATCGAAGTGTCCCCAAGAATGCAATAAACACAACAAGCAACCAGTTCAAATCAACGAAATTTAACGCCCGGATACTTGATATTAGCCAGATATAGTTTGCCGAATTTTCGGACTGCCTGAACTCATTCGACGCAGCAGCTTCTGAATTAATTGGGTTTGCAGACATGGATGTCGGAGCAAATAGAACAAATGCACAAACGGCAGGTCTTAATGGCACAAAATTCCTATTGTTAACCTGCGAATAGCTTATTCGGATAGCGAAATTCTCAGTCTTGATAAAGCTACGAATTCTGGCTGGGATGACTGAGAGCGGAAACTACGACTTTGGAACATTTCGAATAGCCATAAAAGTGAGTTGTGCGGAGTCTAAGTGTTCAGAAATGTGGAGTTTAAGCGTGATATTCATTGCAGGGGGGACAAGGGCACCGAGCATATATCGGAAAGGCGGGTAGGAAGGCAGAAAAACGGGGCTCCGTTATCTTAAGTTGGATGCATTTGATGTGAATGCACTAATTGAATTTAGCTTCTAAGGGTTAGTCTTTGAAGGTTGTTTTTACTTTTGAATGTACCCTGTTTATTTCCGGAATTGTTCCCATATTGCATCAAATTTGCACATCCTTAATGGTACAATAATTGAATCATATAAGGTATTTCGTACTTCAACGTGATCCTTTGATTTCCATTGGGGAACTTTCAGTTTTTTTTAATTTTCTTAGGTCTAGGTATGGAAAGTTCTAGAAAAATTTTTCGACAAAAATATTTCGGGTGAGTTCGAAATTCGGCTAATTAGAGATTGTCAATTCTGACACCGTTCACCGATTTTTCATAGACCTCGCAGTTTTGGAGAAATTTGAACTCGAAATTTGGGAAAAAAACAGTAAAAAATGATTCTCAATCCAAGAATCGTTTTATCTCCCAAAATATTATTCACAGACCACTAAAATATAAACGTTTTTCAGAGATCGAGTTGTGATGTAAAACATAGTGAAGTTTCAAGTACGTAGCTCATGACCAGAAGAAGTGGTAGCCTCGAGAAAATAATAATTACTAGAATACTGCCTAATTGGTGGTAGAATTTTATTTCTCCAATTCTGTGGTTATTCCGTTCATTCTTCCACATCTTGTAGAACAAAATCGTGCGAGAATATATCAGAAACGCACAGTTTTCATGGTTATATTTTATTATTATATGTTGGTACTCCGAACTTTCCGCCACGGCTTTATCTGTCAATTCATCGTTCAAATTTGAAATTTGCCTTAAAGAAATCAGTTCTGCCAACCAACATTTTTCAATGCAAAAATCAGTAAATGATATTTATGGAAGTATTTCATTAATTTCAATGAAAATGCAATGAATTAGAGAAAATAATGTATAATACTTGTACAGAAGGCTCATTCTACCACGCGTTCATTTAAAAACTCGCCACTTCGTGGCTCGTTTTTGAATTTTGAACTCGTGGAAGAATATCAATGCCTTCTGCACTTGTATTATAAATAACTATTTTTATTCATTTTTTCAATATATATTATTTACGTTTGAATTTGTGTGTATTATTTTTTATTCGATGCCTAAAATTATTCATCTAATATAGGGATTTCACAAATCTGTTAGCTCTAAAGAGTAAGCTATTTGGCTAGCTTATTTATCTCTGCTAGAAATTAACAGAAAATGTCTCCTAAACGAGATAAGACTTTGGTAATTCATAAAAAATATTGATAACAAACACAGCACGGAACGAATCCGATACCTAAGCAGCGCTCACGTCACGCTTTAATTTCACTAATATCATAAAGTTACGATCACTATTCACTGATATCATAAAGTAACGATCACGTTTCACAACGTGATTTAGAAATCAAGGTATCGCTCATCTCTATTTTCGACAGTCCAACTATCCCCTGGTCCCGAAATAAACCTCATTTGCACCCTGCCGATCTGATTTATTATTGTTGCACTACGACCGGTTTATGCCTCCTCCGTTATTCATGAATGCAGATTGGCTTTCGTCCGGGCTACTTAAATTATTGAAGCGAATCAAAATTTTCATCCCATGGGCAACGTTGAACAGAACGCTTCAACCCTATACCATCTTGTTTTAATATTCATAACCGTTGTTGATTTCGGGAGATGGATACTAATGGAAGGGTGAAAATGATCTGTCTGCCGCATGACGGATAGCTGGGTCCTTGTGCAATCTCACGTGGCTGATGACAATCGGCGGAAGGCGAAATGTTAAGGGCGACCCTGTAGATCATTATTCGTACAGGGCGTGTTTTGGGCTTATACATATGTACATATTAAAACAATTTGTTATATACGCTGATTTATCATTTCTGCGTCTTTGTCGTATTCGCCTATTCTTGTTGTATTCTGCGAATTTGGTCGATCTGGTCGAAAACAAACTACTAAGATTCACTCATTCAAACTTATTGTTATGACAACAATTACTTCCCCACTTCTTACTTTTAGAGATAAGTACTAAAAAGGGTTTTCCAATAAGGGGTTTCATTTTGAATAGCGCGCTTAAGCGCTAAGTCAATTCAAGCCAAGTAGCTTGACATTTCAATCAACTAGTTGACTTGAAAATCAAGCTCGTGAAAAATTACATGCTTGAGCTTGACTTCATTTTAGATATTTATTGCTTGACTTGATATCAAGCTACTTGATATTAGTTGAGCTCGATATGCACGTGTCACACGGCATATAAGGAGATTCCTCGAGCGCCGAGAGACTGAAGCATTCGCCAGTGTGACTCTATTAGTAGTTTCCTAATATTTCTATGAAATCTATTGGTAGATTTTGGTAGTTTCAAAAATATCTTTCTAAACTTGACCAAAATGGTCTAACAAGGATTTTTTCATCAACGCCAGCGTCTTCAGCACCTGTTGAAAGACATTTTCCAGAGCTGCTCTTATAGGTACAAAAACCCGTAATAGGTTAGGCGACAAATCTATAAGATGCCTCATGTGTCTTAGATCCTGGATGGAAAATTATGAAATCGAACAAAGACAACACATAAACAACAATATTAAGAAACCTCATTTTTTTTATTATAATTTATAGTGATTTAATTTATGTTGCTTGACTTGAAATCAAGTCAAGCTCAAGCCAAGTAGCTTGAAAATCAATCCAAGCCGTGAATCCATAGGCACGCTAAATGAACAGCTGTCACTTTAAAGATGTTGTCTTTTGACATTTGACAACTAAAAACTACGTACTAAAAATACACGCTTTAACAAAGTAATAAACTGATGAAACACTAAAAAGTTGTGGCAATTTTGCAAGTCTTAGTTCACAGAAACTAAAACACCTTCTCTAGTGAAACTGGTGGAAACATATTGAGCTTTTGGGACAAGTGAGTTATGTGAAGAATCGAATCCATTTTTAGGAACAACTGAGAATATTTCTGTTCTGAGTTTGTCAATTTCTCGTCGATATTGACAATTTAACATTCCAAAAACGACATTACACAGAAGTTGGTATGAAGACTTAGATCTTAAGACTTTTAAACTTCAGTTAACACAAGAGCTGAAGGTATCATCGCTGATTGGCTCGTTGAAATGCATTAAAAGAGGAGATATTCATCACATTCTGTGATGAGACTCATTTTCATCTCGGAGGCTCATTAAAAAGCAGAATTGTCGCATTTTGGTCTTGGAAAATCCAAGAATGATTATTGAAAAACTTATCCATCCTCAGCAGTTTTTGGACAGTGATCAAATTTTATCTTACTTATTCTAAAATAAGGTTCAACTATTACAATGAATGAATGGTGCTACCGAGGTATAATTAATGAATTTTTATGGCCGGAATTGGAAGATATTTACGTGGGTGACAGTCTTTTCAACAAAACGACACAAAAGCAACGACACAATAGCAGTTTTGCCAAAATTATTTCCCGATGAGGTGCTCATAATTGGCAACCTAGATTTTATAACTTTACACCTTTAGACTTTTTTCTTCAGAGACACGTGAAAGATGAGGTCTATGCTAATACTGCACAATCGATACAAGACCTCAAAGATGGAATTCCTAAAGTTAACGTGGACAACGTGCGAATTATAATGAAAGGTTCTCTCTCAATAGAAGGATGAAAATTCGAAAGATCTCTATGACACAAACATTTGTTTATGAATAACCCTGTATTCGTGTTTGCAATCTTTCAATTTAACATCGAATTTCAGCGAGCTTTCTCATAATCACCACAAACCTGATAGATACAGATTACATCGAACACCTCAAAAACAAACCAAACACCACGTCACAAGAATCGAGGTGATTAAAATAATCTCCCTGAAAGCAAATCGATACGTCTATGAATTCCAACATCTAATCCCACTAAAAGCTAGTTTGATGCAAAACGAAAAGCGCCTAGAGAAGCACTTATTCTCTTTGTGTCGGAATTTTTTCTCCTCATCTCCGCCCGAGTAGTAACCATAGACTGTCTGAATAATTCCACATCGCCGCGCATGAAATTTAAATGTAGACTAGTCCCGAATTCATAGATTCAAGGTAGCCAAGTCTCCCCAGAACATCACGTAGGGTAAACACTGCGGAACCCGTATTACATTTCGAAATATCGCACGTAGGAGGAGAAACCCTTACCGGAAGTTAAGCCCGTCCTACCCGTTAATCTGCCGGTCTCATCTAATATTTTCTGGGTCGCATCAATATTTCAAACGGGGAATATGTTTGCAGCGTGACTGGGCCGCCGCTGTCTAACAGACCTTACCCCTTTTCGCCCTAGGAACGACCCACATGGGACGCCTCTATCGGAGGGTCGATCCGTGATGCAGATTTGCATTTATGAATAGAGGAAGCGGAGGGGAGATAAAAATAGATGATGAGATTAATTTGTTGAGATGCACTGCTGTTGTTCAGGGAAGCTGCAACAGAGGGGTGAAAAGTGACACCTATAGTAGGCGATCTGGTGCGATAGTGCAGAGTGGGCGACAGGTTCATGGGTTCAGGGGATTTTGTGGGAGTTGTGTCGATAATTGGTTTAGGATTAGGTGATCGCGCAACAAGTGTATGATGTTTTCACTTTTACTCCCTATACTTGATTAAGCCGATATTGCTTATATGGGTCTAGCGATAAATCAGTTGAAAAACTCGAGCGTTTGCAGAATGCTGGTTTCAAATTCATCTAGAATTTGTGGTAGTTAAATCACGTCAGTCAGTTCAAGCAAGACCTCAATTTGTTAACCTTAAAACTGCGCAGCATTTGGCATAAGCTGCTCTTGATGTACTAGATTTTAGGATCTCGGCAACCTACGTATTTAGTTTGCAATCTGCAACTTATTAGAGATGACGTTTGCCAGAAAATATCGCTTGGCAATTTCACATTGAGAATACCTGCATATCTCACAAATTTTTCCCATAATAATTGTGAATGAGGTTTCCGCAGTTTTGGAATCGTGTTCCAACAGAGATATTCCATAAGCTACATCTTAGTTCATTTAAGCCTATAGTCTTAAAAAATATTCAGCTGGTACAAATCTTAATAATATATAAGTCCTTATATTTTTTCAAAGTTGGTCTTCAGATATGCTCGTATCTCCCCTCCTTGGAACACCTTTTACTTCGAATAATATTTATTCTAGAAAAACTCATTCTGATGAGTGGTCCGAAATGTAATTAGCATATGGTTCAGCTTTCGGAAATAAATGCAATTTAAGTAATTTGGTTATTCACACGTCGGAAGTTCCACAGGGTACGGTACTCGTCCCCATATTGTTCCTATAATTTTCATGAATGGTCTTCTCTAGTGAGATACGGCGGAAAAATAGTTAGTTTTGCAGATGACATAGCAATTTTCTACAATTATTGACTGTTGGAGAACCCTAAAAACGAAGGCTGAAGATGACTCCACTGAGAAAGGAGTCAGCTGAGTGTAAGAACCGAATATTTGGTTTCTTGCTCTTTTTCAAACCACCTAGCTTCACGTCAGTGCTTTCTTCACTTCTTGGAATTTGTATGATTATGATAACGGGATCGAAACTAAATTTTGCAATCGTCTTGAAATTGTTATTTCATGTTTTCTTCTAAAATCTCAAATCAGTGAGATCTGTTATCACTGATATATATTTAGTTGTTGGATTTTGAAGATTTCATCAATAATAAATTACCTCAGAATGCTCGATGAAATATCTTGGCAGATAATAGTGGTGCAGGTTCATAGAGTAATACTCATAGATAGAGAGAGTACACGCAATTTTTACATGTCCCCAACATGGTTAGAATACGTTGTCGGATTGTGATATATTTTCAAATCCACAATTTTACTAAATCGTTATGAATGTAAATTATATTGAATGAAATATAATTATTTGAGTGATTCCCAATTAATTATGCAAAATTGAATATTTGGAATCCGATATATTCCTCATTGTCGAATCTATAATATTAGAATATTTATTATTTTCTATATCTACTTACTGAAATCCATGGTATGGCAACTTTTGCTCTCCTAGTGTCATCGGTTGTTTCACGTCGTTTGGCGCGCTTGAAGTTTGTTTTCTGAATTTCTGTTATATTCAGGTATTCATCTCAATATATTTTGGGTTAATATTAAACGTCGTTTCACTATGAGACATAAGAAGTGCGTTCTTTGTGGAGAAACTCGCGAATTGAGTGAAATATCATATCACTGATATGTTTTCATCTCCGCGCGCTTCATATGCCAAATTTGATAGTTCATGTTGGAGACAAAATTTGCTTACTGAAAATAACATATGCTCCCTTTATCTATGTTTATTACTCTTAAGTATAA
This sequence comes from Harmonia axyridis, assembly GCF_914767665.1. Classification (NCBI taxonomy): domain Eukaryota; kingdom Metazoa; phylum Arthropoda; class Insecta; order Coleoptera; family Coccinellidae; genus Harmonia; species Harmonia axyridis. Next base: position 10,215,082 of record NC_059502.1, on the reverse strand, counting down.
ATTCATGTTACTACACAATCTCTCAATCTGTGAAAATGAAAGTTTTTGCTCTTTTAACGCTAACTATGCTTCACTGTCGTGAATAACAAACAAAAATCGATTGAATAACTCTCCTCCCACACAAAATCGAACATAAAAATTCCATTTCGAATGCCACATCCAATTAAGCACCTCATCGTTCAACGTTCACGTATTCGAGTCGAGGGGAGAAAGATCTTCTTTCGAGATCTCGATCATAGCGGCATTAACACCGGAACATCGTTTTCCATATTCGGGATTAATACAGAACCTTATCATTAATTAAAGAGAACCGGACTCGAAACGTAGCAGAGGCAAATGAGATAACTCACGACCAATGTTTCCCATTTGTACGTGATTTCTAATTCAGAACCTCATCAGATGAGCCCGAATGGGCGGAAGATCCAGTTGCAAAGCGAGGTGGCGCCCAGGCTTTGATCAAGAAGATGGAAGGGTTGTTCCGGCTGTTTATAGACACATACACACGCGTCCACCTATGTATGTTCGAATTTCGAACGGATAACGATCGGTTTATTGTGTCACAGCTATGAGGCAACATCGTTTTCTCTCGTCAATCAATTAAGGAAGGTATCTGCTTCATTATCTTCAACTCCGGGAAAAGATTAGACCACATACTTGAATGGAATATTTTGTGAATAGAATGATTCGTTACATACAGTTAGGGATTCATCAAACCAAGAAACTTGATGATTAAAAAGTAAAATAACTTATTTTCGCTTTATATATTTATTTTCACAACAATTGTTTCGTCATGATAACATGACTTCGTCAGGTGAGCATGGTAACTAACTACATATTTCGGATACAGTTCTTTAAATAGTTGAAAAAAATATGGTGTGAAATATAATAAAATAAAATCCTGGAAATTCTTGGGTTTCAAAACAGGTTGAGTAAGGGTGATCTATTTAGGTCCGTTTGGTCGTTGAGGAGAATCTGTTTTTTATGGTACCTATTTATCTCCATTGCTTCAAGGAAATTCAATTTTAGGGTCTTATTTTCTACGTGCAAAATTTCGAAATTGTTGTCGAAATCATGCCCGGTCTCTAACAGATGTTCTGCATATGTTGAATTACAAGTTCCGCTAACGTATGCTTTCTGATGTTCTCCTATCCTAGTCCTAAATGATCTTCCTGTTTGACCAATGTATACATATGGGCAAGTACCACAATTCAACTTATAGACACAACTTGTGGTACTTGCCCATATGTATACATTCAGTTTGAGCAAGTCACTACAAGCTCCAACAGGTCAAATTAATAAGGCAACTTCATCATGAAAAATTCCTTGTCTGGGGCTGTACAGTTGTATTTTTTGGCCATAAAGATGAAGCTGCATTATCTTTTGGGAGTTTAGAATAAGACACGAGTAAAATAGCTTCTTCATTACATTGAACATTTTCCTTTTCTCTCCAAACGCAAAACAGAGAATATTCTTTCTCGTATGAAATTTTGGACTATTCAGGAACCAAATTTCAACATACACTATTTGTAAAATACAAGCGGGAGCCTTTGTACCTGATTCCAAAACTTCCACATTCATTCCGTTTGAAGGATCAACGTGAAATATTATTCCATCAAGTTGAATTAACCTATTTTCGTTACGAGTTTCGTGCATAAAGCTTCTATAGTTTCCGAGAAATTCTCTGTGAACTGTCGAGCAAAGAGCCGAACGCTGTCAATTTCAAATGCAGTTTAATAATCCTCACGTCAGTCGAATGTATATTCAATATTGCTCCTTTGATATTCCCAAATGAATGGAAATTTAATTGGAGTTTATGATCAGCTACATCCAATGACGGTTAATATTTTCTCCTGGCATCTCTATAAATATCAGAATCTAGTAGCAACCTACGCACTGCAAATTCATCAAGTCTCCGGAAATTTGCTACTATTAGGCCAATTGAAAAGTCCATCTGATGCACAGATGGCGCTGCAAGTATTAGATTCATATAATTGTTGGTTAGTACCAACCTTCAAACGATACGTGTCAAAATTTGATAGCAGTCCGACCATTAGTTTGTGAGATATTGGGTTTTGAGTGTATCTACTTTTGTTATTTGAGAAAAGATGGAAAAAAAAGAATTTAATAATAAAAATAATAGTGTGATGATAAATATTGGTTGTTGAAGGCAAAAGATACAGTTGAAGCAGAATCTTGGCTTGATGAAGAGTTTCCGGAGTCTACACCAGGAATATCAACCATCATTGATTGGTATGCTAAGTTTAAACTTGGTGAAATGACCAACGAAGTTGGCGAACGCAGTGGACGCCCAAAAGAGGCTGTCACCGACTAAAAAATCAAAAAAGTTCACAAAATGATTCTGAATCACAGTAAAGTGAAGTTGATCGAGATAGCAGACATTGTGAAGATATCATCTGAACGTGTACATCGTATCATTCACGAATATTTGTACATAAGAAAGCTGTGTGCAAAATGGGTGCCGCGCGAGCTCACAATCGATCGAAAGCAACTTCGTGTTAATGATTCTGAGCAGTGTTTGAAGCTGTTGAAGCTGTTTAGTTGCGTGGATATGTGATAATGGACACATGTCTCCATCATTTCACTCCGGAGTCCAATCGACAGTCAGCTGATTGAAAAGCACACGATGAACCGAATCCAAAGCGAGGAAAAACACAACAGCTGGCAAGACAAGGTTATGGCGTCGGTATTCTGGGAGGTGCAAGGTATAATATTCATTGATTACCTCCAAAAGGGCCAGACTATCAACAGCGATTATTATATAGCGTCATTTGAAGAAAAAAAGGTTCTGTTCCATCAAGACATGGCGCCATGTCACAAATGAATGAAACAATGACAAAATTGCATGAAGTGGACTTCGAATTGCTTCTGCATCCACCGTATTCGCCAGATCTGGCCCCCAGCGATTTCTTCCTGTTCTCAGACCTCAAAAAAATTCTCGCTGGAAAGAAATTTAGCGCCAATGTAGAAGTAATCGCCGAAACTGAGGCCCATTTTCAAGCGAAAGACAAATAGTACTACAAAAATGGTATCGAAGAAGTTGGAAGATCGCTATAATCGCTGTATCGCCCTCGAATGCAACTATGTTGTATAATAAAATCAAATTTTGCCAAAAAAAATGTGTTTTACTATGGTAGAACGGAGACGTTTCAATTGACCTATTAGGTTATTAACCAATTTGTTAAGCCTTATCGGAAAAAATCATATACTGTTCCCGTTATAGAAAAAAAAAACTTTTCATCTAGCTAGTTCATGTCAGAACAGTCTCTATAAAAAATTCATTCCTCATCTGAAATCACCAATAGAATTTTGGCTAACTGAGCGTTATGGAAATCCCAACTCACTCCCCCGAATTTTATCCATATTCTACTTGTTAGTTCTCCGTTGTGTAAATATGCAGTACACATTAAATACACTGTACACCTACGTAACAGAATAAATAGAACTTATGTTCCCATCTAGCAATCACATCCATTTCAGTTCCTCAACTGAACAATAATAACATTTCACCGTTAACAATTTTCTGGCTTGTGTTTGTGTTGAATTTCCCCCGGGTGTCTCTACATATTGTTTCCTTTCATCATACCCCTCCCGAAGGATTGTATAAACTTGTGTTAGTTTATTCTTCGGAACTTCTTGTTTTATGAGCTCTGAAACATGGTTTGCAAAAATTATATGCTTTACTTACGTCATGTAACCTTTGTAAGCGGTTACGTCTAGTTGGATTTGATGTTTTATTTCCTCATTTAAAGTCTGAGATTAGATCAGATTGATTTGATTTTTGGAATTTAAGATGCGAACAGTTTCAGTTCGTTTATCACCCAATGGTCAATATGCATAAAAAGGATGGTTTCAGATAGCTCAGGACAGAACAGCATGGAGAAACATTAAAGAGGCCTATCCAGGAGTGGATAAGGGAAGACTGACGAAGAAGAAGAAGTTTCGGAATGATTATTCATAATAAATTGAAAAACATTACAGAGGAATATTAATGAAATTTCTGCTAGTTTGTATAATAATACCGTTTCTTTAAAAGAATAGTTTAGTTTATTTGAGTTAAGTTTCAAAACGAAAATCTGGAGCACTGGTTTCCCTATAAGCAAAAATGCTATAGTATAACTTGGCGCTGATTGACGGCGACCGTCAGCTACCGGTCTAGAGAATCCAGTTTTTCGTCGAGGTTATGGGCGTGTTGAATTCGAAGCATCATGCACTTGAAATACATGACAAATCTATCGTCAGTCTCTGTTGTCCGTAATAATTTGACGAAAGTGTGGAATTCATCACATTACTCCCTATTCGAAAAAGGTTCATATACCGAAGGGGATATTGCACTAACATAGCTACTGCAACTTCTTCTAACTCCTCATCGAACTATTTAGAAGAACCACTGTAAATTTTGATTGTAGTGTACTCGAAATGAATTGAATAATCAATATAGTTAATATTTTTAATTTTTACTGCGAAACGAAGTGATGTGCTCACAAAAGTGAATTGGCGTGTCGAGTGCGGCTTTACATGTAAAGGGTGTTTTTTTTAGAGCTATAGAACTTTAAATTGCAATAAAAAAACGATGGATTATTCGATTGACATTGATTTTATTTATCCGCAAGATAATCTTGTGGCATTACATTTTGAATATGATTTCTGGCATATGACCGCCACGGCTGGCTCGGATGTAGTCCAATCTGCACGTCCAATTTTCGATGACTTTTTCCAACATTTGTGGCCGTATATCGGCAATAACACGGCGAATGTTGTCTTCCAATTGGTCAAAGGTTTGTGGCTTATTCGCATAGACCAATGACTTTACATAGACCCACAGAAAGTAGTCTAGCGGTGTTAAATCACAAGATCTTGGAGGCCAATTCACAGGTCAAGAACGTGAAATTAGGCGGTCACCAAACGTGTCTTTCAATAAATCGATTGTGGCACAAGATGTGTGACATGTTGCGCCGTCTTGTTGGAACCACAGCTCCTGGACATCATGGTGGTTCAATTCAGGAATGAAAAAGTTAGTAATCATGGCTCTATACCGATAACCATTGACTGTAACGTTCTGGCCATCATCGATTTTGAAGAAGTACGGACCAATGATTCCATCAGCCCATAAAGCGCACCAAATAGTCCAATTTTCTGGATGTAACGGTGTTTCGACATACACTTGAGGATTAGCTACACTCCAAATGCGGCAGTTTTGTTTGTTGACGTAGTCATTCAACCAGAAGTGCGCTTCATCGCTTAACAAAATAAAATGGACGTAGTGCGCGATACGTATTCCGCACAGAACCATTATTTTCGAAATGAAATTCCACTATTTACAAGCGTTGTTCAGGCGTGAGTCTATTCATGATGAATTGCCAAACCAAACTGAGAATAAATCACTTGACAGCTGTTAAATCGGTCACCATCTTGAACAGTAATGCCAACTTAAAGTTATATACCTCAAAAAAAAATCCTCGTTATATACATATCAACGTATGACACAAGAGTACAGATGAAAACCTCAGCTAGAACTCTGTCTCCCCGTATAGGTGCAGTGACTGGTTTGTGTATTTGTTCACAGAATAAGCTGACATGTTTATATTGAAGGCCTTTTCCTTTATCCGAACTAAATCTTTTCCATTTTTTTAAAAAGTAGTGTTTTTCGTGAATACTGATTCAATCGCGTGGAGATTTTGTCGGTATTTAGATTTTAATCATTTTAAGCTCCATGCAAAAAAAAGTGGAAAAATAATATGAGACGACAGAGGTACTTGGGAATTATTTTTATAAAAAGTTTTTTCTAACTGAGTGATAATTGACATTGAATGAAGTGTTACATCGTTACGAAATGATAAAGCATTCTGTTTGGGAAACGAGCTCTCGAAAATGACGAACAAACAACATTTTATTGGTTGTATATTCATACCGCTTCCCAAGAGTTTTTTACCTAACAACTCACATATCATGTGCTATAGGTACCTAGGAGGAAAGAAGACTTTCAGCATAAATTTCTCTATCCTCTTAACATTTCCGAGATGATATACACCGACCATAAATGAATGAACTATATTTTAAATACATAATGAGTGGCATATTAATTTTTCAAACGCAGCGCAATGGAGGGTGGAAATATTTCCTTTGAATAATATATCTCGGGGATGAAAAATTCATTTTCCTGGAGCAAAAAAGTGCGACGAAGGTCCTTTGAAGAATACGTTTATAAAATATTTAGCATCCGCCTCAGAAAGAACTCAACATATCAAAAGAATAAATTCGAGTTTATAAAGGGAATATTCATCTGACGATGAAAACATTTTAAAGTTCTTATTCAGAGAAATATGTCAGTGCAGATGTAGTGTTGATACTACGGAAATATATGCTTTCAAGACATTTCGCCTTTAGGCTTTAGGTTATTCCATTAAAATTGAGAGAAGCACTGACGTGGAGTGCATTTGAACAGATTCGTATTCAAGTAATTCAACTAAATTTCTCGTGAATATTAAGAACGTTAATTCATAAACATAAAGTAGATTCGTGAAGTGACATGCCATGAAACCATAGAATTTGTGACACTTCCAACAAAATGTCATTTTTATTTCTCCGGAAATTTTTTTGTTTGAGAAAACGATAAAGCACATATAAATAATTGAATTCTCGCCCAAATACTCCTCAAGGCTTTACAACAGTGCTTTCTTGATTCTTTCGACATATTTGGCTTGAATTTTCTATGATTCTAATGATGCGATCAATATGAATATTTTCATAAAGCTTGAAATTATTTTTTTATGATTAGGTACCTACTTGCAAAATATCCATTTCGTGGGATTTGCTGTCACCGATTCTTTTCTCGGTGTTCTGCTTTTTCTATGGTTTATCAATAGGGATTCATCAAGCCAAGTAGCTCGCCATTTTAACCAACTACTTGACTTGAAAATCAAGCTCATGAAAAATAATGTACATACTTGAGTATGACTTGAGTTGATTTTAGATATTTATTGCTTGAATTGATATCAAGCTACTTGATATTACTTGAGCTTGATATGCACGCGTCGCACGGCATATATCTATGCAATATGTTGCGCGCTTAGACCAAATAAGGGGATTCCTCGAGCGCTCATAAACTGAAGCATTCGCCAGTGTGACTTTATTAGTAGTTTTCTCACATTTTTTTGAAATCTATTGGTAGATTTCGGTAGTTTCAGAAATATCTTTCCAAACTTGGCCGAAATGGCCAAGTAATTTTTAATCAACGCCAGCATCTTTAGCTCCTGTTGAAAGACAATTTTGCAGAGCTGCTCTTACAGTTACAAAAACCCGCAATTGGTAAGGCGACAAATCTATAAGATGCCTCATGTGTTTTAGATCGAGGATAGAAAATTAGTAAATCAAACAAAGCCTGGAGTTTGTCAATATTAAGAAAGTTATTTTTTCTGTTATTTTAATTTTGTTATAATTTATAGTGATTTAATTTATGTTTCTATTTCAAAATGTTGATATTTTCGGTTCTTTTATACAATAAGTTTGATTAATAAAAATGTTTTTTGCAAGGTTCCTTCACATTTTATAATTTTTTTTCTCTAATTCTGTGGTTATTCCGTTTATTCTTCCACATCTTGTAGAACAAAATCGTGCGAGAATATATCAGAAACGCACAGTTTTCATGGTTATATTTTATTATTATATGTTGGTACTACGAACATTCCGCCACGGCTTTATCTGTCAATTCATCAATTTGCCTTAAAGAAATCAGTTCTGCCAACCAACATTTTTCAATGCAAACATCACTAAATGATATTTATGGAAATATTTCATAAATTTCGATAAAAATGAAATGAATTAGAGAAAATAATGTATAATACTCGTACAGAAGGCTGCACTTGTATTATAAATAACTATTATTGATGTACACAATAAAACTGCTGAAAATCAAGAAGCTTGATATGATTCAAATACTTGATGAATAAATACTTGACTTAATTTGAGATTGAAAAACTACTGCTTGACTCGAGATTGAAATCAAGTCAAGCTCAATCCAAGTAACTTGAAAATCAAGCCAAGCCGTGAATCCCTATTTATCAATACGCAATTCTGCAAGAAACTTGAAATTGAAATTTTAAATCTCATCTTGATCGGAAATGTTATTACGAAAATAAAGTTACAGCTAAAAAAATGCAATAACTGTCTGAACAAGGTCTTCAAATAGATACTAACTGCAGCATTTCCATGCATAATAAACGTTGCAATATACACCACTATATTTCCGATGATCTCATTCTCGTCACCATGACACCTAAACCCATAATGAACCCATTTCTGACCATAACCTACACATCAACCCCCTTAAGCCATAACAATGATAAAGATATTAATGCTTAATATTGGGATGTCGAACCCTCGAATCTAGCTAGCCGAGGTCACGGTAGACTGATTTTAATGCGCGTTATATTCGAATGTTCAACGCTTATGACATTAATGTCGTAGGTTTTTCGGGCATACAGAAGAGAATTCCCCTATTGGGGTTTCAGTCCTTGCTTTCTCATTTATTGCAGTTGTCGATTTCACCAGGGAAACCGAACTCATGTTGTTGGATGGATGAAAAAAAATTCTAGCAAGCGACGTTAATGTTTCTCTTTGCACTTGTTCATTTCGACGTTGGATAATGTACGGGATCTTATGATTTTCGCTGTCATAGATCCGTGAAAGTATTATTGGAATGGAATATTTCAAATGAATCTCTTAACTTTTTGTATTTATAAGTAATATTGTATTAAATTGTGTAATATGAGTGAATCAAAAAGATTTTTGATGATGAATTTTGAGAATTTGGTGGGTATGTCAGAGTAATAAACATAAATAGAGGGAGTATATGTCATTTTTAATAAGAAAATTTTGTCCCCAACATGATCTATCAAATTTGACATGAAGCGCGCGGCAAATCAGTGATACGATATTTCACTCAAATCACGAGTTTCTCCACAAAGAACGCACTTCCTATGTCCCATAGTGAATCATCGTTTCAAATCAATTCAAAATATATTGAGATGAATACCTAAATATATCAGAAATTCAGAAAACAAACTTCAAGCGCGCCAAACAACGTGAAATAACGGATGAGACTAGTAGAGCAATAGTTGCCAAACCGCAGAGTTCAGCAGGTATAGATACAGAAAATAATAAATATTCTGCTTACTATAAATTCGACAATTAAAAAAATATCGGATTCCGAATATTCAAATTTGCATATTTAATTGAGAATCACTCAAATAAATATATTTTATTCAATATCTATAATGTATAGGGTGTTTTTTTTCGAGGTATATAACTTTAAGTTGGCATTACTGTTCAAGATGACGACCGATTTAACAGCTGTCAAGTGATTTACCCTTAGTTTGGTTTGGCAATTTATCATTTGGAAGACAATATTCGCCGTGTTATTGCCGATATACGGCCACAAATGTTGGAAAAAGTCATCGAAAATTGGACGTCCAGATTGGAGCCAGCCGTGGCGGTCATATGCCAGAAATCATATTTAAAATGTAATGCCACAAGATTATCTTGCGGATAAATAAAATTCATGTCAATCGAATAATCCATCGTTGTTTTATTGCAATTTAAAGTTGTACAGCTCTAAAAAAACACCCTTTACTTTCATAACGATATAGTAAAATTGTGGATATGACAATATATCAAAATCCGACAATGTAATCTTATCATGTTGGCGTCATTTTGCTTATACTCTCTCTATCTATGTTTATTACTCTATGGTAGGTATTTTATAAAACAAAGGCTTCCTTTTGAATTTGCCTTTTTTTATTAGAATGAGTAATCTGATAATGAAATTCAGATAGAACAATTCAACATCTTAGAATTCTCCTTCTGAATGCTATAGAAATATCATACAGGTGTTATTGGAAAATATTAACAAGTCAATATTCAATAGGAAATAGCAGGATTCGTTCATCAAATACTGAAGGTTTTCATTTTCTGAATGATAGATCCCTATAAGCCATTGAGAAAATATTTTCAGTACCAAAATATAATATAGAGAGAAGAGACACAGAGTGAAAGAAGGCAACAATATCTCATCTATAACGCCTATATTATTCTATATCTTCTCATTCTTCCGCTTCTCAACCCATGTCTCGTTGACAATATATCCAGCCATTTCTTCATATCGTTCACTCATCCGAATGGAAAGTTTCCTTTTATTTCAATTCCAATAGTACGACATCCACAGGATATTGTTTCTCGATAAGAAAAGCAACGAGGCATCTCGAGTGTATGGCACAGTACAACTGTTATTACACAGGACCTTATCGGTCGAAGTATGTAGACATAACATTGGAAGTTATTGTCATTTCTTGGATTTCATTCGTTGTGTTAAGAAGATACGGCGCTAGAAATGAAATATATTTTTTAAGGCTTGTGAAAAAAGGCTGTGCGAGCAAAACAATGACTCGATCAATGTTATTCATTTCCTGACAGTTGACATTTGTGATTTTGGTCGCTTTTGACGGCTTTCCACGCAGCTAAAGTTCAATTCAACTCAGGAGTGTAGTTGTTGATCCATGTTTCATGCATTGTCACATATCAACACAAAAATATCACTTTGGCTCAAAATTCGTGAATACAGACATCGTGGCTCAAAAAAAAAAAAAATTGTACTATATGTGGAGGGTAGGATCGAATACACCCTGCAATTCCCATTTCCATGAAAGTAGCGGCGTTAGCTAAAACCTCCCAAAAATTCAACATCGTTTATTACTACGAAAAAAAATTCAACACAAGTGCGTAACATTTTCTGGACAGGTTAAATATGTGTCCTATCATTATCTAAAATATAGCAAAGAGGAAATTTTAATTAAACTGCGGTTGTTTTTCTGCATCCTCTGCCCTGTTCCATTCGGATAGGTGGTTGAAATGTGTGTTTTTGTCTGCTGAAGCAGCCTAATTGTTATTCAGCACAAACAGTCTTCAAACAGACATGAATTTTAACTGGTTATTCTCAAGCAAATTAACCTTTTTGAGGGTTTACCATTTTCGTTGATGGTCATGAGGATAATTCCTTCTAATTGCTTTCGATATAATTACTGTTATGAGATATCTACCACCTGAATTTCAAAAACGTTTTTTCTGCACGACCTCACTTGAAGTGACTACTTCGGCAGTGAGAAAAATGCAACTTTCTGATGAAGCAAATAAGACGTCCCAAGTAACGATAGCATTGTATGAACAATGACAGTATGATGAATTTCTAGTTAGAAATAAGAGTATACATTAATTACTAGTGCAAATGATAAGACATTATGTATCTAGTAGCAAAAGCGATAATTTTCTGGACGACAACATAAATTGTTGGCTGAATTGTTATGTCAAAATTCTAGAATGTGCTTTCACTAAGAGTCCATTTGTGGTTTCCGCAGGAAGACCCAATGGGTTTTCGGGCAACAACCAACATCACCACATGGGAAGCTGTAGCTACCTGCGTGAAAACCTAGTCCTGGTAAAGATATGTGGAAAGGTTATCGAGGGTCAAATTATAAAGCACGGAAAAAGAATATTGGACATGCCCTCAGGAGAAGTGTTAACCGTAGACCCGTGTTTCGGGCTTTCGGCCCTTATCAGTACGGTGAAAAAGTGCTAGATGAGCAACACTTGAAGAAAAACAACAAGCAAACGAAGTCCACAACAGAAGCCAGCCGTAAATTCGTGGTTTCCGCAGGAAGACCCAATGGGTTTTCGGTCAACAACCAACATCACCAAGTGGGGAGCTATAGCTACCTGCGTGAAAACCTAGTCCTGGTAAAGATATGTGAAACACGTGTCTTCGGTTAACACTTCTCCTGAGGGCATGTCCAATATTCTTTTTCCGTGCTTTATAATTTGACCCTCGATAACCTTTCCACATATCTTTACCAGGACTAGGTTTTCACGCAGGTAGCTATAGCTTTCCACGTGGTGATGTTGGTATGTTGACCGAAAACCCATTGGGTCTTCCTGCGGAAACCACAAATGGACGGCGGGCAGAAGCCCACAACAGAAGTTGTGGACTCCGTTTGTTTGTTGTTTTTCTTCAAGTGTTGCTCATCTAAAACTTTTTCACCGTACTGATGAGGGCCGAAAGCCCGAAACACGTGTCTACGGTTAACACTTCTCCTGAGGGCATGTCCAATATTCTCTCTCCGTGCAATAATATCATTTGATCTCAAAGACAAGTTCAGGCGATAGAATTGAATATTTTTAATTTCTAATTAACGGAAATTCCTCTGTCTCTCTCAAACCGCTTCGGCCTGACAATGAATATTCATCCTCTCCTGTTTTCGGTGGAAAATCATATCGGCGCTTTTACCGCCTCGATCGCATCCACTTCGGCAATTATACTTGTTTGGACGTTTTCCTCTGGACCGTATGATCGTATCTCGGTATGATTGATGAAGCGAGGCTTAATACGGCGGTTGCGGAGAAGAATTCCAGAAGTTGGACTAATGGAAAAGTTGCCGCTTGGAAATGCTCCAACTTTACATAACAAAGCGGACGGTTCGCCATTTCACGCCCAACTTTCGAAATAATAATGGACCAGCGTTGGAAAGAGAGCGTTAACGTGTCATCGTTATTTTGTTTACTAACTACATATTGGTTATTCAGTCCGACTTCGGAAATATGGTCGAGAATCCGGAGGCTCTAACCGCATTCCGAAAAGAGTTCGGACGTTGTTAATAACTGACCGTAACTTCTACATGGGCGGGCGGAAAGGGATGTTGCGTCATACATTGTGTCCGTCAAGTATGGAACAATTCATTTTCACCTAAACAGACAATTTTAAGAAATAATCCTTGAACATGTCGATTTTTCATTTTAATTTACCGTATTTTAAAATAATAATCTAATATACAGGGTGAATTACTTCCGAGTAATGACGTCACCGTCATTTTTTTTTGAATAGAACACCCCCATTTTGTCTCAATTTTCCGATTACTCTAGCTGAGCTGATTCCAAAAATGTATCACATGTTGATTCCAATCGGTACAGGGTGGACAAAATTACAATAGTTTTGTGTTTGCTCATAAAGTAACGCGTAACATTCTTCATTAGTTAAATTAACAATATTATCAAAAATACTTATTGTCTAGCGGTAATTCGTTTGAAAGCAACACCCTGTAGTTTGTTACATTCATTACATGTTTTTAAATTGATACGAAATAATTGCTTTCATATTCTGTCTGCTAGACCACAAGTACCAAACATGTTTGGAAACAGCTCATTTTCATTAATCTAAAAATGTAACAAACTACAGAGTGTTATATTCAAACCAATTGCCGCTATTGAATAAGTATTTTTGATGATATTGTTAATTCAACTAATGAAGAATGTTACACGTTACTTTATGAGCACACACAAAACTATTGTATTTTTGTCCACCCTGTACCAATTGGAATCAACATGTGATACATTTTTGGAATCAGCTCAGCAAGAGTATTCGGAAAATGGAGACAAAATGGGGGTGTTCCATTTAAAAAAAATTACGATGATGTCATTACTCGAAAGTAATGCACCCTGTATATTAGATTATTATTTTAAAATACGGTAAATTCAAATAAAAAATCGACGTGTTTCAAGATTATTCCTTAAAATTATCTGTTTAGCTGAAAATGAATTTGTTTCATTCTTTACGGACACAGTGTATAAAAAAATCCAAAGAATTTAGGTTCATTTTAATTATCTTATTTCTCGAATTCAATTCAATAAAATTGATTTAAATTGTGTTAATTCTTATCGACTAGCACGTGAGTGCAAACGCCAATCGGACCAATTTGACGTCATAGCACTGAAACGTTCAGCACATAGACAAACTAATCTTATCTAGAACTAGTTTATCTATGGTTTAGAACGTCAGATGATAAAATCAAACCGACTTGACTGTCAATATCAGCTGATATAAGTTCAGTTGGACAGACCGTTAGCACGTGGTGATCATAGATAAACTAGTTAGTTTGTCTATGGTGACGTCACCATAATACCGTGATAGAATGGAGCGTTTCAGCGGGAATTTTGTTTTTTTATTTACTTATTTTTTAAGTGATACTTTCTATATTTTTCCATGAAAATATTTTATTTTCGTGTTCATATAGGGCTTATCTACAAATCGAAAGCAATTTCTAAATGAAGGCAACATCCCTATTATTGGTCTACGGGAGGCGGGGTTGTCATTTCAAGAAATCGCTTACCGTACAAACAGAAATCCAACTGTTATGAGATGTTGTCAAACTTGGTTTGATAGTGCCCATAATCGAAGAAGAGTAGGCACCGGACGTCGAACGGGCACAAATGAAGTTCAAGATCGATGTTTAAGACTTATGGCCATTAGAAACCGATTTGCGACAACTTGATCTTTGGCTGTTGAGTGGTTAGGAGAACAAGGTAACTGTCCGAACAGTTCAACGCCGGATAAGGTCTTTTGGACTGCAGCATTATCGACCCTATCTTGTGTTACCTCTGACGGTTGAGCATCGCCGGCAACGATTACAGTAGTAATCGTCAACATTGGAATGTGGAATGGCATCAGGTCGTCTTTTCTGCTGAATCTCGATTCTCCTTGGGTGCATATGATGGCCGAAGATGGGTCAGACGACATCGGAGAGAAAGACCTCAGTTTGATGTTGAGCGGAAATGTTCCAACTTTACATAACAAAGCGGTCGTTAACGTGTCATCGTTATTTTGTTTACTAACTACATATTGGCTATTCAGTTCGACTTCGGGAATTTCGGAGGCTCTAACCGCATTCCGAAAAGAGTTCGGACGTTGTTAATAACTGACCGTAACTTCTACATAGGCGGGCGCAATTTATTGCGCGCGCGAGGCCGTTCGGCTCTCCAGTAATTAGGGATAATGGACAAAGATGTCAGGGATGGGAATTTTTCAGCGGAATATTTCATCGATCGCTTTTTAAGTAGACTGGATGAATTTTTGAAGCGATACATATTTTCGGGCGATCGTTCGATGTTGGGAGTGGTCGTTATAGATAATTTGGCGACTTATTAGATACTTGTTTTAGACAGAGGCGGCTCGTGTTGGCAGAGTTTCAAAATTTCGTTTTTTTAATCTATGCTCTTGTCGGTTTGTCATCTGGTGGCTGCTTATTATTGCGGTAGGCCTCTTCTGTGTTTGGTTGAACGTAATTTGTAAATCGATACTGGATTTCACCGAACAATCTTGTTTGTATAATGTGTTTGAACGTTGGCCACAATGCCACAAATATGAGACCATCTAATTTATGCAGATTAAAATAATAATAAACTCAAGGACCGAGTTTATTAGAAGAATTAATAAAATTTCAGAACAAACCTCAACAGCAAGAAAATGATGAGAGCCTTCGATTTATTTATTCTGCAAGAAATTGTCGACAGCAATCTTTATGGTAAGGAGAATGAAGCAGATATATTCTTCTTCTTCTTTCCTATTCTTAAAACCATGTAGGTATTGTTATCTTCTGTTCATCCAGCCTCTTGCGATGTGGACGTCCATCAAGCAGATATCAACAACCGAAATTGCCAAGCTCACCTACTATTCGAAATTTCATAGCCTGGCAACATATGGTATCATCTTATAGGATCAAAGCATTCACGCCCAAAAAGTTCTCCTTCATCTGAAGAAGATAATAAGAGCCATATACAGTATGAGGAACACTGACAGTTGTAGAGATGTCTTCAGGAATGAAAAATTCACAAAATAACAGAACAGTCATGCTTTCATCAATGTCATCGATATTTACTAAATTCTTATTATTAATTGAAATTTATCAGTATCTTATGTGGAAAGACAATGTTGCCATCCAGACATCCAAGCCTCCTCAGAAAATTACAAGAGTCTATGCTCTTGATTCGTTGGCGGTATGGCGTCTTCTGTTAATAATAAAAATCAGCAAAATTAATATTGCTATATAACGAATACCAGAGGAGAACTTCTTTTGAAAAAAAATCATTGTAACTCGAAAACATCCAAGTCGAGCGAAAATCCTTCTTCTTCAAACTGAATGGATGAAATTATGGAAGTTATTTCCAGCTAATATAAAACATATTATTCCAGACGTCAGAAATACCTTTTTGCTCTGAATAATCTCCAGCAGTTGTAACCTTGACAACGGTCTGAAAATTGGCACTCAGCCGACATCGTAAAGGAGTTGATAACGACAAGTAAGTGTTTGACCTACGTCTCGTATAATGAATTACCCTCTTCAACGTTGTAAGAGACAGGAACACAATCTCACACTCCTTAACATATTTTTCCTCTATGCATTCACCTCTCTTATCTCTCGAGCATCGTAAAGGGAATCCTTAACCAGGGACGGCATTCTTCCTCTGTGAAAAAAACGAAAACAATGGCCAGTCCGTGCTTAGAAAGTTCATAGACCGCATGTTAAATAACATAGATGAAAATGTCGAGTATTGAACGAACGAAATTCTCGACCTTTACTTCCGTGACTTCGTGAAGATGGTTGTCTTTTACTTCCATTTAGCTGGTTGGAGTATCATCTACGCTATGTTATCCACATTGAATTGGTTGTTTATAATTGTTGGAGGAAAGAGAGGATATTTGTGTGAAATATAATGCGAAAAATGAGGGGATCGAATTCAAAGGAATCAATTATTGGTAACTACAATATTGCTAGAAGAGTTCTGGCTTATAATTTTTATAACAACTTTAGTAACTAGTGGTAGGTACTTCATATATCGGTATATCATAAATCCACCATTAGAAAATGTGGGAGACCAGAGAGTATGGTTTCAATTCCTTCCCTACTATCAAGACGAAGTTGTGTAGTGAATTTTTTGCAACATCAGCAAATATTGAGAGTTTGAATCTCGACTAATTCTTCTGGCTCGAAGTACCAAAAATGTTGTTCTTGTAATAAGGACTGTAAAATGTTGATTATCCGGCTCGAGGGACCAACATGATTGATTCATCCGGCTCGAAGGACCAAAAATATTGATATCCTGCTTGGAGGACAGTTTTGAACCACAGAAAAATTCTTCTTTTTCTTGAGAAAGCCTTGACAAATCTTGTAGAGATGAACGATTGAGTCCATACACTATACTTTATTGGAGAGCAAGGGAATGCATTGTAAGAATACCATAGATAATGTTTCAAGACTCATTGCCCAGTTTCTCTATTTATTAGTAATCACATTTCCCTATGATGATTCCTCATGTATTAATGGAATTGGTATTTACTGAAACTTCTATAGAAACATCACTTTTGACTTTTCAGTGATTAGGTTGTATTAATTCATACAAATTAAGGTACAACACAATAACAATAAATAATAAATGACAGTCAAAAGTACAATTTGACATTTTTTGAGATGTCATCTGAAGCTTTTTCCTTGGTCCATTACCTAGCAACCTCAAAATCCCATGCGGAACATAGGACAGAAAGATATTCTGAGAAAATTCGCCGTCTGAGCAGTTCATCATTTTCTATCGTTTACCATGTAATGAATCTCTTTCATAAACTTTATGAATCCTCTACTCCGAAACTTTAAAACTGTTTTACTATGGAGGAACTGCTCGATTTGTTCCTTAGAATGGCAGTTCTTCCTCGAAATAGATATCGAGTTGCTACGAGTTTAATGTTTGCATGATATAATTTCTTGACAGTTCTGGAATTCATGGTCAGTAGTTCTAAAAGGTCTGAAAACTGTTTTGTTCTTATTTTCAGGGGGTTTTCCTATAAATCACATGTTGGGAGGATATTTACCAGAAATATGCAAATTCAAATTGTTTGAGGATGAGGAAAGTCTTATAAAAGCTGCGTGAACTGATATTTCAATATGAGGAGGTAAAGTTTGGGTCTTGAAAAAGCATAAGCAGTCAATTCAAGAGGCCATGCCTTCTCAATTCATTTGTAGCTTTCTTGAGGAGGTGATAGAAAGAGTAGTCGAATTTCTCCAGGTCATGCTTTCTCCACTATGATATTTATGATGAAATGGTCAGATATCAGAAGAATTATACTTTTCTCTCTATAACTTATGTATCTAGGTTTTTTCTTCTATTTCTTCTAATATTGTTTTATCTTCTATGTTCTATTATTTTCCTGTCATCTTTATCATCCTTCCTTATACTCACATACTATACCTACTACTAACTACTACATTGCTTCGAGTTTGGCTGATGGATAACGTATATTTGATTCTGGATATTTTTACTGTTAGCAAAAATTAACAGCAATTGCTAGGCAAGTAGTTGCGTATAGGAGAAAGGAATTAATTTCGTGCTGAATTATTTCAATTGATATCGATTTTACGACATGAAATGTCATGGAAAATCAAATTTTTGAAATGTGTATTGGAAAGTTCGGATGTTCGCCGAATTTCATTCTTCACATTTTCCCCTCAAAATTACATTAATGAGGTTTCCAATCTCGTTATCGAATAACAACTCCACCACAGAGTCTGATGTAATTAGCCTTTCATATTGCCGAAAAAGGAGCGATCGATTTCTGTTATGTATTCCCTAGAGCTCTGAAATGTAAAGACCTCGGGAGTTTTTCTCTCTGAAAGCTAATTACCTATTCGCGAAATATCAACAATATAAAATATTCAAAAAGATGGAGTTGGGAAGTGCCTCAATTCAATATTCATGAATTTACCTACCTTTATCAAATAAATAATAAAACGCTGTTTCGATTCACCCAAAACTGATATTCATTGGACGGAAATATTATATGTTTGTCTGATTTCACATATGAACTGAAGAATTTTGAAAGACGAAGGCTATTATCGAGCTTTTCTGATGATGGTGATGGAAGGCAACTGACTTTCCAACATCAAACACATTATAACTTGATATGAGACATGGGTCTACGAGTACGATTTGCAGACATCAAAGTCATACAGTGACAATGGATTTGGCACCATTAAAATGAGCTTTGCTACAAAGCGTGAATAGTACAGGATTATTTCTTTATCTCATGAGATAACTTCCCTCGTATGGATTTTCTACTGGTCTCTGTATTTATTTTTTCATTCTATTGCTGTGTTAAACTAAGGTTTTTCATCGAGAATTACCCATGGTCTTCTTTCTTCGCTTTATTTGTTCCGAAATTTTCATTATCCATCGTTGTAAATAATTCAATACTTTCTTTTGGAGTTGTCTTGTCACGCTAATAGATCGCTTTGTCGTCTGTCATCTAAATGATATTGTCCATTGTCAATAGGATATCTGAAACAAAAAATGAAAAGATAGGGGGCCTATTACCGAACCTTGCGTTACACCTGGTTTAATATTTCTTGTTGTAGATCTTGTTCCTTGAATGTTGACTCTGAAGTTCATGTTTGCTTGATAAGAGTCTACTATTCTCCTCGGCTTAATTGGAAATTCGAGTTCATTAATTTCCTTCAATTTTAGGTTCCATATCTTGTCGAAGACCTGATGAGTTGAAAATTGATTACAACTTTGTCGAAGATGTGATTAGAATGCCAATCTATAGGGAAAGAAGTAGATAATACTTACAAAGGAGCAGAAATTGAGTAAAACTCAGTTTAAAATATCAAAAAAGAGAGATTCTTCTATGAAAGACATGGAATATATTAGGATAATAATTAAGAAAGACTCAAATGGTAAATAAGCAACTAGATGAATGGGGTAGGTCCTGATCTTCAAACCCGGAGTCTCACACTGTTCGACCCTTCGTAAGGGTTGTTCGTCCATTAAGATTACTCCTGCTTCACCAACAAAAGATGAAATAAATTGGAAAGAAGATCAAAATAATTCTGTTTCATTTACGTTTCAACCCTTTTCCCATTTCTGGACATAGAGGCAATCCGGTCCTGTCCTTTTACCCTCATTCGCACCGTGGGTTTTCACCGCCGTATTCACCTGGTGGAGAGTGTCCCCTGAGTGCACTTTGAAGTGGTTAGCGCAGTGCATCACATTCGTTCTTGCCTGGAAATGTGTTCTCCAGAAATAATGAACCGAATTTGTATAAGATTTCCACCACGCATACGCCTGGCTCATTTTTGTTCTGGAGGGTAAGTGTGATTCTAACGTGCTCGGAAATAGCGGGTTGGCCTGCGACAGCAATCATTCTGAAGATATCTTGGAAGCAACTTCTCAGCGCGTTGTTTGAACTTGGAATTACTTTATATGTGAAAGGTTAATGGGACTGCTGCATTAGCGAGATGTGAGGATTATGATTGGGTAATAAAAATTGTTGATATGAGATGGGGTTGTAGAAAGAATGGGGGATTTGAATATGAAAAGGATGAGATACAATTCAGAATACTACTTTTATGATTCAGAGACTACAAACTAAGAGTTTGGAAATGTGCTTTTGCTACGAGGTACACTCCCTATTCAATTCAAATCGCAATCAACATTATCTTAAATCGAAGTATATAACGATTTTCGATCACTAAGTCATTGCTTCTGAGATAGTTCCCATGAAAATCGATTTGTTTATCGTTGTAACACAAGTCAGATCTTCATTACTTATTTCAATTTAATGTATAATGTATATTTATCTACTCCTATTGAATGATATATCGGGTGTCCCAAGGTCAGTGGCCTATTAGATTATTATGGAAACTATTGATGGTAAAGATTTCAAATTTCTTGGATAGATATTTGGCCATGTAAGGTACATTTTTGAAATAATTTCACATTTCCAGTGTTGCCGGATGTACGACAATTTGGCAACAACTTTGTTATTTTGAATGGGACATCCGGTATTTCAATTTTTTTTATGATACTCCATAAAATATTAAATCTATTCACTCTTACTTTTCCATCCCTATCTTTAACGGTTTTTGAGTTATTAATTATTTTTCGAAATTTTGGATCAAATTGGCGTATTACGAAAATGACTCTAGTTCGCTCAATATTTGAGATTTAAGTCAGAAATTTTGCCAGTCGTTAAATATTGATCTGATCTGTGTCACTGCTTTTGAATTATGGTTGTCAATAATACAGGACGGACCAAAAAAAATCATCATTTGCCAAGTTACAAAATTGTAAAAAAGTCTATTTTTTCAAATTAGACACCTAGTATATTTTTCAATTTTTGGAATCAGTACAACACACTCTACAATTTTTCTATTCACGTCCCTATACCTATCTCAACTGGATTCCGAGTTATATGCGTTATATGTGTATATCTTTCTTGAGCCATTATTTATAGAAAAACCTCGCAACAAAACACCTATTAGGCAATAATTGTTTATTTTGACATTTATGGATTGAACTGATTCATTGATATATCCATCTATGAACGACATAGAGAAAATAACAATACAAAAGAAATTAACGCTTATTGAATCAATGTGAAATCTAATAAACGCATATAACTCCGAATCCAGTTGAGATAGGTATAGGGACGTGAATAGAAAAATTGTAGAGTGTGTTGTACTGATTCCAAAAATTGAAAAATATACTAGGTGTCTAATTTGAAAAAATAGACTTTTTTACAATTTTGTAACTTGGCAAATGATGATTTTTTTTGGTCCGTCCTGTATTATTGACAACCATAATTCAAAATCAGTGACACAGATCAGATCAATATCTAACGACTTGCAAAATTTCTGACTTAAATCTCAAATATTGAGCGAACTAGAGTCATTTTCGTAATACGTCAATTTGATCTGAAATTTCGAAAAATAATTAATAACTCAAAAACCGTTAAAGATAGGGATGGAAAAGTAAGAGTGAATAGATTTAATATTTTATGGAGTATCATAAAAAAAATAGAAATACCGGATGTCCCATTCAAAATAACAAAGTTGTTGCCAAATTGTCGTACATCCGGCAACACTGGAAATGTGAAATTATTTTAAAAATGTACCTTACATGGCCAAATATCTATTCATAAAATTTGAAATCTTTACCATCAATAGTTTCCATAATAATCTAATAGGCCACTCACCTTGGGACACCCGATATTCATTATTCAACTGCTTTTGAGCAATTAATAGTATCTTTTAACAAACAGCGTGAGTTATAATACCACACTACTATAACTCACTGTAATAAATCTAAAAAGATGGATCTGTGCTTCCATTCGATTGGCCAAAAGGAAACATTTCATTATTGTTATTGAGGGGAGGAATGTCACTTTGGTAATTTTTACGTTTATAGGTAAGTTTTGGAGTTTGTCAATAAAGTTCTTTCTCTATTCTTGTATTTTAGTATTCATTGTAATAGTCGTAGATAAAGTATAGTATTCAACTTGCGGTAATGGTCATAACTCACTTGATGAATTACCGCACTCGCCTGCGGCTCGTGCTGCAAACTTCATCTGCGTGAGTTATGACCTTCATTACCGCTCGTTGAATAATATATTATTAAAATTGACAGTACCGATGATGTCATTTGTACACCAGAGTAGCTAAATGCCGCTGAAAATGTCATATTAAATTTGCTGCAGAATAAATCCAAGGGAAAACTGAAAATACGCTTACAAACTTCTCTTGGATTACTTCCAAGAAAAAAGAGGAAGTCACAATCTGAGAATGTAAGATTGCATTCAAAATTTGACAGTAGGGCTGTGTGTTCTTGATGCAATTAGAAAAACATTACAATTTATATACCAATATTATTAGCGCAAATATTTGATTCTTTACCACCAAAGAGTCGAAGGTATTTACAAATATCCAATAGAAATGATGAAAATATCTTGATATCAAAGATATAATCACAGAATCTGTATGCATTTTCAGATAAACAAACTTCTTTCCACGTAAAAGAAATCCAGAAGTAAGGAATCAAGATTAATTTTGTTGACCAGCCATTTCAACTTGTACAAAATTCTGTTGACTTATTGAATAAAGTTTATTGAATTTGTGCAATGCAACCTGATATAATGATTATTTCACCATTTCTGTAGTTAGAGTTGATAAAGTTAAATTAATATTTACTTTCCGGAGACAAAATTCCACAGAATTTCTGTCGCGTCGATATTCTGTTCGGACGTGAGCGTACGAAAAAAATTATTTGTTCTCTCATGGCCGAACGATAAAGCGACGTCCCTGAAATCAAACTTCGAAATTACGAATTGACAGTGTCAACATATTGTTTGTGAAAAATAGTCGATTTTTAATAAAGGGAATGAAACGCATGATTTTTCCGAGGTTTTTCCGAGAACAAAGCTCGGGGGAGTTACAAAGCACTGAGGGGAAAAACATTCCCGAGGTGCATACCTACATACTTTTTTTGCACGACTCCACTGTCCCGCGCCAACGATTTTAATTAAAAAATGTTTAAAACGGAATGAATCAATTGTCAACATGACATTTCAAATTAATGAATGAATTTCTGGAACAAAGGCTCATTTTCATGGTGATAGTAGTATCACGATAGTGTGATAGTGATGGTGACTATCGCAGCAACTGTCACCATTAATGTAAATTAATCGATAGTTAGGTACTCAGAGTAAAAAACATAGATAGAGGAAGCATATGTCATTTTCAGTAAATAAATTTTGTCCCCAACATGAACTATCAAATTTGACATGAAGAGCGCGGAAATGAAAACATAGCAGTGATACGATATTTCACTCAATTCGCCAGTTTCTCCACAAAGAACACACTTCTTATGTCCCATAGTGAATCAATGTTTCACCTTTACTCAAAATATATTGGAATGAATAAACATCTCAATATATCAGAAATTCAGAAAACAATCTTCAGGCACGCCAAACGACTGAAAACAACCATTGACACTAGGAGAGCAAAAGTTGCCAAACCTCAGATTTCAGCAGGGAGATACAGAAAATAATAAATATTCGGCTTATTATAAATTCGACAATTAGGAAAAATATCGGATTCCAAATATTCAAATTTGCATATTCAATCGGGAATCACTCAAATAAATTTATTTCATTCAATATAATATACATTCATAACGATGTAGTAAAATTGTGGATTTGAAAATAAATCACAATCCGACAACGTAATCTAACCATGTTGGGGACATGTAAAAATTGCGTATATTCCCTCTATCTATGTTCATTACTCTAGGGTACTTGAAACAGTACTGATAAGCACAGACATCCATGAATTGAATTCGATGCTACACGACCTTATTGAAAAGTCTAAGGAAATAGGACTAAAGATGAATCTTGACAAAACGAAGATAATGAGCCATAGTCAGGAAGATATCACTATTGCTAACATAAGCATAGAGAAGGTGGAACAATATGTATATTTGGGGCATATGATTAAATATGGAAAAGAAAATAAAATATTTGAAATTGAGAGAAGAATAAGCATAGCCTGGGCAGCCTTCGGCAAACTGAGTTTCATCTTTAAGGACAAAAATATTCTTCTACACTTAAAACGCAAAACCTACGCCACCTGTATATTACCAGTGGCAACATATGGACTAGAAACTATGGCAATAACGAAAAAAGTGGCAGAACAACTGACAGTAACTCAAAGGGCCATGGAAAGGATTATGCTGGGTATAAGCTTGAGGGACAGACTTCCGAACACCGAAATACGAAAAAAGACCAGGGTAACAGACATCATGAGTAGAATAGCGAAACTTAAGTGGCAGTGGGTGGCACATGTTACAAGGCAGAGTGTGGAGAGATGGTCATACAAAGTGATGTTTTGGAGACTTCGAGAGGCGAAAAGAAGCATAGGAAGACCGAGAAAAATATGGATAGACGACATGGTCGATGTAGCCGGCAAGCAATGGATGAGAACAGCAAAAGACAGAGAGGCATGGAAAAAACTGGAAGAGGCCTATGTCTGACACTGGATGAAAGAGGGCTGAAGAAGAAGAAGAAGAAGACTTGATGTAAAATAATAGTACGAATTTTACGGATGACTGAATTTTTGCCTCTTATTGAAAACAATATCGAAGACGAGTCTCTACAATAAAATGAACATGGAACAGAAATGGTACAAACCAATTACCCGCTACGTATTCTTACACTTCCTACGAAGCGTAGAGATGATATCTATATAATATTCGCCCGAAATATTCGAATGCATTGCACTCCACCGGTGCAATATAATTGCTATCGAACTCCCAGAAACGGTCAAGTGGCGAAAGCGAACTTCTTATACGAGGTTATGGACGCGGAAGAAAGGCATAAAATAAAATTGGGTTGCGAGGAGTTGTTGGAGATTAGTGCCTCGTAAAAGTGGAGGCTGAGCTTGGAGGGAGCGGCTCAAAAGACGAGGTCACTGGAGATTTCAAACCAAGTTGGGCCATTAGGCGAATAGTCTCGATGATTGGATGTGCTCAGTTGAGGGCAGAAATAACAATCAAAGTTCATCTTTCGACGGGTAAACACCCACTGAAAAATAATAGCTGAAAGTTTATGGTGGTTATAGTGCGGAGTTATTTTATTAGAATGGATAGTCGTCCATAGGTGTGCGTTTGAAGATAATTCTTACAGTGAATGCACACTTTAGATAATCGAAATAAATATTTTCTCCGACTGACTGCAAATATTTATTTTGCAAACACATATCAATCAGCAAAGTATTACTTTTTCTGTGTAGGCAGCAAAGTGATCATTCTCAATGCGAATAAAACATTTGACATTTTCTGACAATCAATATTTTTTGCCACCTTACTTATTTCTGAAGGAGTAAATACTTCTAAGTCGCTATCACTGTCCATAATATAAATATATCCGATATTTTTCCAAAAAACTGTCAGGTATTTCATAAGTTGTCAAACTATAATTATCATGGACATATACTTTTCCATAGCATCCAACCATTCCAACAATTGCGATTTCTATCAAATTTCGTTTTAATATATCACTACAGGATTTTTTCTGTAGTAGATTGTGATAATTTTAATAATTTGCAAATATAATTTCCTACATATATCATTATAAACAATAGAAGAAAAAATTATATGTTCAATTCGGCAGCAAAGTAGATTGACTGCATTGGCTGCATTATCTGTCGCGGCAGTCAATCTACTACTTTGCTGCCTAGTAAAAAAATAACAATTTTTTTTCGTGTTTAATCATATCAATAATAATGAAGATGATGATAAACAGCTGTGGTTTGCTAATATCAGCACCATCGGTAGTGCCAACCTTAGAAATCTAGATCGAATAGTTGTGAATTCCTACTTCTACTGGTTTGTCATTTCTAGAAGACAATTTCTGAAATGTATGTAAAATCGTATAAATAGTCCGTTCAAATACAAGACTGAGCAATATAAACGGAGTAAATCGCATGGTTTGCGCATAGGGCAACTGTAAGTGGTCAAACGGTCAGAAATCCTATCTCTTCTTCGTCCCTAACGGACAGTCAGGATGGTACTCGTAACAGAATGTGGATATCAATTATGAATTGATGATTTTTGAAATCATTTTACAGAAGAGTAAGAAAGAAAATCTATGGCTTTACTTGTTGATATATATTTAATGCTTTGTATATTTTATTAATCTTAGTTATGCGCGAACTCATTCGTATTGCTTCTTTTTATTTGAACAGACTGTACTACTATTCAGATAAACTATCTCACATATTTGTTTCATATTAGTAAATTGTTGACTTTCATTCTGTGCATCTTAAACTAGTTAAATTTCAATATTTTACAACACACCTTGTAAATTTGAAGAAGTGTATTAAAATACGTTCCTCATCATACAGGGTTATCCAAAATCATAGGTTTCAACATGTCATACTAAAATTATAAAAACTACAATTTTTCGATGAAATGACATGTATATCATAAAATGTATTGAAAGAAATTGGAATCTTCTTTCAAATATTTCATAAAAGTAAGTTTTTATCCTAATGGCAATATTACGATACATTCGTTTTAGATATCCATGAAATGTGATTGAACAATTGTCGTAATGAATTCCTTTTTACTCCTTATATGAGGGACCATTCAGGTGAATTTCGATTTCAGACGTGTTGAAGTGGGTATTATAATTTGATATTGATAACCCAGTATAAAGCAGATAATTCATTCAAAATCATAAAAATATATGGACAAAAGGCTACCCGAAGTGGAAACTGTTGTGATGCACGATCATATTGAATATATTGTTAAATGAATTGCGTTAGTTTGTTAGTTAGAATATATATTCAGTGTGACAACCGCAAAAGATATATAGTCTCATAAATCAAGGAAGTTATGCAATCAATTCAGGAAGGCGATTAGATGCATGAACTACGAAATATACTGCAATTCATCTGATTGATAAAAGGCTTCAGGTCACCGCTATTCGGTACATTCTTCAGAATGAAATAGAAAGACTGATCCATATAAAGATGTTTTTTCAATCAAGATATAATTCAACTTGGTGAATTTTTGCATTAAAATATGTGGGTTGGCATTAGTGGAAAGGGAAAACGGGAATACCAACTTATACATAGGAAATGTGACTGAAATCCGTTTAATATTCTTTCAAGATTTAACGTTTACAGACGTTGAAGAATTGATCGATTACATCACAGAAATCAAAAACTGTTTCTGGATTCTAACTTGAATTATTTAATTCATGAATTCATATGAATTTCATACTTCTTATTATACAACCTCTGACTTATTCCGTCCTTTTAGTATTATTCCTCAGTGAAACAACCGCAGTGCCACGTGACATCTTGACAAACGCAAGCAGTTGGAATTTATATCTCAATTTCGAATTACGGTTGCATTTTATGCGAGTTGTAAAACCAGATGTATAAAGATTTAAGTGCTCTTCCTCAAACGACAAAAATTGTAGCAGAAAGGTCATACGCCCTGAAACAAAATCAGGATTTCGAATCATACACTGCAATGAATATTGTGATGAGAAAATATTATTTTTGGAGCTATAAGAAACATTGATTCATAGGAATCCTTCCATTGTAAAATTCTTTCCACTGTTGTTCGGCTTCTGGTTGAAATTTGAACATAATCTTTATAGGCCATTCCTCATATTGAGGGAACAATTAGAAGAGAAAATGCTCCAACAACCTCATTTATAAAAAGATATTCTGATGTGAACATGCTGCTTCTTTCATAATTTCTTCAGGTATGATTGTTTACAGAAGGCTGTTCGACTTGTAATCATTTCTCTATATCATTGTTATGATTTTCCAACCTTCTTCATCAAAGTTCATGGTCTTATTGTAGGCCTTCGATCCGTTGGCAGTATTTCCACAACGATCCCTCTAGAGGCCACTGATTCGATTTTCAGATGCATTTTCTCTGTAATCCTTCCAGCCATCGTTGTTTTTGACAGTGGCTGACATGCCCTCAATCCCTCTTCAATCTTGGCAAACTATTTCAAAATGTCAGTTAGGCTATACAGGAAATAAGTTTCCAAAGATGAATTCATGAATTGATACTAAATGGTGAAGGCGCCGGCATCAATTTCTATATATAATTATAGTAATACGAAATAGGCTTTATTTCAATCGTGTTACTAGTAATTCAGTGACCAACCTACCTGAAAAATGAAAAGAGGATAGACCTTCAGTTACTCAATTACTTCTACAAAAAAACTGGTAGAATGACACTTTTGTATCCTCTAGAATTAGTTGTCCAAGCTTAACTTCTAATCCTTACATTGCACATGTTTGTTCCGTCACTAACCATACTTATGTTATAATCCTTTCTAGCCGAGGCTATTGTTATAAACGTATTATCGAAGCAAACGTCGATTTGATCCACACGCTAGTGCATTATAACCTAGTTTAATGCTTTTTTACACAGGGTTCAATGTTTTACTTATCTCGATTCTCCGTGGTCTTCGTGAGACCTCTAAAATCTCAGAGGTTGCGCGAGTTAATAATCTATTGCCTCATTTTCAATTATGAGAGATCGCAATATGTATTGTTTCAGTGTGGAATCGGGAATTTTATACCACTCTGATTATTTCATCAATATTTTTTTCCTATTTCTATCATCAATTCCTGTGACCATTGATCATCATATTAGGTACCACATATTTGGATCTAGAACCTTTACGATTTACACCAAAAACGTATTGGTCAGTGTTTGGGATAGCCATAGAGTAAAAAACATAGATAGAGGGAGTATACGCAATTTTAACATGTCCCCAACATGGTTAGATTACGTTGTCGGATTATGATATATTTTCAAAGCCACAATTTTACTATATCGTTATGAATGTATATTATATTGAATGAAATATATTTATTTGAGTGATTTTCAATTAAATATGCAAATTCCTAATTGTCGAATTTATAGTATGCAGAATATTCATTATTTTCTGTATCTACCTGCTGAAATCAAGGTTTGGCAAGTTTTGCTCTCCAAGTGTCATCCGTTGTTTCACGTTGGAAGTTTGTTTTCTGAATTTCTAATATATTTAGGTATCCATCTCAATATATTTTAAGTCGATATGAAACATTGATTCACTATGGGATATGAGAAGTTCGTTATTTGTGGATAAACTCGCGAATTGAGTGGAATATCGTATCGCTGATATGTTTTCATTTCCGCGCGCTTCATGTCAAATTTGATAGTTCATGTTGGGGACAAAATTTGCTTACTGAAAATGACATGTGCTCCCTCTTTATATGTTTATTACTGTGAGAGTAAAGGAAAATATTTCCAAAAATTTGTAGACAAGGTTCTAGAGTCGAATGATTTCTTGGATCGAAATCGGTATTGAAATTAGAATTGATCTCAATATCCTTCAACCCAGTGTTACCTTCGAGAAACAGAAATCCCCGAAAACTCTGATCTAGTTCTCCAGAAAAATGATATCCGATTATTCTCATCACTAGTTTTTTCATTCTACTAGACGAGCTGAAGATTATTGTGAAAGGGTTCAATAACAGAACCATTAGTAGGGCATGAAAGTCGTGAATTGAAGTGATTTTATGCAACCAAATGAGATATTTTCAACCGCAAATCCTTAAAAGGTTCGAAATCTCGTACATTAGTTCGATCGATACCAAAACAATAACCCTTCGCGTATATTCTGAAGTGCCTTTTTGAGCACCCGTTATAAATTTATCGTTGGCTGCAATTTCAAGATATCGAAACTTCCTGTGCATTAACGTCCACGACAATACTCGAATATCAATCATGCCATAAAGCCATCACTTACTGCCAATTCGAAAGTGTGTCATTAGAAAGAACCATTTCCATCGTTCACCAAAATAGCCCCATATATTGCTGTTTTCGTGGAATTTAAGATATTGACGAAGAGCTACTCTTTCAAATACAAGCATTGTATGAAATGAGGGTATTAAGGAATAGATTTTCAGGAGACAATAATTTTCAACTCTATTCAGATGTCAAAGCTCTTTTGGGAAATCTACATTTATGATATTATCGAACTGTCACCAGGAAATAATATGTCAGTGCTTGGGTTAGCAGATGCTTTGAAGTCATCATTAAAGTAGTGATGCTCCCTAGAGCAGTGGGATCAAGCATTGTCATACTGTAAAATCACTTTTTCATGTCTCTCGTTGTATTACGGACGTTTATCTATCAATGATATGCCCAAACGCATTAATTGCATTCTATAACGATCGCCTGTGATTGTTTCAGTCATTTTTAACAACTCATAATACACTACGCTGAGCTAGTCCTACCAAATACTAAGAATGACCTTGGAACCGTCAATATGGCAATATCAGCATGGCTGGGATATCTCCATGATTTCCTACGCTTGGGATTATCGTAATGAACCCATTTTTCGTCACAATGTGATGCAGAAATCCCTTCCGTCTTTGCCTTGCAAGCCGTTGTTCACAAGCAAACAAATGCCGTCCAACATCTCTGGGCTTCAACTCGTACGGCACCCAATTTCCATGTTCCTGAATCATTTCCATGACTTTCAGGCGTTTTGAAATTGCTTGTTGTTTCCCTCCCAATGATCCTGCCAATTCTTGTTGCGTTTGACACGAGTCTTGATCAAGTAATGCCTCTAATTCTGCATCTTCCAAAACATTCTCTCTTCCACCGTCACAATCGCAGTTTTCTAAACTTTGAAACCACTCTTGGCACGTTCTTTCACTAATAGCGGCCTCAACATAGGTATTTGAGAGCATTAGATGAGACTTAGCAGCAGGTTTCTTCATATCAAATCAGAAAAAAAGCATCCCGCAAACATGACGTGTTCAATCGAGAATAACTTTATGATGAAGACACAAATCGACTAATATTTCGATGGCGTTATTTTTACAAATACCTAAGCTTATTGTATGACATCTACGATCTATTTATTTCGAAACCACTTACCGCTACATCCATCTATTGCAAAACAGCGGAAGCAAAGTTGTACACCTTGTAACGTTACAATTGCTCATGAGACTCTAAAGACTAATTTCTAGGGGTGGCTTATTTGGCAAAAAAACTCCTACCCAGGTTTTCACGAATTTAATAAAATTAAAATGTACAAAGATCGATCCTTTTCACTCTAAACAAATGATATTTGAATAAAAACTCAACTTGAATCAGTTTTAATTGAATTACTCTGCTATTAGCATTACTTCTGTAAATTATTTTCAGCCTTCTGAACACCAGATCTTATCAGGGTATTTTCAGGAACTAAAGTAGTTTAACGTACGTACTATTCCAAATTCTGTGTCTCAAGGAAGTACTTCTTGATATTTTTCAATCTCGCGAGAGCTTCCAATACCACGGGAGGTGCGAGAATCCCGACACAATTCTCGCTGATAAATTGAATTCCAAATCTCAAATTACACTAATAATGGTTGAAATCTAAAACAAGGTATCCTCCCTGAAGTCTCGATAATTATTCAAAATATTTCAGAAAATTCTGTCAAGGTACGCGCATCCGCATCCGACCAATGGCATACGATGAATTGACAAATTACCGCGTCTTCGAAAATTCCA
Source organism: Harmonia axyridis (assembly GCF_914767665.1). Classification (NCBI taxonomy): domain Eukaryota; kingdom Metazoa; phylum Arthropoda; class Insecta; order Coleoptera; family Coccinellidae; genus Harmonia; species Harmonia axyridis. Next base: position 10,183,279 of record NC_059502.1, on the reverse strand, counting down.
GTAGCGTAGCTTGAATTGAAGCGTGCAAATTCGTTGCAACCTAATATGTTGGTTTTGGAGTGTTTTCGCGGTAGATTCAAATTGCATAGAAAAATGTGCCATATTTTTTCCTAGATAGAGCATTCCTCATACATTTATCGTTGGCTGCAATTTAGCGATATCGAAACTTCCCGTGCATTAACGACTTAACGTCCTCTACAATACTCGAATATCAATCATGCAATAAAGCCATCACTTACTGCCAATTCGAAAACGCGCAATTCAGGAAAAACCTACCACATCCTCCCCACCCCAAACCCCGTTCATTTTCAGCGCCTACCTAAATAGCCCCGTATATTCCTGTTTTCGTGGAATTCAACATATTGCGGAAGAGCTACTCTCAGCTCCCGCCCTCCAGATCTTATTTTCGAAGGTATATCTGTTGGAAAATATGCACTTTAAATTCCTCGCTCGGTACTGCGATTCTTATTTCGGGTAATATTACACCGGGGAGTTGAGATGGCGTATGTATATCCTGAAATATTTAATTTCCATCTAGTTTTGACAGTGAGCATTCGCCATGATTTATCTTATTCCTTGGGCGGAAAATATGGGATTTGGATTTGCCGGATTTCGGCTACGGGCGGAAAACAGATTCGAGTCAATCTGTGCGCGTTATACTTTCTCACGTTCTCGGGGAGAAATTCTGCCAACCGCTTCCGATGCGGCATTATTGTTTCGACATTTTTTTTCTGGGAGGATGTTGGGGAAGTCATTTTTGGGAGGATTATTTTACAGGGTGATTCACTGCGATGGTCTATTTAGAGTTTATGGAAAACTAATCATAATTTTGTGCAGAAAATTTGCATGTTGGGCTTTGAGAAAATGATTTTTCTCCCTGGAATATTTTCGGATCTCTACAACTTCCGGTTATACCGGAAATAGACTACTAACAGGCCAATTGAAAAGTCCCCGGTCTATCATAGTAAAACACATTTTTTGGCAAAATTCGACTTTATTATTCAACATAGTTGCCTTCAAGGGCAATACAGCAATCATAGCGATCTTACAACTTTTCGATACCATTTTGGTGATACGATTTGTCTTTCATTTCGAAATAGGCCTCAGTTTCGGCGATTACTTCTTCATTGGCGCTAAATTTCTTTCCAGAGAGCACTCTTTTGAGGTCTGAGAACAGGAAAAAGTTGCTGGGGCCAGATCTGGCGAATACGGTGGATGTAAAAGCAATTCGAAGCCCAATTCATGCAATTTTGCCATTGTTTTCATTCATTTGTGACACAGCGCATTGTTTTGATGAAAGAGCACTTTCTTTCCCTTCAAATGGGGCCGTTTTTTAATGATTTCATTCTTCAAACGATCCAATAACGCTATATCATAATCGCTGGTATGGCCCTCTTAGAGTTAATCAATAAATATTATACCTTGCGCATCCCAGAATACTTATGCCATAACCTTGCCAGCTGACTGTTGTTTTTCCCGCTTTGAATTTGATTCATCATGTACAGGCCACTCAGCGGACTGTCGATTGGACTCCGGAGTGAAATGATGAAGCCATGTTTCATCCATTGTCACATATCGACGCAAAAATTCAGGTTCTTTGAACTTAAACAGCTTCAAACACTGCTCAGAAACATTAACACGTTGTTGCTTTTGATCGATTGTGCGCTCGCGCAGCACCCATTTCGCACACAGCTTGTAATGTACAAATATTCGTGAATGATATGATGTGCACGTTCAGATGATATCTTCACAATGTCTGCTATCTCGATCATCTTCACTTTACGGTCATTCAAAATTATTTTGTGAACTTTTTTGATTTTTTCGTCGGTGACAGCCTTTTTTCGGCGTCCACTGCATTCGCCGTCTTCGGTGCTCATTTCACCACGTTCAAACTTAGGATATCAATCAATGATGGTTGATTTTCCTGGTGCAGACCCCGGAAACTCTTCATCAAGCCAAGATTTGGCTTCAACTGTATTTTTTCCCTTCAAAAAGCAATATTTTATCAGCACACGAAGTTATTTTTTCATCTTTTTTCAAATAACAAAAGTAGCTACACTCACAAGACTATATCTCACAAACTAATGGTCGGACTGCTGTCAAATTTTGACACGTATCATTTGAAGGTTGTAACTAACTAAAAATCATATGGATTTAATACTAGCACCGATATCTGTGCATCAGACCGGGGACTTTTCAATTGGCCAAATACTTCCTTATTTCGAATGGTACAATCAGTATATTATAAAATCATTGAATAGCCTTTTTGAGGTCAATTTCAGCAATATGTCATTCCTTGGGTAAAAACTCAACGGTTCATGAGTTAATGGGATTCTTATGAAAAAATGGTGGCGGTGAGGACTTTTTGGAATATTTCTGCAGAAAATGGTTTTTTCGAGAAAAAACTTTTTCATTTTCGATTCTGCGAATATGTAGTATTATAACATTTTGCGGTTTTGACCAAAAATGTACAGGGTGTTTATCAGAAGATTATAAAACTGGACAACTTAAATTAATCAAAATTCAAGATTTTCAAACTGAACCCATATTTTTTTATTATTTCAGTGAATTCTACGTTAAAAAAAAGGGGACCTTACTCAGGAAAACCCTATACCTGAAATGAATACTTTAAGAGCTATCGAGAAAGAACTTGAAATGATGACAAACCGCAATTTCTAACTGTGTGGAGTAGTCCTATTTCAACGAATGGTGAAATAATTGAATAAATTGAAATTCTGAAAACAGTAATAGCTATTTTGTTTGAAAAAGCAACTTCTCCTTCTAAATAGCACGTTGAGCCTTCATTCAAGACTTATATCGAATAAATATTTAACGCTCGTTCATCTCCAAACTACCCTGTTCGTACAGAATTCACCCCAACAGGGGAAGCCGTCCCTTTATTGTAAAAAATGACTCTCCAAACCACATCCAACATCGACGTTGGTGAAAAAGCCGAAACAAAACAAACTGTAGGTACAGAAGTGCTGATAAACAACTCTCCCTTCTCGGAAGCAATCAATTTGACGTCATATACCTACCAAAAACACCGTTTAACCGTTGTTCAGTGTGGGGTTAGGCAAGCCTCCTCTAAACGAGCAAATTGGGGAAAAATGCCTGAGATACTAGGAATACTCCTCTCGTACATCTGGAGTGCGTTTGATGCGGACGAATGTTTAAAAAAAACCGAAGAATAAGAAGGGTTCGCCTTTAGGAATATGTATCTATCTCTTGTCATACTTTGAATAAGGTATCTACTAGCTTCTATAAGGATATAATTTTCGTGATCTTTTTTGCCGAGAAATAGCTAGGTACTATTTCGTTCGATAAAAAAAAATATGGATTTTATATCTATTGAAGTTGGAACATGATTCCTGAAACTACTAAATTTGAGAAAACACCTGATATGAAAATATTACTAAAGCCCTTACAAAAAGTTAGAGGTGGGCTTAGTCGAATTCCTTTTATGTAATTTTTTCGAAAATTCTCACGTAGACCAACTCAAGTAATAAGAGAGAGCTTCAAAGTGATATGCCTTGAAAATTAAATTAAACTTTCGATACATTGACTTTCATTTTTTTTTTGTAAAAACGAAAAGTAATAAATGCATGCTTGAAAGGTTTGATTCCTCTCTTTTCGACAGATATTCTATTATAATTATTACCAAATCACGGAAGAATCATGCATTCGAATTTGTAAAGTTCGTTGTTTGTATGTTGCGTCTTCTTTTTACGACACAACATACATAGCATTCCTTCTATTCTTACTCAAATAACCAGCAAAATTTGAAACAAATCAGTTCGTTCTTCGAAAAATATTCTTTGGTTCGGAAAGTTGATAATTTTCCAGCAAAAAATTTTTGTAATTATAAAATTTGAGGGAACTCTGAGAGGAATATCGGAATTTCACACAAATATTCAGCATGAACATTCGTTTCAATTTTTGCTATTTATATGTGAAGTTGAAGTGGATTGAATGGGCATTTTTGCAATCAGTCAAAAACCATTCCCGTCTGAAAATTCGAAAAATACATTTATTTGGGCGAATTGATAATGTTCCTCTAGAATTATAGGTTTCTAAGCTTTTGCTGAGACATGTAAAAAAAATATGTTGGGAATCATGGAAATTTCTGTTAGTTTCTTATACAATTCAAAACTAATTTTGTCATTTTTTGCAGGTGAGTTTTCATTCCATCCCAAACTTCAATGAAAAATCTTATTTACGTAAGTAACTACCAATAATTTGTTTCAATGCTTTATTATTCATTAGTAGTTAGTGGTAGGTACCATTACACTATATTTGTCCTACTGTAGGGACATCGATTTTCACCTTTAGTGCATTTGTCCCTCTGGAGGGACAATTAATAAAAAAAACAAGAGGGTGAGGATCAGATTTTTAAGGGTTAAAACTTTCACCTTTCACCACGATGAAAGGGTTACCCCTTTCACTTCACCACAGCGAAAGAAAATGGTAAGAAAATTATTTCTTGGTTTTTATAAAGCAAGCATGGCTAAAGAAGGCATATTCCATTAGGAAATCTGATCTCTACCCTCTTGTTTTCTTTTATTATTTGTCTCTCCAGGCACAAATACACTAGAAGTGAAAATCGATATCCCTTCAGAGGGACAAATACAGTGTGAGAGTACCTACAAATGATTATTAACATAACTAATGATCACATTGATGAGTATCCTTCATAATGATAAACTAAACTATTGACGGGTCGATTCTGGCTACTCATACTTGTTTCATCTTTATCTTGATTGCGTCTAGGATATTCACGATATTTTGCTTTGGAGACAATGCTCCTTGTCACAAATCGATAAGAACCATAGCTATACTGAAGAATTGCGCTTCCAAGCGCTTTATCACTCATTCTATTTCACATATCTTGCCCTAGTGATTACTGGCTCTAAGAAAAGAAATTTTGTTCTAATGGAAAACGAATACCAAGGTTGGAACCAATCGACAGCAAAGAGGAATCTCTCTACAGAAAAAGTATGGAAATGTCAGAGAAGCTTTGGAGGACTCTGTTGATTTGCTGCTTTCACTAGTTAGAACCGGGACTTATTTCGTTGAGTATTAGAACAAAGATAACCCCCAAAGAGAGAAAGAAGAAACCGCTGGACACTGCTCTCCAAGACCAAGTATATAATAACGATAAAATAAAGCATCCACTCAAAGGGAACAGCTCCAGCAATCTTTCCCTACGGGGGAATTCCCAATAAAAGGCCAATACTCGCTTTAACTCTCGCACGGTAATCTTTCAGGTCTCCAAAAATCTCATTTTGTCGTAATAACGGAGAGTGGCACATGTTTCTATCGGCAGGAGGGCCCATATTTCAGGGTGCGAGCCCAAATGGGCGATAGTAAGGTTCGTGTAAGTGGCGACAGGAGCACAGGGTCGAATAGAACGCTATTTTAGCGACATTGGTAATTGAAGGAAATCATTGATTGAGGTGTAATAGATTGGCAACTCTCCAAATTTTATGGAACAATGTTTTCCGCGCTATCTGTTGGCTTGGAGTTGAGCCATAGAGTAATAAACATAGCTAGAGGGAGTATACGCAATTTTTACATGTCCCCAACATGGTTAGATTACGTTGTCGGATTGTGATTTATTTTCAAATCCACAATTTTACTATATCGTTATGAATGTATGTTATATTGAATGAAATATATACATTTGAGTGATTCCCGAATGAATATGCAAATTTGAATATTTGAAATCCGATATTTTTCCTAATTGTTGAATTTATAATAGGTAGAATATTAATTATTTTCCGTATCTACCTGCTGAAATCAAAGGTTTGGCAACTTTTGCTCTCCTAGTGTCATCGGTTGTTTCATGTCGTCTGGCTCGCTTGAAGTTTGTTTTCTGAATTTCTGATATATTTAAGTATTCATTTCAACATGTTTGAGTTTTGATTGACTATGGGAACATAAGATGTGCGTTCTTTGTGGAGGAACTCGCGAATCGAGTGAAATATCGTATCACTGAAATGTTTTCATTTCCGCGCGCTTCATGTCGAATTTGATAGTTCATGTTGGGGACAAAATTTGCTTTATGAAAATGACATATGCTCCCTCGTTCTATGTTTATTACTCTGAAGGTGGAGCTCGATTAGGTCTGATTTCGGAATGCATTTTTAATATTATGTGTCAACCCATTCTGGTAATTTTTTGAAAATGAGTCAATACAAATATCAGTAGAGATCTGTTTTCAACACCTTGCCAGGACAGTCTTCAAGACGTACTGACCATAGGAATTACTGGTCAGAAACTTTCGTTCGGTATAAGTTGAAGATATCGGCCAAATGCACCGTTTTCGAGTTGTAATCATCATAAAGTGTTATCTATTGTCTATACACTGAAGAAGAGCCCATTCGTTCACCCCAAGTCAAAAAAGGGCGCAGAAAACGGTTTCGGCTCGTAGTATGTCTGCTCAGTTCAAAACGGAATTAGAGATAGTGTTTTTCACAAATCATCGAATTTTATGGGGTTTCCACATAATTTCTTCAAACTTCAAACAATAATTTACATATAAGACAGTAAATATTAACGAATGAAAAAAACATTTTTTTTTTGTCAATTTTCGTTTTTCGCAAAAAAAATTGATGATATGCAGGTACTTTACACAAAGCACTGATATATTTTTAAAAAATTTGTGAAGAAAAACTAGCAAAAATCATTACAAAAGAGGAAAAACTGAATAAAATAATCGACCTCCGTACAGTGATGCCCTCTAATTATTTGCTCGGAAAAAAGAAGTCAATCTATAATTACCTACACCGTTCAAAGTTTGGTCACCGCAGGAGCGCTAGAGGGAAAATGAACGGGTACCAACGTTTGACTGATACGCAAAAGCCTCGTGGTAGTAATCCCTCTTAAACGTATCTTAGTATTCACGAAAGATCCCTAATTTTGATTAAATAATTCAACAATTTCAAAACGTTGATCAAAAGGCATAACATTTTGTACACGAATAAAAAAAAAATTTCCAAGAATAATGCGGAGTGTTTTGCCTTATAACCCTTTTAGATTTTATCCTATTATTATTATTGATTATTATTCCTATTGAAAAGCTATAGTTTTCTCGAAATCTCGAATGAAAATATCCGAATTTGCCTCTGTAGAACGTTCTTCGAAATGATTACATCAGAATTCGGCTACGGCTTTATTTTGACGAGTGAGAAATCATGTTCGGTCGAGAGAGAGAGAAAGAGAGAGAGAGACAGGCGGAGGAGAGCAATATAGACGCCATTATTTGGCAACTTCTATTTGCAATCCATTAACTTAATGGAAGGATTTGATCAATGTGGAAATAGAAACCGAAGTTCGATAATTACTTCCACCTGTGGTTATTTTTCTGTCCGAACTTGCGTTCAGCGTATTTGAATTCTGGAAACTGGTGGGAAGCTGCGAGAGACAGGAAACTGAACGATTCAGTTTTGGGGGAATTCGCAGATAATGATTTTACTATGGTTTCGATAAGAGCAGGATCGTAAAAGGTTTTTCGACAAGGACGGTACGTAGTGCTGAGACCTTTTCCATGCATTTTTGCCGTGGTCTAGTTGGTTGTTCATCTGACGTTTCGCTCACAAACACCGTAGGCATCATCAAAGATTAGATCGTAAATTAGCACTTCACACTGGACACTTGTGGCTTGTCCTATTAGGTAGGTGAGGCAGTGCCTCACCAAATAAATTCTGAATTTGACACGTATAGGGTGTTTTTTTTCGAGGTATATAACTTGAGTTGGCATTACTGTTCAAGATGGCGACCGATTTAACAGCTGTCAAGTGATTCATTCTAAGTTTGGTTTGGCAATTCATTATGAATAGACTCACCCCTGAACAAAGCTTGCAAATAGTGCAATTTTATTTCGAAAATAATGGTTCTGTGCGGAATACGTATCGCGCACTACGTCCATTTTATTTTATTGAGCCATGAAGCGCACTTCTGGTTGAATAGCTACGTCAACAAACAAAACTGCCGTATTTGGAGTGAAGCTAATCCTCAAGTGTATGTCGAAATACCGTTACATCCAGAAAAACTGACTGTTTGGTTCGCTTTATGGGCTGGTGGAATCATTGGTCCGTACTTCTTCAAACACGATGATGGCCAGAACGTTACAGTCAATGGTGATCGGTTTAGAGTCATGATTACACCCTTTCCTTCCTGAATTGAACAACCATGATGTCCAGGAGATGTGGTTCCAACAAACGGCGCAACATGTCACACAGCTCGTGCCACAATCGATTTATTGAAAGACATGTTTTGGTGAACGCCTAATTTCACGTTTTGGACTTGTGAATTGGCCTCCAAGATCTTGTGATTTAACACCGCTAGACTACTTTCTGTGGGGCTATGTAAAGTCATTGGTCTATGTGGATAAGCCACAAACCCTTGACCATTTGGAAGACAACATTCTCCGTGTTATTGCAGATATACGGCCACAAATGTTGGAAAAAGTCATCGAAAATTGGACGTCTAGATTGGGCTACATCCAAGCCAGTCGTGGCGGTCATATGCCAGAAATCATATTGAAAATGTAATGCCACAGGATTATCTTGCGGATAAATAAAATTCATGTCAATCGAATAATCCATCGTTGTTTTATTGCAATTTAAAGTTCTATAGCTCTAAAAAAACACCCTTATGATTAAAGAAGTAAAACGACCTATTCCAAATCAAAGTGTTCTGTGACTATGGGTGGGGTCGTAAAATCAAATCAGGGGTTTCAAAATACATGTCATGAAAAATACGACTGGCTTACTGGTAGTATAGTATAACTTTGAATAAATTATTCTGTATGTCGTGCATTTGCAATGATATTAACAGTAGATTAGCGTTTCCAGGTACATCTAGCACTATACAAAATGAATTTATCTATTCGGTTGCTTTTGTTGTGAATGAAAAAATTGAAGAAATGTGAAAACATTTTTTCCTGAAAAGTTAATGAATCAACTAACATAAATGCCATTCACAATTATGAAATGAATGACCATGAATGCTTTCAATATCGTAATATTGAAAAATCGTTTTTTTTTATTCACCTGAAGAGTATCAAAATTCAAATAGAGTAACTTAACCGGTATCGAAAAGTTTCATCGATCATTGTTAATTTAGGGGCTTGAATGGATTTTATCGATTGAAAAGCTGAAGTTTTCTAATGAGATAATGTAATAACATCAGATTTCCTAGATCAGATTATCGACTTATTGGGAGAAACTCGATGAGCTAATTCTCCGGTAATGAACCTGTTATTTGTTGACCTTGGAAATATTGAGATTGACATTTTTTCATTTTAAAAACGGAAGTAATCAACTCCCAAGTAAAATATTTTCGTCAAAAAATTCTCTCCTGAACAAATCGACGTCATGCCATGAAAATAAATATTTTTCGAAAGAATAATTTTTTATCACTATTTCATACTCTCAACACAAGTAACCAACTGTTTCAAAAAATGAATCCTCTTGATGTTCAACGCATATTCTCGTGAAAATATAGGTAAATGGATTCTATTCATCACCTGCAGGTCAATGGAGGTTTACGGTCAAAAACATTAGGGGTATGTTTGTGCAATTTCCATTCAAACAACATTCATACAAATATAAATTTCATTATGCGAACTTCTCTAACAAATCCACATCTGTGGTCATTCTGTAACCCTTGATGGAGAAAGCATGTTTTCATCACATAATAGAGGTTGTATTCGAAATGTTTCGGTCTGCGGGGCTCTCTGTGAAGGTCCTCCAGCTAAACGTTCTGCGCTCAATTGCACAGGGCCGGACACAGGGAATTTTGTCTCGATTTGAATTCTCCATCTGTATATATAATCTTTTGAGATAGAGCAATACAAAAATTATCAACTTCAAACAACAAAGCATGTGTAGACATAATTTGAGTATTAGCAGAGAAAATGTAAACAGGGCCTCATACATTTCAACGTATGATACAAGAGAACAGATAAAAACCTCAGAAAAATCTCTGTCTCCCCGTATCAGTGTAGTGATTGGTTTGTGTAAACGTTTACAGAATAAGCTGACATAATTTATATTGAAGGGCTTCCTCTTCAACCAAAACAAAATGTTCTCCATCCTCTCTTTTCACCAACGGTTGACGACTCTATAATTGCCAATTGGATCCTAAAACAAAAAAAAGAACCAGAAAGGAGTACTTAATATTAGTGCCCATTATATTGATTTGAAGTTAGCGACCCATTCTGAAAAAGAATCTGAAACTGAATGGATAGCTTGGAAACCACCATGGAATTTATAAATAGGACAATTATTCACCAAGTGGTCAATGGTTTCTTCTACACCACACTCACATAGTGGCTATCAATAGAATGCCATTTGAAGAGCGTTCTATTACAACGACCATGACCAGTCCTGAGTCGATTTAAAATACACCAAATTTTCCTAGGAAGATTCAAACCTAAAACTTTTTCTGAAGGATCAACGGTAAGAATTTTGTTGAAGACATTACAAGAACTCCATTCCGAACTCCAAATTTCCTTGTCGCTTTCATTAGATTGAAGGAAGGTTTTAATCCATAAAAGTTTGCGTGATTTCAATCTAGCAGTTCTAGAATCTGGGAGGTAGTATACGATTGTTACCCCGATAGAGAAATGGCTATGAGAATTGAATAATTTTTTCATACCGGGGATAAAGACTACTTACTCTAGTCGAACGATATTTCTCAGCTAGGTAACCTGTAGGGTGTGCCTCAAGGCTCGGTCCTGATACCTCTTTTATTATTTCTTTTCTCTAATGAGTTACCTGACTATATTAGTTTATTCAGATACTAAGATACTTTGATTTACAAATGATTCTTTGTTCATCATTCCAAAACTCTCCTTGCAGTCGGCTCTCACACTTCTCACTGAAGGAAACATTTATTCAATCCCAAGTCACAAATTATATACCCTTCATTATAGTTATAATTACCTGATCGCAGACGAGCGCTCGAAAACATTCTTTAACTTTCGTTTCAAAAGCAACGCAGATATTGTGAGTACTCGAGTCTTCAAACATCTCCCCCTTACCTACGTCAAGCATCTGCTCAACTGAACCTAACTTCTTGAATGACATGAGGGCTTCACGTCGAGTTTACAGCCTTTGTCGAAGATCAGATGTCGCTTGATCCGTAGTATTAGTGCCACTCGATAGCGTTAAACATTCCACAGGCATATTGTCAGAATTCGCGGTATCATATTAACCTTCAATACTCGATAATTAGTTGTTGATGGTTAAGACTGTTATCAGAGAGGTAATCGATACGAGTTAATACCGTCTTGTTAGGGTAGATTCTCGTTGGTGTTCTATGCTGGGATGATGATGTCTGGAAAGACCGTTATTACTTCGTGACATGATATCCTCTCGATGATGAGGATAGATACAATAATTTAATGGTGAAAGCATGGCACTATATTAACCTACCTTTAAACTATCGCAGGCAACAATGAGTTGAGAGCTTTACTATCAAGTGGCTTATGGAGATTTGAGACAATTATTTATTCTTTTCAGATCAACAAATTCGATGGAATCAAGGAATTCTGCTAATCAAAGAATTCAACAGAAATTTAGTGAAATTTGTTGCCTCCATTGAGAAGAAATTAAATTATAAAAAAAAACACAATTTAGGAGAAATAGCTGACAAATCAAATAACTAGGTGAACAAAATGACTTCCATTCGATGGATTCTTAGAGGGGGTGAAATTCCCGAGGCTGCAACTTCTCCTGGACGTAAGCTTCGCCCTTGAAACCTCACTATCTTTCTGATCAGAACCCGATGTTCGAAAAATTTTACTTGAGAGGGGTCTGTGACGAATAATTTAGGAGATATAACGTTTTTTGGATGGAATTCAATTTTTTCCCTAATTTCGAGTTAGAATTTCCCCAAAACTGTGAAGTCTACGCAAAATCGGTAAGCGGTGCCAGAATTGACTATCCCTGATTAGCCGAATTTCGATCTCACCTGAAAAATTTTTTCTGAAAAAATTTTCGTAAAATTTTCCATACCTAACCCTCCATGGGAGTATTGTATAATTTTATCGATCGATTCGACTATGAAGATCACGAAAATGCTTGCATTTGGGTGTTTAGTACATTATTTCAGAAATTAGAGGTAAAAATCTGATATTTTAGAGAAAAAAATTGATAACATTTCCTAGGCTGCAACTTCTCCTGGACGTAAGCTACGGCTTTGAAACCTCAGTACTTCTCAGATGGCAACTTGATGTATAAAAACGTTTCTATTTGAGGGGTCTGTGACGAATAATTCAGAAGGTATAACGATTTTTCCAGGCAAATTAAATTTTTTCCAAAATTTCGAGTTCAAATTCCCTCGAAACCGTGAGCTCTACGAAGAATTGGTGAGCGGTGCCAAAATTGACGATTTCTGAAAAGCCGAATTTCGATCTCACCTGAAAAATTTTTGTCGAAAAATTTTCGTTAAATTTTCCATACCTAACCCTTAGAAAATTGAAAAAAAATAAAAGTTCCTTCATGTGGACACACCAGCATTTCTAGACATCTTGGATCAGTCTTGAATTAATGTGCATTCTAAATGACAGATAATTCAAAGCTTGCAAACTCATTGCTATTTAATCCAGACTCGAAGAAAACATTTTGGAGTATTCCAAATCACACAAAATCATTTAAGAAGTTTAACGTCCTCCTATAGTTTTCCAGCTAAGATCGCACTAAAGTTAGATTGAATAGTTTGTGGTATTGACCCAGAGTTTGATTTGTTCTTGAGTTCATAATGAATATTTAATGATTAAGGAAAACTGCACCCAGTATCCCCTAGAGAACTGACAATCTGGAGCTGAGAGTTCATTTATATTCGAGATTCTTCAAACCACTACCTCAATAGATTATAGTAAATTTCAGATAATTATTTAGTTTATACTCTAAATAACAGATTGGGTTAAGGGAATTCTTGTGAAAAGTCTCTGTCTGCTGCCATTCATCACATACTTGGATTCTTCCACAAAGGAAAATTTTCATTTAAAAAAATATATAAAAAGATATGTCGCCATCATCGTTTCGATCATATTTTCTGCCTCAAATAACTAATAAAATTGATAAACTCGAGGGTACTTGAAGACAAGGTTTCTGTCCCCCAACTAAAGTAGAATAATATAATACCACACAACTCCAAAGTGAATGTAGATAAGAAAATACAATGGGATCTTTCGTAATCGTTTTCGACACTGAAACAGCACTGAAAGCTCTCAATGTCACATGCAGATCAGCTCTGATCTCATGGTGATACGTCAAGCAGTAAGAAACGTTCAGAAATACAAGCTCAATACAAAGGAATAAATTAATTCGAAAGATTTCTGAAAAGACCCTTGTCCAATTTGACGACAGATCTCGACAGATCTTATTCAGCAATAAGGATAAGGAGGACGAGAAAAACTATGATGCTGACAGGACATCGATAACTTAAGGAATATAGCCTTTGAGGTTTTATTCTTGAATATTATGATGAGAAATGGATTTTCGCAATGGACTCAAAATATCTGAATGCTGTTGAACAAAAAAGGTACTTCACTTAATAAAAACACACTTATTCTTTAAAATTCGATTTCCCTATCGTCCATTCAAGAAAGTTTATTTATTTATTTATTTATTTATTTATTTATTTATATAAGCAGGAATACATACAGGTGATGATCACCCAACACAGTATCCACTATTTGGAATCTCAAAGTGTGCTTAATTGCTTGATTAACTTAATTGCAAAACAAAAATATATAGATACACATATAATATAATGAAACAGTATGAATAAAAAAGGAAAACCAATTATTGTGAGACAATAATAAAAAAAAGAACAATGATATATATTGAAACAGCAATGAAAATGATCAAAAAAAAAAAAAATCTCACTGACTCAAATACAACCTTTTGAGTCTCTGTTTGATTGAATTCTGACTCACATGGAATAAATCTATATCACCTAAATAGTTACAGCATCGCATCATCCTGCAGAGAGGTGAATTCATCGCGCTATTAGTTTTGCGAAAGGGAATATGGAACAATTCGCTATTTCTGAGGGGACGGCACGGAACATGGAGAGTTATGGAGGAAAGGAGGTCAGGGGAATTATAGATATTATTAAGGAGCTTATATAGGAAAAGGACATCACTGATTTTTCTTCTATTTTCTAGGGAAATGAAACCAAATTGAATCAAACGAAGATTATAGTTTTCGGGATTTCTAGGTGTTAAACGAAAATTGTACTTGAAAGAAATAAACTTTAAGAATCTATTCTGAATTCTCTCAAGCCTGGTAATATATAGTGCATATTTTGGATTCCAAACTACAGATGCAAAGTTGAGCTTACTGAAAACATAGGAGTTATATAAAATGGTGAAGGTTTTCAAATTTATAAAGTGTCTACTGTTTCTTGTAACAAAGCCCAAAATTTTACAACAGGAACTTGCCAGTTGATCGATATGAAGGTCAAAAATCAGCTTAGAGTCAAAAACTACCCCCAAATCTTTTATGTTATCGACCCTAGACAAGACAGTATCTTCAAGCTTATAAGGATAGATAATTTTATTGATATTGCGCGTGAATGTGATTACTCGGCATTTATCTAAATTAAAAAATAATTGATTTTCACCACAGAAAGTACAAAGGGCATTCAATTCAGACTGCAAAACTAGGCAATCCTGTTCGGAGCTTATACTTTTCATTATTTTTAAATCATCCGCGAAGAGGAGGAACTTACATTTGGTAAAACATTTAGCAATATTATTAATATATATAAGGAACAATAATGGTCCTAAGTGGGAGCCTTGAGGTACACCAGAATATGCCTCAAAGAGATTCGAAGAGTAGCCCTCCACTGAAACGAACTGGAACCTATCGGACAAGTATGACACAAACCATCCAAGCATATTGCCACCCACACCAACCCCAGCAAGGCCAGAGATATGAACATTGATATCTGTTTTATCAAAAGCCTTGCTGAAGTCAGTGCAGACAACATCAACCTGAACACGTCGGTCAAGTCCAGACTGCAGAAACTCTACGAATGTTATTAAATTAGTTTCGATTGAACGCCCCTTCATGAAGCCGTGCTGTTCCGCGATAATCTTCGATGCAACTATACCTGAAAGGTATGGATAAACTAATGACTCAAACACTTTTTCGAAAATGGATAATTTGCTTATGGGCCTATAATTACTAATCGAACTTCTATCTCCTGTTTTGAAAATTGGGGAAATGGATGCAGTCTTCCATCTTGTCGGAAAATAGGCTGTAAAAAGTTGCATGTAAAGGGTGTTTTTTTAGAGCTATAGAACTTTAAATTGCAAAGAAACAAAGATGGATTATTCGATTGACATGAATTTTATTTATCCGCAAGATAATCTTGTGGCATTACATTTTAAATATGATTTCTGGCATATGACCGACACGGCTGGCTCGGATGTAGTCCAATCTGGACGTCCAATTTTCGATGACTTTTTCCAACATTTGTGGCCGTATATCGGCAATAACACGGCGAATGTTGTTTTCCAAATGGTCAAGGGTTTGTGGCTTATCCGCATAGACCAATGACTCTACATAGCCCCACAGAAAGTAGTCTAGCGGTGTTAATCACAAGATCTTGAAGGCCAATTCACAGGTCCAAAACGTGAAATGAGGCGGTCACCAGACGTGTCTTTCAATAAATCGATTGTGGCACGAGCTGTGTGACATGTTGCGCCGACTTGTTGGAACCACAGCTCCTGGACATCATGGACATCAAGTTAGTAATCATGGCTCTATACCGATCACCATTGACTGTAACGTTCTGGCCATCATCGTTTTTGAAGAAGTACGGACCAATCATTCCACCAGCCCATAAAGCGCACCAAACAGTCAGCTTTTCTGGATGTAACGGTGTTTCGACATACACTTGAGGATTAGCTTCACTCCAAATGCGGCAATTTTGTTTGTTGACGTAGCCATTCAACCAGAAGTGCGCTCCATCGCTAAACAAAATAAAATGGACGTAGTGCGCGATACGTATTCCGCACAGAACCATTATTTTCGAAATAAAATTGCACTATTTGCAAACGTTGTTCAGGCGTAAGTCTATTCATGATGAATTGCCAAACCAAACTGAGAATAAATCAATTGACAGCTGTTAAATCCGTCGCCATCTTGAACAGTAATGCCAACTCAAAGTTATATACCTCGCAAAAAAACACCCGTTACTTTGCTCTTGAAGAAGGCTTCAACTTAAACAAACACACCTTAATTAGAGCCAATTTTTCTTCCTGGAGGATTCTTTTGAGGTTTGCAAAAAGCAGGTAATCACTGGAAGTCAGATCTGGAGAATATATGATACAAGTGAAAAAAATAAATCGCAGTGCAACTTTGCTGCGTATATTTCCTCAAAGAATTTCCACCAACTTCCAACTAAAGGACCGAAACGATCAAAACGATCCAACATCGAAGATCGACGCTTTTTTTTCGCATTCTCTCAAGATCTGAACAGGTAACGCTAACAATTATTCATCTTCACCCTTCCCCCGGAAAGTTTCGAGCACCTATATTCCAGTGTGCTCGATAACTTTCCACCAGTTTAACATGATTAATGAGCTACCGCCTTTCTAGGGATGGCTTCCTGTTGATAAGGCCCCGTTCTAGGGAAGATGTCGACAGAATTCCTGATAAAAGCCAAAATGACAAAAGTTGAAATACACCTTCTGCATGGATCCCCTTTTTGCCCTTGTACAGATGTCTGTTTCAACGAACAATGCCTTTGTTCGGTGATTGATCATCGTCATCTAATTTGGTTTATGAATGTCTTTATGTACGAGTATTCGCCTCAAACGGAGAGGCGCTACTATCGTATATTCAGAGGTTCATTACCAGGGACATATCGGGTTTCGTCTGAACAAAGTTTGCAAAGCCGAGGAGGTCCCTTGTCATGATTGATCTGTCTTTTAATAAGATTAACTACCGAACAAAATATTCCAGAATGTCTGCCATGTAATTATAGGTGCTCCGTCAAGTTTTAGATCCTTTATTTTTTGAACTCGAGTATCGGTTTTCCAGATAAAAGTAGGAAATGAGATGCTTCCATTGAACTCTATACAAGAATTTATACCAAGAGAGTATGAAGCAGATTCAACTATTCATAATAACAACTATATAGATCAATCAAATAAAATAGGTGCTATTTATTATCACTATCTATAACCAAATCAATTTATCTACATGAAGACGATTTTAGAGAGACTATATATCGAAAGGATGTCAGAAGACAAATGGACAAAGTGAGCTAAAAGGCAAAAACCAGATAGATATGAGGTAGGCAAAGAAAAAGGCTTAACATAAAAGATTAAACAGGACCTGCAGCTATTATGTTCGGATGAAGAAGAAGAATTTATCTGGATGGTTTTTTTATTTTCAATTGCATAATCCCTATTGAAAAACTCTGTATAACTTTTCTGACACAACTATGTCTGGCTTACAGAAAAGTTTTCGAACCGTCGCCAGACGGAAACGATCCCAACTGATGAAAAATGGAAGTCAACCTTGATGATTCCTTCATAGGAAATGAAGTCTCTCACGTTTGATTAGCTGTCGGTACCGGATATTAAGTCTGCTAGTGGATATTTACCGACCAGTAGATTTCTTCTCCACATTCGTTGAGTTTCTCTCATAACTCCACGTGATCACAAAATTACTGTTGACTGGGTTCTTATCCCACTAAAAGCAAACATTATTACTTTCGTTCATCATTGAGCAGTTCGGTCGGCCGAAAATTCAACAAAATAGATGATTTCAGTTCAGCAAAAAGATAAAAGTTCGTCGTCTGAAGAGGAACAAACCTGAATGTCCGTTCCATTATATTCATCTGTTGTCGAATAAGTAAGTGCTGCATATTGCTGATATGAATAGGATTTTTACCGATCTCCTGAAGTGTTATACCGATATGCTGAGATTTCTACGATGAAATTCAGTTTTATGGGTACTTCAATTTTTCTCTGAGATACAATGTGAACTTTCGTTGAATACGCTTGTTGCTAGCTAGCATCATGAGTCTTATGTTGAAGAAATACTATGTTTCTTTACTGGTCGTTAAGTTTTCATTCATTTACATTTCTGGAATGAGCTCTAATTTTTATTATGACTATTAAACAGACCTGTCCTAGAGTGCTCTCATACAATGACTATAATCAGGTTTTCCAATAACGATTACGTAGAAAGGAGTACACCGTTGGCGCGAAGTGAATTCTCCATGGGAAATTCTGAAAGGACACTATGACAGACGCTAACAAATAACCTTTTCATTTCGATCCCTAGGGAGTAAACTCCAAAGTCCTGCTTTGCTGAATCCGATATAGGGACTGACGCCGATGTATCCAAATATAAATTTGAGAACATCTGATAGAGAGATTTAATAGGTTTCCTCAATACTTTGCACAATGGACTTTAGTGGATTGTATTTCTCGAATTTTAAGTATATAATATAAGATCTAGTTTTTTCTTCAATGTTAGCAACCTTTCATGAATTTCAATGAAAATATTTGTTGTGGCTCCCAAGATTATTTGTAAGTTGAATTACTCACTTGATTAGAACAGATAAATGAAGGATACCCTGAAGTTTTAGTCAAAGAGGTTTATGTTTTTGGTGTTGAAGAAAAAGGTTGATATTTGAACACAGATTTTTAAACTCACTGAGGATTTTCTTTTATTCTAAGGTAGGTTGAAATCATTCTAAAGAGGTTTAATTATTAACATCGGCTTGAGCAATTCTCAATACATGTTGAACTTGAATAGATATGGTTGCCTACAATTCAGCAATACTTCTCAAAGAATTGAGACAGTCGATTTTCACAAGCCTCTATTAGAACGAATTTTTCACCAGCAAAATTGTTCGACATGGACGAGAACAGTTATTCATTTCTTAGTCCCAGGTCCGGACCATAAGGTGGTCCTCCGAACCAAGCGCCCGGAGCTTCTGGCTCAATTATCGATGTGTGCCTGGCGCTGTCCTGATAGAAAACAATTCTTCTCATATTAGCCAAAGCTGGCCCATTCTAGGCGACTGCTTCCTTCAGACGGTCCAATTATTAGACAGTGCAGTTCCGAGTTAACAGTTGTGCCGTAGGGTATTTGCTCATAGTGAATAATTCCCCGCCATTCCCACCAAACACACAACATAACCTTCCAGGCCATTTCGACCGACTCATCGCGTTTCGACCACGACCGTTTTTGCTTGACGTTGTCGTGAGTGATCACCATTCATTAACCGCTTCAAAAATGAATAGATTTTGTTGCGATTGAGCAACGATTCTCAGATGGAAATTCGGTCCTTGAGGTTTTTTTGCGTTTTTTGCGTATAGTACCCTTTCATAGAGCTTCTTCTTTAGACTAGCTTTATGCAAAAGGTTCCAAACGGTTTTTTTGCGCAATCTTCAGCTTTTGGGAAATCGAAACAGTGCTTGCATGACACTTCACTCTCAGATTAACTTTGGAGGTGGATGGAGGTGTAGGGATTATACATAATTAGCCACTTGCAATGATTATTTGCTCCCTACTCTTGGACCTTCATGGGTCGTTTGATAAACCTTTTTTCTAGCATAGACAGATAAAAAACCAACATATATCCTCGCATTTCCGTGTGTTTTAAACTGTAGAAAATAATTCTGATGGTGTTTATAATAGTATAACTGTATTATTTTAGAAATGGTTTCAACCTTTAACTTATGAAATAAAGAAGAGATTTCAAACGAAAGTGTTACTACATCCCTCAAACATTTCACTAATAAGTAATATTATCTCTATAGTTACGGGATTTTCATTCTTTGCCTCATGTTTTTTGTTTATTATTTTTAATCTTGATTTGTCATTATTTATATATTTGATGATCTCATTATTATTCATTTAATTTTATCTGTCAATTATTTTTCTTCAATATAACTGAAAGTTATGCAATGTCAATAAAAATGATCCAATTCTTGCCACTAAAAAAATTCTTATATGAGATTCGAAAGTGATATCGAACCATGCCGAAGACATCCCTTGATACCATGACAATTCATCCCTGCGCTCCCATCCCTGCTGCCAACATCTTGGATAACCTCGAACACATCTTCATCGCGCTCAGCGCATAAAACATAATACTACCTTTCCATCGATTTTCCCCATGAACAGAGGCACAAAACGACGTCAGAAACGGGTCTTTATTATTTTAGAACCGCGAGGAATACGTCTGACAAAGGAAACGCGCATAAATTCCCCAGATCTGACATAACGGTAAAACGTTTTCAAACATATAGAAACCATTTCATTTAGAAACGTCGGAGGCCGGAAATGCCGAGGTGTCATGATATTTCGAACCTGAACCTCCTCCTCCCCCGGCACCAGTGGCGGCAGGTTGGGTACTGCCAACCCCGAACAGTGGGCGACAGCAGAAATGTAACTTTTCACTTTGCCTATCTGAAATTGTCTATTGTATGTCTTTTTATGATAATCTATATCAATACAGAGAATATTCTTGAGAAATGTGTGAGCACTGAAGAGTAGTAAGGAGATTTTGAACGCTCGTTCATTCATGCGGCAATTGCACCCTTCGAGACCCATATAGGTACATAGGCGTACAACTTTGCTTCCACCGTTTTTCTCTGGAATTCGAGGCTTTATTGTGAAAAACTAATTATACATTTATGATTCCATCACTACTTTCTCCCATCTTTTGGGCAGTGTACAAATCCATTGTTGAAAAATCTGGTAATTTTTTGAAGCGATCCACGAATCGATCCAATTTTTCACTTTTTCATAAGACCGGAAGTTCTGGTCAGCCAGGACGTATGCCATTGATCGAAACAAGTGAAAGTCCGAGGGATCAACGTGTGGAGAATACGGCCGGTGGGCCGTAGGAGCATTGTCATGCTCTAAATCACTTTATCATGTCTCTCGTTATATATGCGGCCGTTTGTCTTTCAATGCTCGGCTCAAGCGCATTAATTGCGTTCGATAACGATCGGCTGTAATTGTTTCAGTCGGTTTTGAAACTCATGATACACTACGCCGAGCTGGTCCAACCAAATACTAAGCTTGACCTTGCAACCGTGAATATTCAGTTTGACCATCTACGTGGAAGCATGGCTGTTAGATCCCTATGATTTTATAACCATAATGAACCCATTTTTAGTCTCCAATCACAATGCGATGCAGAAACTTCTTCCGTCTTTACCTTGCAATCAATGTTCATGAGCAGACAAATGCCGTTCAGCATATCTCGGCTTCAACTCGTACGGCACCCAATTTACTCATTTTTGAATCATTTCCATGACTTTCAGGAATTTTGAAATGGCTTGTTGCGTCACTACCTATGATCCTGCCAATTCTTGTTGCATATTACACGAGTCTTGATCAAGTAATGCCTCCAATTCTGCATCTTCGAAAACCTCTCTTCCTCCGCCATGCTGGTCTTTGTCGTCAAAATCATCGATTTTGAAGAGTTGAATCCACTCTGAGGACGTTCTCTCCCTAATAGCGGCCTAACTATGAGTATTTCAGAGCATTCTATGAGTCTCAGCCGCAGATTTCTGATCTTCTGTGATCGAAGAATTCCCAGAGGTTAAGCAATATAGCGCTAGGGCTTGATACTAGGACTGATCCTATACAGCATCCGCAAGAGTGATATACCCAAACACAACCATAAGATTTTACGCAAATGACACAGTAAAAATTACATCAAGCAGAACAGAAAGAAGCGCAACTGTAGAAC
This sequence comes from Harmonia axyridis, assembly GCF_914767665.1. NCBI lineage: Eukaryota > Metazoa > Arthropoda > Insecta > Coleoptera > Coccinellidae > Harmonia > Harmonia axyridis. Next base: position 10,161,520 of record NC_059502.1, on the reverse strand, counting down.
TCCAAAATCAAATTAACATCCCAATAGGATGGCAACGCAAATGAGGAATAAAAATGAACGAAGCCAAGAGTCAAGCGATAATATTTAAATACAAAAGGATGAAAATCATATCGCAATTAAAAATGAAGATCAACGAACAAGAAACAGAATGGAAAATCAACGTCAGATATTCAGAAATGACCATGGACGAAAATCTTAATTTGAACCTACTCATTCAAAAGGCCGATATGCAGGTGAGAAATATCCAGAACTACCAATACCTTTTAAGAAGAAGAAGGAGAAAATTAGACAAATGGTTTGAATTCTCAAAACAATAATTAGACATTAGGATCTACTATTGAACAAAAACAAGATAAAAGTAGTGGAAAGAGTACAGAACCAGACGTTCAAAGAATCCATCGACACAGAGTGATTTACCAGAAATGACAAGATGAAAACTGGCATGAAAACCTCGAGGCTGCAAGAATTCATGATCAACTCAGCTGAAAAAAACCTATAAAAAATGAAAGCACACCAAAACATTACTATAGGAGAAGCGACTGACTACTAAGAAGAGAAAAAAAGAAAAAATAAGATAGGAAAAACCAGAAAAAACAAAGAATCAATAAACTGAAAGAAAAACTATACCTCAAATTAACATAAAAAGAAATCATAAGAGACTAGGTAACAAAAAAAGATATCGAAGATAGCAGCAAAAAAACTAACATTTCATTCTGAAAAACCCAAAGAAACTGATAAAAATGTTATAAAATCAAAGCGTAGGGTGCATTATCATGGTTTTCGGAATCTGCCCAGGCCACCTATACCTCCAGACCAATGTTAATTATTGACGGGCTGCCACTGCTTCCAGTACACCTCCCGGCTCCGACTGCACAACTTATAAATTTGTCAAGTCGAGTTCTGAGGATTTCAATTATGCGGATTCATAGCATAGAACAATATGGCGGGCGTGAACTGAAGTTGATCCGGTGTCAAAGTGATGGAAACTTTCGCGTTCTAGTTGAAGGTGCTCGAAGCAAATTGAGTAGACTGTCACGGGAAGATTGCCGGTTGGGTAATTTTATACTATTCATTCACCCCTTTACGTCTCGGGCATCCTCTTCGTTTGAACTATTGATTTTTCGATTTTGGCGTAAAAGGCGACACTAGATTCGAAATGGTTTACTTTCTGCGTACTCGAAATGTGGTAACTGGATATCTCAGGTTATTATTCCGCTATCGAAATTCTAGTCTTTTTCTCGAAGAAGGAATGGGGGTGTCATATTTCCAAATCGTAAAGGGTCCACACAACTTACGACTTCAACTGAAGATACAATGGAAATTTTGAGGAAAGATAGAAATCGGCGGTTTTGCATGCTCTTCACTCTAAAAGTTACTTTGAATTCTTCGAATTGTAGAGTGAATTAGATATTGAATTCGTATATTAATGTAAAACATAGGGCAATCATTGCATTATTTGCTTCCATGATTCTAGCTTTATTTTTGATGAAAATTTCTAAATTATTAATTTCTCTTAGAGATATTGTACAACTGAATATTCATTTTAAGTTTTCTGATATTATTAACGTAAGTCAATGACCGATATCATCTTTTTCAGTTTGAATGGATGTTGGGACAACGTTCAATTTAACCTAAATATAAAAAAGCCGCAGAGTGGCTATAATGAAAATATCTGGAGATATATATTTTGATTTCATTATGATTCATTTCCATCAAATAAGGACCGAAACCATTATATATATTTATTTATTATTTATTTATTATATATTATATTTCGCTATAAGCTGATGAAATTTGTAAAACTTCCATTTGTGCATCTTATGAAATACAGAGTGTTTGATTTGAAATAGGAAATATTATGCAAATTGTAATTCACAAAACTCGGCAAGATGTTTTTCATAGAACTGGTACATTTCAGATAAAAAGATCGAGTTATTCATATAAAATATTCGTTATTACGATAAACCCAAGCGCAGAAAATCTTGAGAATATCCCGGCTATGCATTCACGTCGACGACCAAACCAAATATTCATGGTTCCAACCAAGGTCATGCTCAGTTTTTGGTGGGACCATCTCGGCGTAGTGTATTATAAGTTGTTAAAACTGACTGAAACAATCACAGACGATCTTTATCGAACGCTATTAATGCGTTTGAGTCGATCATTGTAAGACACACAGCCGCAATACAACGAGAGACATGATAAAGTGATTTTACAGCATGAAAATACTCGACCCCATAATGCGAAAGTGGCAAAACATACTTGGAAACGTTGAAATGCGAAGTCCTACACCACGCGCCGTATTCTCCAGAAGTTGCTTCCTCCACCTATAACTTGTTTCGATCAATGTCACATGGTCTTGCTGACCAGCACTTCCAGTCTTATGAAACAGTAAAAAATTGGATCGATTCGTTGATCGTTTCAAAAGATGACCAGTCTCTTCAACGCGGGATTCGTACGCTGCCTAGAAGATGACAGAAAGTAGTGGTCAGCGATGGACAATACTTTGAATCATAAATGTAAAACCAGTTTTTTACAATAAAGACTCCAATTTCGAAAAAAAACGGCGGAAGCAAAGTTGTACGCTTATATACTAGAAAAAATCCAGTAGGACTCAATATAACTTTGTAATTTCAAATATTTTGAGTTACTATTAAAGAAAAAAGTATATGTTCTACTGAATATCTCGGAAACCATCAGTAGTTCTGAAGTGAGTCCTGGTATTAAGTTTCTTTCATTTTTTAATGAGTTAACCGTAAAAGTAGCTAGATTTCTCATTGGAAAAACAAAACTGGGACACGTACAAGAAAAACTGAACACCCTGTGTAGTCCAAAAAATTTTTCTGACGTAGTGTCCAAGCAATAAGTTAACGTTGAAAACAGTTAGATTTTTATATTTTCCTCGACTAGAAATATGAAGCACCGCCACGCCACTGTTGCAGGACCCTGTATAAACCTCTCTATTGACTTATCTAATGTTGAGTGGAAATTTTCCTATGTTTGTGAAAAAACAATTCAACGAATTCATAAAAATAACATACTCTTAAAGAACCTGTGAATATAATATCATTTCTCGGAAATATTTCTCCTACAAGTTTAGAAACGTAGTCCTTGATAAGGACTATACAGGAAATGGAATGACGAGGACGTAATGAATCTTCGTGTCAAATTTGCCGTACCCTTCTTGTATTCACAGAGAAAGGATTCCACTAATCGACCCATTTCCCTATTCAAATTTTAAGGTTGGGGTAGCTTTAGGGCGAGGTGAAAAGATACGATAAAGCTGGTTTCAGACCAGGGCGAGAATGCAGAGGCATTTCTCTCGTCAACCGGTTTCTCTGTCTATTTTATGGTAGGGAAACTGCGTATCTATTCACACCACGTTGTTTTAAATCCCTGTTTAATCTGGCGTGATTGGAAAATCACGCTGTACAAGGTGTTTTATAATTGATCACTGAATATTCTAGGGCGTTTGTTACAAAGAAAAATATGTATAGTATAGAGAAGATCTGAGAACTATCAGAAATTTCAATGTGGAGAGTATGAAGAGTAAGAGTGATACTTTTCAGACGAGACAGAAAGTGTTTTTTTTTTTTTCAAATAGAACATGACTTTACAAACTACTAACCACTTTCTAACCACAGCCCCACCACAAAATTGTGGTCGGTTTGACCACAATGACATATGTCATTGAAACGGCTGTGAAATCCGGACCATGACATGAATAACCCATAGAGTAATAAACATAGATAGAGGGAGTATACGCAATTTTTACATGTCCCCAACATGGTTAGATTACGTTGTCGGATTGTGATATATTTTCAAATCCACAATTTTACAATGTCATTATGCATGTATATTATATTGAATAAAATGTATTTATTTGAGTGATTCTCAATTTAATATGCAAAATTGAATATTCAAAACCCTATATTCTCCCTAATTGTCGAATTTATAGTATGCAGAATATTTATTATTTTCCGTATCTACCTGCTGAAATCCAAGGTTGGCAACTTTTGTTCTCCTAGTGTCATCGGTTGTTTCACGTCGTTTGGCGCGCTTGAAGTTTATTTTCTGAATTTCTGATATATTTATCTCTTTATTTCAATATATTTTGAGATGATATGAAACGTTGATTCACTATGGAACATAAGAATGCGTTCTTCGTGGAGAAACTAGCGAATTGATTGAAATATCGTATCACTGATATGTTTTCATTTCCACGCGCTTCATGTCAAATTTGATAGTTCATGCTGGGGACAAAATTTGCTTACTGAAATTGACATATGCTTCCTCTATTTATGTTTATTACTCTTTGTATTTTTGTAACGTTTTTTTTAATAGAATACGGGAGATGATTCCCCAATATAAGGGGCCTGTAGCGATCCTGGTACACCTGAAGATTCGAAAAATCATAACTTGGAGAATCGGTCCTGGTTGAATAAACCCTCCCGATTTTGCAGCAGATTTGGTACCATTTACTTGAATATTGAAGGGATTTCTAAAAACAGGAGTGATTTATTTTGTCGCCATTGAACATAGACAATGACGCTGCGGTCATCCTTCTTCAAGAAACCCGCAAGATAACTGAACAACAACTTCGTGAAAGAGGATTTTTAGCAGTTATGTATTGATATATTGCCTATTGAATTCTGGCCTATTATGTTGGAAAATCATCAGTTAGTTTTTGGCCTATAAATTTCGATTTGATTCTTTCTTATCCTTTCAATTTATTGTGGTGATTTCAAATGACATCAATCATTGTCATGTTGTATATGATGGAAATCATAACATTGATTGCTCCTTTCTGGTTCTTTTATTTTTTGTTTTCAGATTTAATTACAATATACTTATACGTTGTCAACTTCTGGTGAAGAGGAAGGATGAAAGGATTTTATTTGAATGAAGAAGAAGCCCTTCAATATAAATGTGTCAGCTTATTTTGTAAACAAACACATAAAGCAATCAACACACCTATACGGGGAGACAGAGTTTTTGCTGAGGTTTTTATCTGTTCTCTTGCATCATAAGTTGAAATGTATGAGGCCCCGTTACATTTCCTCTGCTAACACTGAGATTCATAGACATATATGCTTCATTGTTTGAAATTAATTATTTGTATTGCTCTTTCTCAAAAGAATATATATATTTCTCTGAGGAATAACCCAATAGGTTTTAGTGTTTGCACTTCTCTTAAACCAAATCAAAGATTTTTGTGCCGAGAGTTGTAGACCAAATCGACGTGTTTAAATCTTTCAACAGAAATAAAAAAAATCTGTTTTATTTCCGATGGGACACTCGCTGAATATTTTCGGTGGAACGATTCACTTTCTAGCCCATGTCCCGGCAGTATTTCGAGTACAATAATGCTTTCACAACACACAAAAGAATGTCACGGACTGCCCAATCTTACCCGAATTTCCTTCTTTTATTGCTTGTTCTTAACAGTTGATGGAAGCCGGCCGAGTTCTCCATTGGTCATTTTTCAATTTCATGGCCACTTGCGATAAAACTTCAACGGAATGATTTCGCAATTTTACGGTCAAATTCACGTTAGGGAGATTGTAGCGCAATGAATTCCGCCTCTTGCTGGAATAAAACCCGAATTGCATTCGGTATTGTTGAAAACGTATGGGTCCTTTAGTTTTTATTGGGAAGGAGGGTCGTGCCTCCGAAGTGGTTTGAGCAGAAATGCAGTAATAGCCTTCGGAATATTGAGATGTGCCTCGGAATTCTCCCTACATATGGGAGAGTGTTGCATGAAATTGGTACTTGAGGGTTTTTCATACGTTTGCTTTTTTGCGGAGGGTTTTTGAGGTGAAACTGCGGGCCCAACAACGGTGAAAACATCTGGGGTGGCCTTCGATTTTTAATATAGAGGTTTGGAGGAGGAATATCCGACCTTTTCGTGAATATTTACATAGTATGATGTTTCCAGTGAGTAGAATCTATTGGTATGGATGATTTCATATGAAACGTGTAGTTTTTTATTAGTTCCACTATTTCAACTATAGAAATCCAATAATAAGAGAATAAAATAGTGGAAATTTTGTTTATTGTTTTTGAGTTCATCTTATTTCAGCAATAAGGCTCTTTCCAATATTGATGAACAAGTCAAAACTTACTATATAGATCAGTATACATGAAAACATAAAATGACGTGATACTGTCAACACTAGATCGTTTCTCCCTTGCTTGAAGAAACGAGAAAGTATACCTATAAAATAGTTGATTCATCCAATGCGAATCTCAATATATCAGTAATAATTCACCACATACTACGGTTGCAGCAGCCTCATTTCCTAATAACTAACGTCCAATCACACCTCCAAACAATAACACGTTGAGGATGAAAAGACTTTTCAATAATCATTCTTTTCCAAGCACCAAATGCGTTAATTCTGCTTATTATCTTAACATACGAGGTAGTCCTCATCACTGAAGGTAATTTTTTGTGAAAATCAGGTCATTTTGATGCATTTATAGGACCCAATCGACTCAGATGAGTCGTTGCTGACGATAGACCGGGTTCATTTATTGTATTGACTGAACTTTGAAAGGCTTAAGATTTGAGTCCTTATGCAACATACGGTGTTATGTTGATTTTGGAATGCCAAGAATCCAAGATCGACAAGGAATCGAAAAACCTGGGTTTTCATCAACACTACAGGCCTACAGCAGCAATATTTTCAGTTGTTCTTGAGCGACGTACAAGATTTCGATTCTCCACATTGCTGAGTTGTTCCAACAGGTTTAATTTTCCACCAGAAGGTGCTTCATGAGGACCCAAAAATGATTTGGTTTGGGAACTGTAACTCCACAATTCTCACAAATATTACAAAAACTAACAGCTACCCAGATAGAGGGCTCTTCCAATTGAAACCTCTGAATCATTGTATAATATTTTTTTCTTATGAAAGGGTTTTCATTCCATAAGAAAAAAATTTTATACAAACAAAGATTCAGCTTTGTAGCATTTTACTTAATATATTCGAAAATTGTGAAAATTGGTCAACGCCTCGTAACTTACTCAAGTGAACCCTCCTCTTCCCAGTTTCATACCTGGGTTACAAACATAAAATCATTTTGTACACCGTGAATTTCTTTCTCCCTTTCTTATTCTCTAAGTTGTATGCCTACTCAATGGTATCAAAGTACCTGCACACTAATTAGGATAGGGGAAATATATTCTCTATTGTATCTTTCTGAGAACCTAATGAATGAGGAAGTTGTATGCACAAGTACCACGAAAGACCATTGTAACACTAATGCGGCTACATTTATATTAAGTATTGTGACGACAATTTCGGGTAGATACAGACATTATATCTAATTGCTTTTTGTCACCACAGGTGATTTGGTGCAACAGGTCTTAGCATTGCTCAACGCATATTTTTGTTCAGATTTTGCACTATATAAATTTGACCACGTGCAAGATGAATTTGGTGCATGACCCCGTTATTGCTCCAGACTAGCGTAGATACTTTTCACGACATATTTATTCTTTATTCCCTTATGTTCAGTTCAACCAAATCGCCTCTTTCATCGCTACTTTGATCTCCAAAACACGCCAAATCCCAACATCCCCTATCTTATCTCGAATCGATAAACAGAACGTTACCTAGGCAAACGTTCATTTTCCGCATATCGCATCCTGTCTGACTCTCCACCTGACGGAACAAACTCCGATCTTTATTCATCAAATTAACTCTGGCGACTTTCTCCCATTTTCCCCGTCGAAGTTGCCTCCAGTCTAAGTTTCCTCCTGAATGGCTTTGAAGCCGTAAATTCCGGGTCTCCTATGTGCATTTAATTATTAGTAAAGCAAACGTCTAACTTGCCCACATAAACCTTTTACAGTAGCCGGCAACGTCTTGGGGAAGTTTCCCTTTGGTTTTCTGCCTGCAGCCAGTGTTTCTCATTTTCCCAGGATGGGGGCACTCGTGGCGCGTGCTCAGCTTACGCTATCGATCCTCTCTCCGCTCACCTGCATACACACGCGACAGACACGCATCCCGAGCTACGGTGGCTGTGTATGCGTCGAGACGCTTGCCGCCTACTCGGACCGTAAACCGACGGGAAAATGCAGTCTGAATGCACTTTGGAGAGGGCAGAACCGAATCCTGTGGGAACGGGTTGGGGTCGGACCGTCGGTGGGATGCTTTAGATGCTTCAGGCCGGGGGGGGGGGTCAGTTCATATTTTGCGGGGAGAAGTTTATTACCGGAAAGCTGTCATGATACATTAATGTATCTGTAGAAATAATTCTTTGTTTCATTTCATTGATTAACATAACAAATACAACTTTGCTTCCGCCATTTTTTTTCGAAATTTGAGACTTAATTGTGAAAAACTGGTTAAACATTTATGACTTAAAGTCTTGTCCATCGCTGGGCACTACTTTCTCCCATCTTTCGGTCAGCGTACGAATCCCGCGTTGAATGAACTGGTCATCTTTTGAATCAATCCACGAATCAATCCAATTTTTCACTTCTTCATAAGACTGGTTAACCAGGCCATGTGCCATTGATCGAAAAAAGTGATAGTCTGAGGAAGCATCTGTAGAAAACGCCGGGTGGGATAGAACTTCTCATTTCAACGTTTCCAAGTATGTTTTGACCACTTTCGCAAAATGTTGTAAAATCACTTTATCATGTCTCCCGTTGTAGAGCGGCCATTTTACTTTCAATGCTCGACTCAAACGCATTAATTGCGTTCAATAAGGATCGCCTGTGATTGTTTCAGTCGCCGAGATGGTTCAACCAAATACTGAGCATAACCTTGAAACCTTGAATATTCGGTCTAATATTTGTCAAAATCACTGTTCCTGAAGTATTTTTTGTCTCCATTCACAAAGCATCACTTTCCTCTTTACCTTGTAAAGAACTGTTCATAAGCGAACAAACGTTGTTCAACATCTCTCGGCTTCAACTCGTACGGCACCCAATTTCTTTATTTCTGAATCAATCCCATGACTTTCAGGAGTTTTGAAATGGCTTGTTGCATCACTCCCGATGATCCTGCCAATTCTTGTTGAGTTTGACATGGGTCTTGATCAAGTAATGCCTATCATTCTGCATCTTCGAAAATCTTCTCTCTTCCACTGCTATGCTGGTCTTCGACGTCAAAATCACCGTTCTTGAAGCGTTGAAACCACTCTCGTCACGTTTTTTCACTAATAACGATCTCAACATAGATATTTTAGAGCATTTGATGAGCCTCGGCAGCAGATTTCTTCATATTAAAGCAGAAAATTAAAATCTTCCGCAAATAATGAGAATTTGGCTAGTAAGCTGACATGTTTTATCGAGAATAACTTTATGATGCAGACATAAATCGACTTATATTTCGATGCGTGTTTAGAAATACTAAAGCTCAATGTATGACATCTACGATCTATTTGTTTCGACTACCACTTACCGCTATAATCATCTGTTACGAAACGGCGGAAGCAAAGTTGTACACCAATATTTCTTATGGCATGTCATTTTTTAGATTTAGTAATTTTTTTCCATGACTATTGAACTTCGAAAGCACATATTTTGAAAAATAAAATTTCAGGAAGTATAGACTCCCAATTCGTGTTCAGAAAACTGAATAAAATATCTTGAAGCAAAAATCTTCATTATTAGAGAAACATTAAAACATCAATGTTATTACATCAATATAAAATTGAATAAGCATATAAAAGCTGTCAACTTTACGTCATTGGTTTCTCCTATACGTGATACAATATGCTATCTACTGCAATAAAGAAAATAATAAACCAAAAAAAATTAGGAGAGCATTCATTCGAAGTCAGGAACTCTCGTTAACCTCAGAAGTATTTAGACGTATATGTGGTCTCTAAGGACACAATTGGCACATAAAAGAACTTCACGTCGGTATCCTTCTAATTATTCTTCACAACGTATATCTCCCCCAAAGAGACTCCACGGTTCGATCGGCTCTAATTGATACCTCCCCAAGAAATCACACCGTAATACCCACATACATTGTTCGTATGTGCGAACACAGAGGGCGTCTCGGACCATAACCATCTTTGCCGGATGTTGCAAGTATTCCGGTTAGGATAACGAACTAACGTATGCGTGTCACGTAATGCGGATTGCAGACGGATCATGGCCCTCTCACTTTCGGCTGCGATGTTCCCGGCAGAGTGCACCCCGGTAAGGGTTTGCGAATGCGAAGATTGCGGGGTGCTCATTGAAAATGTGGCCGGGATTAAGAGGAAACTTGCCTCCGTATTGTTTTCGCCAGCGTTTCGGTATCCCTCCTGCTCGTTTCATTAGGAATCACCCCTTCCTATGTTTGCTTTTTGCGTCGGTGGAGGCGAGAAGTGGGGAGGAGGGGGTGCTTGACGATTGACTTCCTTCGTTTCGTGAGACACGTGGAGTTGAGGTGGGGATGTTGTAGCGATGATGCGAATGAAGTGCATTCTGGTGTTTTATATTTTCATAGAAGATTTAGAAAAACAATGACGTGAAGTAGGGGGCTTTTGATTGCTCAACGAATTATAAGTGAATTGCTCCTTGGGAGCTACCTACCTTATTGAGTTGTATTTGGTCTCCAAGGGTGCAATTAATGGGCGAACGCTCAAAAGCTTTGACTTTACATTAATGTTTTCCTGATTTGTTTTCGATATTCTCCTTCTATGATTCTGATCAACACGAAATTTAACATATCGGTTTGGTTGTCACAGAAACTAGTATATTATTCAACGAGCGGTAATGTAGTTATGACCTACATTACCGCTCGTTGAATAATATACTCACGCAGATGAAGTTTGCTGAAAACATCAAGTGAGTTATGACCATTACCGCAAGTTGAATACTTTACTTTATCTACTCCTTTTGAATTATATATTCATTATTCAACTGCTTTTGAGCAATTAAGAGTATCTTTCAACAAACATCGTGAGTTATAATAACTCATTACTATAACTTACTATTATATAATAAAGATGGATTTATGCTTCTATACTTCTCTGCTTCTATTCGATTGGTCAAAAAGGAACATTCCATTATTGTTATTGAGGGGGAGGAATGTCACTTTGATAATTTTGGCGTTTTCAAATTAAGTTGATATCTAATTATTGTGAATGTTTTGCTGAAAACGATTAATTCAGATAGTGAAGATGAAATATTATATAGGTATACATTTCCAAAAGAAAAACAGCTAATGTTACCATACCGAATTACTTGCCCGAAAAAAATATAAAGGAGTTTGAAAAAATTTTCAAGATTGATGTAGCAGTAAGATCATTAAGTCATCGTTTGCAGGGAATGTTTTTTGGTATATTTTAATGTATTTTTATCGGCAACTATTAAGGTTTTTCAATAAAGTTCTATGTCTGTAACGGATTTGAGCTAGCCGAAGCTAATTCGATTGTGATTGGTGGAACTAAGTTTCCATCTCTCTTGTACTCGGGATCGAGCTCATATGTTCATTTCCCGTTCCTTCTGTATATTTTCTAAGTCTGTATTCTTTTCTTAGTATTTATTGATATAGTCGTAGATAAAAGTATTTGTTTTCCAATATTATTCATGAATTTGAGTGGTCCTGATGATGAGAAATTTTGCAAGTACCTTGAACTTTTTATGTATATCAACATCCAAAATCTTACCTACGTCTGTTTTGTAGTCACCCAAATATTGTGTAACTCTTTTTGATATTCTTTTTTCGATATTCTTTTTCTATTAATCTGATTGATCTATCAACACGAAATTTCGCATGGAACCTAACTTAAAATTGTTATGCTTTATTCACTTGGGATCTGTTGTCATTGAAATATCAGAATTTATTTCGATACTCTGCTCTAAAAATATTAAACTTGCGCCTTCGCCATTTTGCAATGCCGAGATTTTTATACGGGACCTTAAGTTGAAGGTACAAAGGAAAATAAGAGATTCCTTGTGTGTGACTTTAATCACTTGTTTGATTCGACTGACGAAGGACCAGAAATTTGGCTCGAAGGACCAAAAAACACTTCGAAGGACTACAAATTATTGATTTTTGCTTGATTCGCTTGTTTGGCTTTAAGCACCCAAATGTTGTTTCTTGTGGCTCGAAGTACCAAAACTGTTGCTTCTTGTTTGAAGGACTGTATAATTGATTGTGGATGAAGGAAAATACGATAATGATTTTATTAACTTGTTTAATTTGCCTTGTTAAAGAGAAAACGCATACACTAAATAGAACTGTAATTGTAATAATTATTATGGATGCACTCAATAGAGGTGGAAGCATGATGTGAGTAATCATAGAGTTGAACCATAGAGGAATTCTTCTTTTTTCTCTCTAGTACTAGAACCTTCTCTTCCTTGAATTTTTCTAAATACCAGTTTTGCACTCATTTTAAAATTGTTGATTCATATTAACAGCCAAAATTTCAATTCTGTTGGTTGCGTGATCACGAAAATATGGGAAGTGAGATATGTCTATTTCACAAAATTCTAAAACAGTAACACCAAATTCTCATCAACTAACTGATACAACAGAAGTAACGAAATACCCACAGGTTTAAACTATCAGGAACCTCCAGAACTTCACATATGTTCCCTCCCATTTAAATTCGAAATCCTGCGGGATAGATGTCAGGCCTCGCCGATATGTCACTGTCCTGCTTAATGCAGGAGAGATGTGAGACATTGCCAGTTGATGTCGCAACGTGTCAGGACATCTGCTCGTTCGAGCCTTATCTTCACGCCTTCCTCCATTCCTGTTGTGGTCTGCCGGTTAATCTTGAGAGCTTATGCAAAACAACGGAAAGGCGACAGGAGGACCCCAAATTTTCGAATTGCTCCAACCGTGTTTATAGAAAGGAGGGGGGGTTGCGAAGTATTCGAAGAAATCCGTTATCGAATAACGTTGAGCATAGGGCTGGAAGTTTGAATAAATTACTGCGAATAAATTGCAAATATCGCGTTATGTTTGTAGACCCGAAGGGGTGATTTGAATTTTGATCAGTGGGTGTTTTATATTAATCGGGTAGCTAGATAATGTGTGAATATTGATGACGCATTCATTAACAGAAGTGTACAGTGCAGTTATTCAATTATTATTTCTGGAATTAGCGATGGGAGTTTGATGATTGAAACGGTCTGAATTAAATGAGTTGGGTAGTAATTGTTGTTGTTCGAGCATAGCATGAATTAAGATTCCTGTTATCATGCATTAACCCGCAATGTTGAATATATTGTCAGAAATTACCAATTTCATGTTGGTACAAACTTTAGTTTTCAATATTGACGCTATGAATTGCTGTCAATGGCAGTTAATTTTAGGCATTTGTGCATTTGTGCCTATAATTCACTCGCAAATCACTGATATGGGTGTCAAGACAGTAATATTAAAGGCAATGAAGACGCCAATACTCTTTCAGAAAGAAAATCAAGAGTATACCATCTGCCCATCCTGAACCCTTCTGTGGACTTGTAAAAGTATACTACAAACAACAGTTCAGCAATCAGAGCTCACTAATGAAGAATCCATCTGAAAGAATACACTCGAAGTCAGGCAAGCAAAAATTTCAGTGGAATATTACATCTTGTACAAAGGAACTCATGCATCTGCCATGATCAGAGCTAAGAGCTATTATAGAACTGCTCACGAAGCACTATCAGTATAAGTACTTCATCGACCTCACCAGCGCTGCAGACTCTTTTAATCGTATATTAAAATAGCTGCACATAAACAGTCCAGTACTAACCAGCCCCAAAAGCAAACTTCTGAGGAAGCAAGTTCTAAAATGATAGACAAGGCTTTCATTGACGTTGGAAAAAATGCCAATGTTTACCACATTGGCATTTTCGAGTTAACTTGGGAATCGTTTAGCAGAGTCTGCACAAAGCTAATCGACCTCTACATTCATTCTACTATTCTTTCCAATTACAGAATACCACAATGCATATGAAAAACTACGAACTAAAGAGTGAGTCTTCTCTGCATTCAATACAATCCTTCCATTGGGGAACCAACAACCTCTACACTTACCAAGTTTACGTTTGAATGACCTTGCTCCATACATCCAACGAAAAAAATTTTTTTTCTCGCCAGTGTTGTTGGACGTCTTATGTTTCAACAAGATTCATTCGTCTTGTGGTCTACCAGTAAATCTTGAGATCTCAAAGAAAGGCGACAGGAGATTCTCAAATTTTCGAATTGTTCGACCCTTGCCTATAAAAAGAGGGCGTCCCGAAGAAATCCTTTACCGAATGACGCTGAGCATAGGGCCTGAAGTTGGAATAAATTACTACGAATAAATTGCAAATATCGCGTTATGTTTGTAGACCCGAAGGGGTGATTTGAATTTTGATCAGTGGGTGTTTTATATTAATCGGGTAGCTAGATAATGTGTGAATATTGATGACGCATTCATTAACAGAAGTGTACAGTGCAGTTATTCGATAATTATTTCTGGAATTAGCGATGGGAGTTTGATGATTGAAACGGTCTGAATTAAATGAGTTGGTTAATAATTGTTTTTGTTTGATCATTGAATGAAGATTCTCGTTATTCTAAAACCGTAATATTGAAAAGTTCTTCATATCACCAATTTCATTTCGATACAATTTTAAGTGTTCGATATTCGTTCACACAATGTTGTATAAGTTTCATAGGATAGCGCTGTGAATCTCTGTCAATTGCAGTCAATTTTACGCAATTGTAAACCTATAATTTACTCCCAAATCACTGATATGGGTACCTAGACAGTGTTATCAAAGGCAAGTAACACGCCAATATTCTTTCAGAAAGAAAATCAAGAGTACCTATAATTTCTGCTGATTCTGAACCCTTCTGTGGGCTTGGAAAAATACACTGCAGACAACAGATCAGCAATGAGAGTTTGGTAATGAATAAAACACTCGAAGTCAGATAAGCTTACCTTTCTATGGAATATTACATCTTTCACAAAGGAACTCATGCATCTGCCATGATTAGAAATAAGAGCTATTATGGCACTGCTGATGAAGCACTATCAGTATAAGTACGGGTACCTAATCTACCTCATTAGCGCTGCAGACTCTGTTAATCGGATATGAAAGCAGCTGAACATATAATACTGTCCAGTACTAGCCACTCCAAAAAGCAAACTTCTGAGGAAGCAAGTTCTAAAATGATAGACAAGGCTTTCATTGACTTTGGCAAAAATGCCAATGTCTACCACATTGGCATTTTCGAGTTAACTTGGGAATTGTTTAACTAGCAGAGTCTGGCACAAGCTTATCGATCTCTACATTCATTCTACTATTCTTTCGAATTGCAGAATACCACAACGCATATGAAAAACCATGAACTAACGAATGAGTCTTCTCTGCATTCAATACAATCCTTCCATTGGGGTACCAACAACCTCTACACTTACCATGAGTGACTGTTTGGATGACCTTACTCCCTACATCCAACGAAAAAGATTTTTTTCTCGCCAGTGTTATAGGACGTCTTTTGTTCCAACAAGATTCATTCGTCTTGTAGTCTACCAGTAAATCTTGAGATCTCAAGGAAAGGCGACAGGAGAATCTCAAATTTTCGAATTGTTCGACCCTTGCCTATGAAAAGAGGGGGTCCCAAAGAAATCTGTTACCGAATGACGCTGAGCATAGGGCCTGAAGTTGGAATAAATTACTACGAATACATTGCAAATATCACGTTGTTTGTAGACCCGAAGGGGTGATTTGAATTTTGATCAGTGGGTGTTTTATATTAATCGGGTAGCAAGATAATGCGTGAATATTGATGGGGCATTCATTAACAGAGCTGTACAGTGTAGTTATTCAATAATTATTTCTGGAATAGCGATGAGAGTTCGATGATTGAAACGGTCTGAATGAAATGAGTTGGGTTATAATTGTTGTTGTTTGATTATAAATTGAATTGAGATTCTTGTTATTCTAAACCAGCAATGTTGATTCGTTCTTCAGATATTACCGATTTCGTGTTGATGCAAATAGCAGTTTTCGATAATTGTTTACACAACGTTTTGTATTAGTGCTTTATTTGATCAATGGTTATTTTACAGTATGATGTTATGAACATCTGTTACTGCTAGTTCTTTTTATGCAATGGATTTCCTATCTCATACTCCCAAATCACTGCATTTGATAACAAGACATAGAGGTATTGAAAGCAATGAGCACCCCAATACTTTTCAAGGACCATCAAAAGTATAGTATCTGCTGATCTTGAACTCTTCTGTGGACTTGAAAAGTATATACAGGCAGCAGTTCATCAATGGGAACTCAGAAATATGGAAACCCCCTGAAAGTGAAAAGTTTAGTGACATTTTACATCTTGCACAAAGAAACTCATGCATCTTAGATGAGCTGAGACTCAAGACAACTACTGACGGAGCAGTATGAATACCTTCTATACATCATAGACCTGTTGCCTCTGCAGGCTCATTGATAGGAAATAAAAGCAGCTGAACATATACAGTCCAAATGTCCAGGACCGAACCATCCAAAGAAGCAAACTTCTGAGGAAGTAAGTTATAAGGTGATGCCAAAGAGTTGAACGATCCTCTTTGGGAATCGTTAATCAGGGTGTTGAACAAGCTGATCGACCTCTAAATCATATCTAATCTATTCTCCTATCACAGAAAACACCAACTCATATCTAAAACCTTTACACAAATGAAATAAGTCCTTTCTACATTATTTGTCAATCAATAGTATTGAGGACTTTTCGGTGAAGAACATCGTAGTGAGTATCATCCAATATCAATACCCCTTCAAGAATTGAGCGAATCATCAGAAATGAAAACACTTTATTAGTCAATCCTACAATTGGAGCACCAAAACATACTTACCAGGAGTTTCTTTTTAGGTGGCATTGCTCCATACATCCAATGACAAAGAATTTCTTCTCAACAGTGTTGCAGAAGTTCTCATGTTTCAACAAGCTTGGGCAATGTGTTACAGCTCCAACATTCGTTAAAGTTATACCTAATGGATTATCCTATCCAATTTGTATAACAAATTACCCCCTTTTGTTCTCAGTTGTTATAAGCCCTCGTAGTGAATACTCATATTTATTACCCGAAATGAACATGACCTAACAAAAATAAACAATTCGAAAACATCAGGTGACAAAATGTTCGTAGAGCTTAGTATTGATCCACCTAATTCCGATCTTGTATTCCAACGACAATCCCAATACTGGAAACTTTTCCAGGAGGTCGGTTATACCTAACCATTCCACGTGATGGATTATGAGTGTGTCATTGCTAGTGAGCCTCTCTTATATAATAATCCCCCAATTCACATGGATTTCCATAAATTCCATTATGGTCCCGAAATATGTAAATGTGTCGGTATGCTTTCCAGCCAACCCAACCTCTTTTGTGCTCAATATAATTTCCTGTTGTTTATCCGGCACTTTTCCTTCTAGGAAATTGTGTTGGGGAGGTTTCGTTCAGGAAATTTCAAGATTCGATAGAACGCGAAAAGAAGAGAGAGAGAGAGAGAGAGAGAGAGAGAGTGGATTGGGATATATTGCCGTATTTGAGGAAATTTTTATTTCGAGAAGGAAATGGGTAGGAAATATAGATCTCCTGTATTCGATGGAGTAAGGAATAAATGAACGTCTATATTCAAGGATGATATTTCCGAAATTCAAGATCATGTTATACAGTAACTACTAGTTAGAGCAGGTTGCGTTTTTATAATTTATCTCCCCATTCAGTGCCCTTACAGTGCTTATTTACTGGAAGGATGGGACATTTAAGCCAACTACAAGTCCTGAATTAAGAGCCTATTATGGAGGCAAAGGAGAAATTTAGGGCTCCCAACTAATAAGGGCACTGACACATTTATTCCTAAGAAGAGTAGAAAGTTCAAAACAATTGTGAACTTGTTGAACATATATGTTTTCTCCCCAATATCTAGAATGAGAGAGTATTTTACTCGATATCTACTTGACGGAAATTCATTTCAAATCGAAATTATATTATTGTTATTGTCAATTGCTGGCCACTACTCTCTACCATCTTTCGGGCAGCGTACGAATCCCGCGTTGAAAAAACATCTTTTGAAGCGATCCACGAATCGGTCCAATTATTACTTCTTCATTAGACCGGAAGTGCTGGTCAGCCAGACCGTGAGCTATTAATCGAAACAAGTGATAGTCCGAGGGAGCAACGTCTGGAGAATACGGCGGGTGGGGTAGAACTACCCATTTCATCGTTTCCTAATATGTATTGACCACTTTCGCAACATGAGGTCAAACATGCTGTAAAATTATGTATCTCGTTGTATTGCGGCTGTTTGTTTTTCAATGATCGGCTCAAACGCATTAATTGCGTTCGAAAACGATAGCTTGTGATTGTTTCAGTCGGTTTTTACAACTTATAATACACCACGCCCAGCTGGTCCCACTAAATTCTGAGCATGACCTTGGAACCGTGAATATTCGGTTTGGCCGTCGACGTGGAAGCTTGGCCGGGATATCCCTATGATTTTCTGCGCTTGGGATTATCGTAATAAACCCATTTTTTGTCTCCAGTCACAATGCGATGCAGAAATCCCTTCCGCCTTTCCTTGCAGCAGCTGTTCACAAGCAAACAAACGCCGTTCAACATCTCTCGTCTTCAACTGGTACGTCACCCAATTTCTCTGTTTCTGAATCATTCCCTTCACTTTCATGACTTGTTGCATTACTCCCTATAATCCTTCTTATTCTTGATGTGTTTGACACTAGTCTTGATCATGTAATGCCTTCAATTCTACATCTTCGAAAACCTTCTCTCTTCCACAGCCATGCTGGTCTTCGACGTCAAAATCACCTTTCTTGAAATAACTCTCGGCACGTTTTTTCACCAATAGCGGCCTCACCATAGGTATTTAAGAGCATTCGTTGAGTCGCAGCCACAGATTTCTCCATATTAAAGCAGAAAATAAAAACCTCTCGCGATAATTTGGCTCGTATAAGCAGACATGTTTTATTGAGAATAACTTGATGATACCTAAGCTGATTTTATGACAGGTACGATCTATTTATTTCGTCTACTACCGCTATAGCCGTCTAATACGAAACGACGGAAGCAAATTTGTACATTTAATACGAAACGACGGAAGTAAATTTGTACAGTGCATCCCATTTTGGGTGAGACAGCCAGGTTTCTCGCTTGTTATTTAAGATAGAGCCTTGCGGTTTTCACGTTCCTGTCCTACTTTTTCGTGAAACTCAAGTTGGTCTAATCAGATTGCCCATTAACAAAAAATCTTCATTATTTGATGTTTTAGTGTTTTTTTAACATTTTTGAACATCCCACCTACATAGTGTCATATATCATTTTGAAGGGAAAAAAATAACGAATTCAACGAAGTAATGATACACATGGTGTTCCATTAAAAAAAACATAAGTTTGTGTTGAATCTTCAAAACCATACCCCGAAAAAAAAAATTGAGTACGCCACTGGATTCTACGCAAAATTCTGATTCAGACGTAGTTTCCACCTCAGCATTATTTCTAATAACTTCGGAGATAAAGGAGGGGTCCGAAAAGTATCAATTTCCAAAATCACCCTGTATCTTTTGAACGGAAACAGTTATGCAAAATCTGATTAGACCAAGTTGAGTTTCACGAAAAAGTAGGACAGGAACGTGAAAACCGCAAGGCTCTATCTTAAATAACAAGCGAGAAACCTGGCTGTCTCACCCAAAATGGGATGCACTGTACACCTAATACATTTACATTTTTCTACAGATGTTTTACTCAAAAACTGAAAAGAACGATAAACTAATGAATACAACAAGTATTATAAATTCA
This sequence comes from Harmonia axyridis, assembly GCF_914767665.1. Taxonomy (NCBI): domain Eukaryota; kingdom Metazoa; phylum Arthropoda; class Insecta; order Coleoptera; family Coccinellidae; genus Harmonia; species Harmonia axyridis. Next base: position 10,141,750 of record NC_059502.1, on the reverse strand, counting down.
AGTACCAACGCCAGCGTGTGGTAGTAAATCTAACGAATTGTAACAAGACAGATAAGAAATTCTGCATCCCCCCTCATAAATGAACTTTCCCCAAGAACAATGCGAATACAAGTCGAAGTTTTTCTGGGTTTTCGCTGAGTAATACAACTTCAGAACGTTCTTCCGTGATCATTAAGGTTTTTCTTTTTACAAATGGGAAATTTATTCCTATTGTGTCCCGTTTTTTTCCTCACTTCTCGGATTCCATGGACGATCGAGATGAAACAAATTCATTACGGGTGTCGAAAAAAAATTGGTTCTGTATCTTCATAGTTTCCCAGTGGTGGGATAATGGATTGACCGAAACGTGTCGAATTATGGCCACCATCAGTTTATGGGCAGGATCTTCTGATTAATGATCCCGAATATTTTTTCCAATAACTGACAAATATACCAGGTTGCCCACGACAGACGCGGATCTCATTTTAAGGATATTTTTAGAATATTTTTTTGTTATGTGAATAGCATTATTTGAATTCATTTTTATATAAACAGGGTGTTCGAAAACAAAAGATATAGAACAAATACTTTTTTCATTGGAACACCCTGTATATGAATTCAACAATAGAATGGCAAGCTCAAATAATGATGAGTTTCTTTAGAATACATTAGGTGAATATGGTTGTCCCTCAAGGTTCAGTCCTGGGAGCACTTTTATTCTTACTTTTCATAAATGATCTGCCCTCTAATCTGAGGAAGATGATGGTTTGTGCAACAAATTTTCAGGATCTCCTTTTTTGACCAAAGTGAGAATAATTCTATTCGCCAATGACACCTCAGCAATAGTTGCTGTGCAGACTTTTAGCAGTTTTATTGTGTAGTGCACATCAATAATGAAATGAGAAGGATTTTTGCAAAAAACACTTTTATTTATTTAAATTATGTTTGAAAAAACCGAAAATATCAACTTTTTTGAAATAAAAGAATAAATTAAGTCACTTTATATCATAACAAAATAGAAAATTAAAAAAAATGAAGTTTGTCAATATTGGGAAACCTCTAGGCTTTTCCATCTAGGATCTAAGACACATGAGGCATCTCTGTAACTGTAATAATTGTCTTTCAACAGGAGCTGAAGATGTTGGCGTTGATAAAAAACCCTTGTTTGACCATTTTGGCCAAGTTTGGAAAGATATTTCTGAAACTACCAAAATCTACCAATATATTTCATAGAAAAGGGAGAAAACTACTAATAAAGCTACACTGGCGAATGCTTCAGTCTCTCGGCGCTCGAGGAATCTCCTTATTTAGTCTAAGTGCGCACGAGATTGCAGAAATATATGCCGTGCGACGAGAGCATATCAAGCTCAAGTAATATCAAGTAGCTTGATATCAAGTCAAGCAATAAATATTTAAAATCAAGTCAAGTCAAGCTCAAGTATGTAATTTTTCACAAGCTTGATTTTCAAGTCGAGTAGTTGGTTAAAATGTCAAGGTACTTGGCTTGATGAATCCCTAAATGTGTATTCGGAGACTATTACATAAATGGTAGAGCGTTACTTGTTCGTTTTAAAAGCAGCGGTAGTATTACCCATAAAATCAAATATTCATCGAGTCGGTTCGAGTACAAACGTTGTTTGAATCCCCAAAAACGTGGTTTTCTACTTTCCACGATTGTTTGCGACCGAAAACCCAGCCGCATATGCGTACAAAGCCATAATTCCATATTTCCTCGGGATTTATTAAAAAACCTCGCGGGCATCCACTGACAAGCTGCAGTCGATATTTTTCGATTAAAAATAATCAAGAGCTACGCCAGTGAGAAATGTTCACAATTTCCCATTTTTCCGACAGTGACCATAAATCGAGTTGGCCGGAATAGAAACATGAACGCAAACATGTATATATTTGAGGGGTCATTTGTATTCAGCCCGCGCTGGCGATGGCGCAGAAACCGAACTGTGCAAAGATAGTGGGAAAACTGAAAAACATGAAAACATATATATTGGGGAGTGATTACAAGTTTGGAGTGTATGGATGACCGAGTCACGGACTTTTTCGCAATTCTGGGAGATGGACGAATCGATTCGATCTGATGAGGGTGAAGATGGGGTTTGCGTGAACCTCTAACACATAGACGTAGGCAACTTTAACGCGTAGCTTGATTCATTTCATGAATGAATAACACTCGTAGAAACTTTTTGTGAAATTGTTTTTTCCTGCTCCAGAGTTGCTTCTCAAGATCAGATATCATACCTTCTGGAATTCCCCATGGTTCTATTTAAGGTTCTTTCCGATTGGTATTAATATTCAGGAATTTATATGTTTTGTTCCTCCACAGCTAATCATGACTCTCTTCAACAATAAAATATGTATTCTATATGGTTTTTCTGTTTTGGTCTCATATTGACATAGACGTAGGCAGCTCTAACGTGTAACTTGATTCAATTTATGTATGAATAACACTCAACGTATTGAAGCATAGAAGCATTTTTTGAAATGTTTTTTTCCGGCACCGGAGTTGCTTCTCAAGAGCAGACATCATTCCTTCTGGACTTCCCCATGGTTCTATTTTAGGTTCTTTTCCATTGATATTGATATTCAGCAATTTATATGTTGTGCTCCTCTACAGCTAATTATTTCTCTTTGGAGATGATCATTTCTATTTCAACAATAAAATACTGTATTCGATATGGTATTTCAGTTTTGGCCTTAAATTAACATAACCAGGTTCATTAGAGCAATTCACAAGTCCCCGGTCTGATGCAAAGATGGCGGTGCTAGTATTAAATCCATATGATTTTTAGTTAGTACCAACCTCCAAACGATACGTGTCAAAATTTGACAGAATTCCGAACTCTAGTTCGTGAGATATTGCGTTGTGAGTATAGCTACTTTTGTTATTCAGGAGCAAATGGAAAAAAAATTCCGTGTGCTGATAAAATATTGCGTATTGAAGGTAAAAAATACAGTTGAAGCAAAATATTTTGGTGAAGAGTTTTCGGGGTCTGCACCTGGAAAATCAACCATTATTGATTGGTATGCTAAGTTCAAACGTGGTGAAATGAGCACCGAAAACGGCGGACGCAATGGACGCCCATAAGAGGCTGTCACTGACGAAAAAATCAAAAAAGTTCACAAAATAATTTCGAATGACCGTAAAGTGAAGTTGATCGAGATAGTAGACATTGTGAAGATATCATCTGAGAGTGTACATCATATCATTCATGAATATTTGTACATGAGAAAGCTGTGTGCAAAATGTGTGCCGCGTGAGCTCACAATCGATCAAAAGCAACAACATGTTAATGATTCTGAGATGTGCTTGAAGCTGTTTGAAGGCAATAAACCTGAATTTTTGTGTCGATATGTAACAATGGATTAAACAAGGCTTCATCATTTCACTCCGAAGTCCAATGGACAGTCAGCTGAGTGGACTGCACACGATGAACCGAATCCAAAGCGAGGAAAAACACAACAGTCAGCTGGCAAGGTTATGGCATTAGTATTCTGGGATGGCAAGGTATAAAATTCATTGATGACCTCCAAAAGGGCCAGACCATCAACAGCGATTATTATGTAGCGTTATTGGATCGTTTAAAGGAAGAAATAGTTAAAAAACGGCCCCATTTGAAGAAAAAAGGTGCTGTTTCATCAAGACAATCCGCTGTGTCACAAATCAATGGAATCAATGGCGAATTGGGCAAAATTCGGTTTCGAATTGCTTCTGCATCCACCGTATTCACCAGATCTGGCCCCCAGCGACTTTTACCTGTACTCGGACCTCAAAAAAATGCTTATTGTTGAATAAATATGAACGGATAGTGGATAAGCGAGATTCATTGAAACAGAAACTCTTGAACTGTAGCCTACTATTCAATACAATTTCAGCGTAGGAAGCAGAACCCAATATTATGTGTTACAGGGACAAGCACAACTCATTGCAGAGCTAGTTGCGAACATATTGCAGTCCAAAACCCCGGACGTAATCAAGTGTGCAGAGCACATCCGGACAATTCCAACTGCAGTTGTAAAACACAGGCGTTTCGTCTGAGTTAAGACAATGTGTTCAAATGAAAATCAGCCCCGTGGAATCGCTGAAGATTCGAACTCAAAGTGATGTCTTCCATAGTTAGCAGGTTGACAGATCTACCGGATAAATCATCTGACGGATTCATTAAGCGCGCATTTCCGCAAAACGATGAATGTGCTTTATTTATACTCGTTGAAAAAGTCGAGCAGAAATTTCAATTGATAGCGTTTGCATTGTTTTGTATAATAAGATAAAAATAGGTTGTACTCGTGAATATTACCTATAACGTTTCAATACTCAATGAATCAGATATTACTGGAACTTTCAAGTCACTATTATACACATCTCTCAATAAGTACCTGGCCTTACCAGTAAGAACACATTATTTCTTGAAAATTCGACTTTATTCTTCAATAGTGATATACATATGTACTCCAACGCTCCCTTTACTTTTTAATACCTTTTCTGTAGAAGGATTTGTCTTTGATTTCGAAATTTGCTTCATCTTCGGCAATCTCTCCTTCTTTGGAGCCAAATTTCTTTCCTTGGGCCATTCTTTTTAGGTCTATAACAAGCCAGTTATCACTGAAAGCCAGATTTAGAGGTTGAGCTGGGTGGTCAAGCAGTTGAAAGGACAATTCTTTCAATTTATTTCAATTATTATGTTTTTTCCATCAATTTCAACATTCCTTAACCCTTGCGACTTATATATATAGTTCGTAAGTTATATTAACACTCAAATCTAGAATTAGTGGTTCCTCATTGCGGAGGATCTTCAGCTTCCTCGATAGCTCAAAGGCGAAAGTGTCGGACTAGTTATTCGGAGGTTGCGGGTTCGAGTCCCGCTCGGGGAGGTACTTTTTCCAGAATTGAAAAATTGTCTGAATGCCGTGAGATTAATTTAATATATTAATATATACAGACGTTAGACCATTATATATTTTCTTGCCTTTATTGTTGCAAACAGTATTAAATTATATGAAATTTCAACAATTTCAATCTCTTTTGGATATTTTGAATGTCGGATAATTAAATAAATAGGCTATGCATACTGAAAAACCATTGAAAATAGCAATGAAATTGAAATGCCTTCCCTACTGACGTTGATGGTATTCGAACATAAATTTCAATTAACAGTTAAAAGTCTGATTTATTCGCTGCTGTGAATTAAATAGATTGAATTCAAAAAGGATTTTCTATACATTTCACGATATATTCAACGGCCGATATCGAATCCATTCATATATGCAATTCAATCTGCATAAAAGCAGCAATATGTTGTGTTGGCACTTTGCTAGCCCGAGAGATGGCGCCGTACACTGCACAATACTTGGCAGAAGAGCACATTTGATCTACTACATATTCGAGACGTTATGAAGTTTCCAGCTGAAGCTTGAAAATTACTTGCTCAATATTATCATAATTTCTTTAGATTTTTCGTTCAACCTCGAACATCACATCATTAGCGAACTTTTTGAAGAGATTTAACTGAAATTTAGCAAGCTACGTCGGTGAGGAGAATCATTCTGAATGATCTTCATTATTCCTTCAAGATTACTAAATCAAATTAGACGTTTCAGTAACATTTCTCCTATGTTTAAGATCCCCTACAGTTTAATAAAGAAAGACGGACTAACCTAACCTGACCCAACCGTTGACGTATGTCGAACTACCCCTCGTGGTTCAAACTTAAGCTCCCCCATCGCTGCATCAATCGATAAACAAGTCACCCCCAGACCATAGAGTAAGTATATATAGAGGAGAAACTGCGGTACTAAACTCTGAAACAGTAATTTAGTTCCACCAACACCTTCCAGAGACCGCTCGCATCGCTGATTTTCTGTTTACCTCGGCTCGAGAATTATTTAGTTAACCTCAAAAATTTTCAGTTGATCCGTCGAACCTTATTTTTGGTAAGAGATTTATTATGTCGCAGTCAACTTTGAAATCCAACAAATATTGTGTTCCTAACTGTGGAGATATGTATAGTAAACGTCATCGTTTTCGAATGAAGAGAAGCAGCCAACAATTTTCAAACTTTGGCTCGAAAAAGTTAGTTATCCATTGCTCAACTCTAAAACTCCTCAACAAATTTGTAAGAAGTGAAATTAGATAGCCTTAAAGGAATTTGACAACTGCTATCCCTGAATGATTTCTTCCTGGTGAGTTAAATTTTGTTATATTTTCTTCTGTGTAAAAGTTAAACGATAAGCGATTAAGTATAGTCCTCAAGGAGAAGTGCTAACCGTAGACGAATGTTCGGCTGTCCATAAATATTATCTTTGTTTAAAAACTTACCCTCAATAGTAGTTTTGCATATGTATATATAAATATATATGATTGGCAAGAAAATTATTATTTACTTTTCTATTTATATTTCACAGGATCTTCAAATCAAGGGGAAGATGGAGAAGTTCATGACACTGAAGGAATACATCTCCAAAGTGATGTTGAGAGGGAAGTATCAACAGAGACTTTGAAGAATTTTAAGCACCCTCAGAAAACTTCAATAATATATAGAAAAAGGTTAACTGAAAATGAACGTTATCTATCAAAATGTCTGATTGATCAGAGTAGAAAACTGAGAATTATCCAAAAAAAGTTTCATCATACAAAGAGCGGCTAAAAAATGTAGAGAAACTTAATTCATCAGCAAATTTCAGTAGACTGATGAATTATGTTTCTCCAACAGCTTTTAATCGGGCACACTTTTGGAAGTAGTTGTGAGTTCCAACATTTTAAACAAATGGTATATTAAAGTTTTCAATTCTGATTGAGTCAATTAAGAACTATTTATTGCAATAAATTTGATGAAAATATAAGTACTTATGAATGTTTTGCTTCCTACAGATATGGAGGACAACAATTAATTGACACTAGAGGCTGTGGGCACTGCAGAGCTGATCATTTTTATGGATAAGCTGTTTGATAGCCTGAATATGCAATTGTGAAGGACACATTAAAAATTTGGCATACTAGAAATATTTAAAAAAATGTAAAATTTTAAATAGATGATTTTTTTACATGAATTTGTGTTTTCTCTGAACTTAAGCCTCTATTCTTGTCAAATATATTGGATGTGAAAGAACTCGTACAGGAATATAATGGTAATATAGCTCATTCAAAAAGAAATGCTTATTACCTTATTTTCGTACGTTGTTTATTTTCACATTCAAAATCTTGAATATCTTGAATTGAATTGAAATATTTTCAATACAAAGCATTTCAAATTTTCGCGCGCTCATTTTATAATTTCACAAACAACCGCAAGAGGTCGCTGAAAGCAGTGTTAATTTTATCATGAGAGTTTCCATTCTATACATACTTGTTCTATGCCCCAGACTAACCAACAATGATCCCTCAAATATATATCGAATTTACAATGTCCACAATAAATTGTTGAGGTAAGCCCTGTCTATTAATTTGCTTCTCCGAATCTGAGGCTGGGTGCCCGAAAACAATGAAAAGGCCTTAGTACGTTCGGAATCTGGAGGGAAAGCGGATGCTGTGATGTTTTAATATTCTGCGGATTATGACTTAATATGTAAATAATCGTTAGGCAGACGTTCTGATTGATGACAGAGGGCTTATGGGATCCTAGTGGTTGCTTCCCGAATAAATCATCGTTTGTTTCAAACTATATTAAATGTGGTATTGTTTCGGTGAGTTTCGCTTAGAATTCAGGTCGGTATTGACTATACATTTCACGTCGATATACTGTTTGCATTATTACCCTACCATTTCTTATATATCTCTGAATTTCTACATGATGGAAAAATTTCCCCAGAAATTTTGCGCGGTATTTCCATACTTATCCAAATAATGAATTTCGAAATGTGAATTTGTCAAAATTAAAATAATTCGAGGAAGTTTCAATCATCTTGAAGTTTTCGAAAAAACTTGAGGAAAAGGAATTATATAACACTTATATTAACACTTATAATTAAAAAAAAATATGAAAAAATCTTGAGAATGACTATGGACAAGGAGAAACATACAGAAACAATGGACATAGGAAGACGTTTTAAATAAGAATTAAAAAACATAAAAAGATATATTTCAAAAACTAACAAAGTTCTACGTATCAGTAATAACAAATCTTCATTCAAAAAACATGAACATTTACATCTCACTCAAGATGAAAAAAGATTGTAATAAGCGAAAGGCATGCCTTAAAAGCATGACACAATCAATTTAGTGAACTCAGCATGAGAAGAGATGTGAAAAATAAATGACAAATAAACAATTTTAATTTTGACTCAAATCAATTGGGAATATACTCTGTAAAAAATAGATGAAGATGACATGAACATAATAAGGAACAGAACAAGATCTAGTTGAAACAATAAACATACTGAACCAAGAAATAGGAAACAATAAAATCTTTGAAAAAAAAGTTTTGGCACTAGCGAAGCTAGATAGAAATAGGAGATAAAGAGGCACTTCCAAATTCAGCAATTGTAGACATTATTAATATCAGCAAATTGGTGTCCCATAATCTAGGACTTTCAACCAACCACTTTCCAAATTTGGATTCGAAAAACTTGAAGGAATTTTTAATGAATTCTAAAAGGATTCAGGAAAATATTCTGGGTGCTTTTTAGGTAGGCTTATCTTATTTAGGAGTCAATCTAGTGAATTTGGTCATGATGAAAAAATTTTCAGAACACTGAAACTGGGTAATTAATCGAATAAACAATGAAATAACTGAAATGAGAAAATAGACCTCAACATATTTCCTCTGGGATCTTGGATAGCTGAATCCAAATCATTGTCAAAATTATTTCAATGAAATGCAAATTGTAAAGAATACAACATTTTTGTATCAAGTAAATAGTCCCAACATTATAATTTTTTTTCAAATTATTCATTCGATTTTTTGATCCTACATGATTTTTTCTTGTAGAAGATATAGGAATCAAGTTTGAACGAAGTCATATTTGAAAAACTGTTCAAATTCAATTATACTGATATATAGATGGAAGTTTCTGTTTGAACCTGGAATATTTCATATTTCCTGAAGTAGACGTAATGCAAACCTCGTGAAAATATCACATTTTTCGTAATATCTCACTCCACTCCCACGTATTCCTTTAATAATTTCCATCTGACTGTGTTCTCTTCATATCGTTCACGAAATTTAACTAATCCTCTTTGCCTTGGGTTCTGTTCGGTTTCTTGCCACCAAAGTAATTCACGCTTTTTGCGCCCTTGTTCCAGGAAATGGAGAGCTAGATTTCACCCAAATATATTTAACTTTCGAATTTTGAGCTGAAAACGTTCTCAAACTTTGAAGTTGGCTTAATGATAATGATGATGATGGTCAACCAAATTTTTTTGTCTGTCCTGTAGAGCTTCAGAGCTTAGATATGTTTTTGCAAAGATCGTATTAGCGGTGTGATGTTAATTTGTGAAACCTTTGTTATATCATTTGGTTGAAACACCCAGTATATTCATATCATAGGATTATCTGAAGCTTTCACCGTCTCCTCGTTTCCAGTTTCCAGTTCCTTCTGTCAAAACATATCTATCCCCTTCTTGCCTCCAGGACTTCTTTGACGTCATCTCCAGCTCTGTCTTGGTCTTCCTCTCATATGTCTTTCTGGAGGTATCCACTCCATTACTTTCCTTTGTCATCTTGTTCCATCGATTCTTTTTGAATGTCTGACTCATGTTTCTTATTCTCTCGATATTCCTCTGCCTCCTGATTTCTGCTTTTCTTACTCCCCTCAATATCGACCTTCCACAACTCCTTCTCAAAAAGTTTATATCTGTAGCCAGCATTTTGCTTGTGTTAATTTTACTCAAATCGCATACTTCCATGCTATACAAGATAATGCTTTGAATTATTTATTTGTAAATAGTCATTTTTGTTTTTTTCTTGATATTTTTATCACAAAGTATGAAATTGAGTGCTCCAATGATTTTTTGCCTTTTGTTGTTATTTCTCTTGATATTTTTTCCACAAAGTATGAAATTGAGTATCTCAATAGTTTTCTACCCTTTGTTATTCTTTTTCGAATCTCATCTTCGCTATTTCATCTTTATTGAAGATGACTACCACATACTTTGGTTTGTTGTCGTTTTTATCTATCAATTTTCTAGAAGTAGTTTGTTGTTGCCAATACCAGCTAGGTTGAATATTCACACTAAGTAGGGTCTATTGGTTTTTTGCCCTTTATTATCCTTTTTTGATTCTCATCTTTGCTAATTCATCTTTATTGAAGATGACCACTACTTACTTTGCTTCGTTGGCGTTTTTATCGATCTATTTTCTAGATTGCTGTTGTCAACTCAAATCACGCACATCCTTCGCAATAACGATCTGGTCGTCTGAAAAGTATACAGCATGTCCTTCATTTTGAGTCTCATATTTCCAGACACAGTATGTATACAACAAATGTCCCAATCTCTCAGCTCAATTTTATATTGACTCTGTGTGGATTGGATAATTAATCTATTGGCTATGTGGATCTTTGAGCTAAGTAGATCTGCTGTCTCACTAGTAATAAAAAAACAACTGTAGTATTCGTCAAAATCGTCATCAACTCTCCATGAATTTACTTCGAAAGTTGGGAAGAATTGAATTTTTCGGGAAAATTCGACATAATCTGGATGAAAAACTCCACCCTCCATGTCATTAGTCTTCCCGAGTTTTTTTCGGAGAAAAATGGCGAAATTAAGGCAAATGCAAGAAACGGCTACGGCCTGTCCCCTCAGGTTCGGTGGCGAAGAAACAAATGGCAACAATTAGCTGACCATTCGGCCACCTTAATTCCTCTTTGCTCCTGAAAAAGCACCGTGGGTTGGAAGGACTCTTAGGGGAAAATAACTAAGACTTTCCACGCAAACGGACAGGGCATCATTCTTAAAACGGATATGGCTTCGGAGGCTGTTGTTATGACAACACGAGTATTATTCTTGGGATATTATTTCCTCTAGGCAGGGTAGGAGTCTCCGGTCCGCTGTTATTCGAAAAATGAAGACAAAGGTTATAAACCTGGAGTTTAGTCTTCTTGAGCTCCTTTTCTCTTTGTAACAGGAACTCGCGACAGTTTACTTTGTATTTATCTAATGGGAGATTAAGGTTGTTGGAACTGAGAAAAATTGCAGCCTGCGGCGAGTTGAAAGGCAAAAAATCATCGTGGAATTTCTTGTTTCCAAGATAAAAAGTTCGTTTAAGGCAGTGACTTGGAGTCAGGATCCTGTTCGAGCTATTTCATCTGACATTTTACACTACAAAAATTCCAAATCTCCGTGTTGTTTCTATTAAATGAATCAAATAAAAATTAAGCGAAAAAACAGTCATCCGAAACTCTTCATATTTATTGATCGCTGATATTTCGCCGAAATATCTCTAATAATGATTGGGTTGGAATCACCGATGAATAGGTCAAAATCAATTATGTCACAAAAAATACCCATTTGATCGAATTTAAATTTAGAAATCGATTATAAAATAGAAAAATGAATATTCCAGACGCAGAGTAATAAACATAGATAGAGGGAGCATAGGTCATTTTCACTAAGTAAGCTAATTTTGTCCCCAACATGAACTATCACATTCGACATGAAGCGCGCGGAAATGAAAACATATCAGTGATACTCACTCAATTCGCGAGTTTCTCCACAAAGAACGCACTTCTCATGCCCCATAGTGTATCAACGTTTCATATTAACTCAAAATATATTGAAATAAATACCTAAATATATCAGAAATTCAGAAAACAAACTTCAAGCGCGCCAAACGACGTGAAACAACCGATGACACTAGGAGAGCAAAAGTTGCCAAACCTTGGATTTCAGCAGGTAGATGCAGAAAATAATAAATATTCTGCTTATTATAAATTCGACAATTAGGAAAATATCAGATTCCAAATATTCAAATTTGCATATTCAATCGGGAATCACCCAAATTAATATTTTTCATTGAATATAATATACATTCATAACGATGTAGTAAAATTGTTAATTTGAAAATATATCACAATCCGACAACGTGATCTAACCATGTTGGGGACATTTTAAAATTGCGTGTACTTCCTCTATCTATGCTTATTAATCTATGGGGGTTTCAAATATGACGTGTGTTATCCGAAAATTCAGCTACGTAGATTTCACACATGAAAAAGTAATCAGTTGCAATTTCACCTACTCAATACAGAATTGTACCTGAAGCCGTCCCTGGTCTCAATAAGCTACACGAATCACTCCCCAAGGATCCGGAAAAGTGAAATAAATGGACAACTCCACATGAACAAACATTCAATAAATTTGAAATGACAAATGGAAAGGACTCTTGTTCTTAAAAAAAATTGTGAAAAATGAAAGTAATCATTGGTTATGACAGCCAGAGTTCATCTGAACAAACCAACCAACGAAAAATGCAATTGAAATAAATGACTTTTTTGTTGTCATATCGAAATAGGTTTTTATAATTGTATAAATATTCAAAATAGTTGAGTCTCCTGACTTATGGTTTCATTTGTATAATTTTTTTGTTATCAGTTGTGGGGAAAGGATGATCAATCTATTCAAAGTATTGGGAATAGAACATGTTCAGATCAAAAACTACTGATTTACTTGTATTTGAAGTTGAATCTTTTGCTGTTAATACTTAATAGCTTGAAAAGATTTTCAACAACTTTTTCCTTTATATCATCGAAGTAGGAGAAAGAAATTGAAGTGATCTACAAATCGATAATAAAACAAAATTCTTGAAACTAACGAGAATGCTCATTAATCGAAGAATTAATAAACAATAGTTATTTTCCTAGTTATATTCCAAGTGTGGAAAGTGATACTTTTCCATAAGAGACTGCTGTCGAATGCGGAAATAGTAATTTACGTAACAAGTCCGGAAAATAGGGTTTTTTTGGACGAATAGACAAAATTCCAGGACGAGCGTAAGCGAGTCCAAAAATTTTGTCCAAAAAAACCTTTACTATTCACTTTCCGCTGCGGAAAAAGCATAGCAAGGCTTTTTTCCGCACGAATTTGAAAAACTACTACTTTCCAAACGTCAATGGGTGTGGAAAGTAATACTTTCGAAACGCTAGTATGAAAAAATGTTTCCTTATCAGATCGTTACAGTTGAAATCGAGAATGATTTCTCCATGAGGAAATAATTCAACACATCGAACGTTTCGTCGAAAATATCAAAAATCGGGCGAGATTTAGTCATAGAAATTCCGTAATCTGAACCCGATGAAGAGGTTCTTTGTAGCTTTCTGTGAAAAACTCCCTCTAAAAGCCCATTAGTCGCTCCAAGTGGCAGATTTCAGAGGTTTATTTCCAAGCACTCGGTTCTTTTGATGCATTCCTCTTATCCACAGAGGGACTTAATGCATTTCCGTCCAAGACTTCCAATCTCCTATTCATCGTCTATCGGTTCAGGCTGCAGTCACAGGTAATTCAGTGGAGACGTTTCAGAAAAGAGACGGAAAATTGGCGATTTCTGAGCCGTTAAGAACAGTCGTACAAATATGACGCGTAGATGTCAGCACTGTCTGATGAAAATGGAAGGCGATTTTTCTGTCGAAAATTCTAATAACAGAATCGTTATATCTCCTGAGATATTTGTCGCAGACCCCTCAAATGAAAACGTTTTTCAGAGATCGAAATCTGATCTAAAACATAGTGATGTTTCAAGTGCGTAGCTCATGTCCAGAAGAAATGGCAGCCGCGAGAAAATTATTAATTTCAGATTATAACCTATAATTCATGAAATAATGGAGTAATTGCCCAACTAAAAGGTGTTTTTTTTTTAGAGCTATAGAAATTTAAATTGCAATAAAACAACGATGGATTATTCGATTGACATGAATTTTATTCATCCGTAAGATAATCTTGTGGCATTATATTTTGAATATGATTTCTGGCATATGACCGCCACGGCTGGCTCGGATGTAGTCCAATCTGGACGTCCAATTTTCAATGACTTTTTCTAACATTTGTGGCCGTATATCGGCAATAACACGGCGAATGTTGTCTTCCAAATGGTCAAGGGTTTGTGGCTTATCCGCATAGACCAATGACTTTACATAGCCCCACAGAAAGTAGTCTAGCGGTGTTAAATCACAAGATCTTGGAGACCAATTCACAGGTCCAAAACGTGAAATTAGGCGGTCACCAAAACGTGTCTTTCAATAAATCGATTGTGGCACGAGCTGAGTGACATGTTGCGCCGTCTTGTTAGAACCACAGCTCCTGGACATCATGGTTGTTCAATTCAGGAATGAAAAAGTTAGTAATCATGGCTCTATACCGATCACCATTGACTGTAACGTTCTGGCCATCATCGTTTTTGAAGAAGTACGGACCAATGATTCCACCAGCCCATAAAGCGCACCAAACAGTCAGTTTTTCTGGATGTAACGGTGTTTCGACATACACTTGATGATTAGCTTCACTCCAAATGCGGCAGTTTTGTTTATTGACGTAGCCATTCAACCAAAAGTGCGCTTCATCGCTAAACAAATAAAATGGACGTAGTGCGCGATACGTATTCCGCACAGAACCATTATTTTCGAAATAGAATTGCACTATTTGCAAGCGTTGTTCAGGCGTGAGTCTATTCATGATGAATTGCCAAACCAAACTGAGAATAAATCACTTGACAGCTGTTAAATCGGTCGCCATCTTGAACAGTAATGCCAACTTAAAGTTATATATCTCGAAAAAAAAACCGTTATAACGTACCGTTATTCATTACATTTTTCAAACGAATCGAAGTATTCTAACAAACAAGAACAAATAATAAAACATCCTATAAAATTTCAGTGTTTTTCCTACCAATAACAAACCATTAACTGCAACATGATTGTTCCCTTTTATTTCTTTCTCTCAAACAAGGCCAGAATTCGTCGCAGAACTCGTTCTTCAATTCCCCGTCTTTTTCCCATCCTCAGAGCCGAGGGACTGTTTCAACAGCTATTAACGAAATTCCCAAGATCGAATTTCCCAAAGTAAACTATTTCCACTGAACTCAAAGAATTTTTCAAAGTAACTCCGCTCATCCTCTCCTAAATCTCCAGTCGGACCACACACACTTCTGAAGCTCGACTCCGGAGAAGAAAAGTTCCATTGAATCAATATTATGAGTAACTGTTCGTAACAAAGGAAGTTACGGGGGATTCCGCGAAGCAAGTGACCATTGGCGTGCGAACGATGTTGATTTATAGGTTAGGTGTGTTGATTTTTCGGTTTAAGTTGAAATTAATGAAATTGGTGTTATGGGATTTTGATTATAAGGAATAATTAAGAAAATATGGACAATTTTATAGTGGAGAGATCTAAGATGTTTCCTTATCTCTTAGGCAGATCAATTAACGATCAACATTCAATGAAAATTCTTGTAAAGGGTAACTTTACTGAATCTTCTTTATTTCTCCAAGAGCTGGCGCAAACCTATTTCAAATTATAGTCGACTTCAACGCAGGACTTACTGAAGAATCAATTAAAGGGTGTTTTTTTAGAGCTTCATTAGAAATTTGAATTGCAATAAAACAATGATGGATTATTCGATTGACATGAATTTTATTTATCCGCAAGATAATCTTGTGGCATTACATTTTAAATATGATTTCTGGCATATGACCGCCACGGCTGGCTCGGATGTAGTCCAATCTGGACGACCAATTTTCGATGACTTTTTCCAACATTTGTGGCCGTATATCGGCAATAACACGGCGAATGTTGTCTTCCAAATGGTCAAGGGTTTGTGGCTTATCCGCATAGACCAATGACTTTACATAGCCCCACAGAAAGTAGTCTAGCGGTGTTGAATGACAAGATCTTGGAGGCCAATTCACAGGTCCAAAACGTGAAATTAGATGGTCACCAAACCTGTCTTTCAATAAATCGATTGTGGCACGAGCTGTGTGACATGTTGCGCCGTCTTGTTGGAACCACAGCTCCATGGTTGTTCAATTCAGGAATGAAAAAGTTAGTAATCATTGCTCTATACCGATCACCATTGACTGTAACGTTCTGGCCATCATCGTTTTTGAAGAAGTACGGACCAATGATTCCACCAGCCCATAAAGCGCACCTAACAGTCAGTTTTTCTGCATGTAACGGTGTTTCGACATACACTTGAAGATTAGCTTCACTCCAAATGCGGCAGTTTTGTTTGTTGACGTAGCCATTCAACCAGAAGTGCGCTGCATCGCTAAACAAAATAAAATGGACGTAGTGCACGATACGTATTCCGCACAGAACCATTATTTTCCAAATTAAATAGCACTATTCGTAAGCGTTGTTCAGGCTTGAGTCTATTCATGATGAATTGCCAAACCAAACTGAGGATAAATCACTTGATAGCTGTTAAATCGGTCGCTTGAACAGTTATACCAACTTAAAGTTATATACCTCGAAAAAAAAACACCCTTTATTTCTATTGTAACTTACAAAAACTTAAAGAGTTTTCAAATGAAATTCTAATTGATGAAAACCTTTAACAAAAGATAAAAATTTCTGCCAAGGTTGGTCAAAAATTCCAACGCCTTCTTGGTGTATTTTCATGTCAGTCAGTATGGTTATGAAAAAATCAAAATATTCAGGCTTTTGCCTACAAGGTAGAGTTCTTCTAGCAATTGTTACAACTTTATCTGCATCAGATAGACGATAGACTATCCAAAACGCATTAGTTTAAATGACGACTGAATCAACGTTGGCGCTCTTTTTGGGCTATACTAGTTGATTAGAGGGACTTCCAATCCCAACGAATGAATGGGTGGTCTCTCATTCAATAGGTTCCTTCTTTTTATTTATTCAATACATGTAGAATCCGTTTAACGCTTTGTCCTTCGTGTGTCAACATTTCGGCTTGTGTGACTGACCTCTAATCAAGCATTCATTCATTATGCCATCGGTTCTATTCGATTTAACAATGTGTATCAAGATATGGCTAATTGTTTTATTTGTCGCTGACCAGACAAATCGATGGAGCCAAATAAATTAACTGCTGACAGACAGGAAAGCAATCAGCGGTACGAGAATATGCAATATGTTCAGTATGACAACATGAATGGCTCGCGAATGTCGGACCTAACTTGTGCAGAAATCGAATGACGTATGGCACCTAGGCATACCCGTATACGTATTCCCACATGGATGAGGGAAATGCGGGCGATTGGGGCGGTAAATGCAATACCAGAAGAAGGGACGAGAGGCGGTGGTTGCAACCAACTGGGCCCATCGATCCAGTTACACCTTTTGTTCGAATTTGGATAGGACTTTGAATTAGTTGCAAATTTCGAACTAGTACTTTCACAATCAATCGAACTGATTTTCAGAACTTGAAGCATTAGACCAAAAGTACAGGAAGTGGCTCTTTATGTTGAATTTTAGCCAGTTCAGTATTTCAAAATTATTTAGTTTATCTCTTAACATTATCGAAATCTCGTCGAACAAATGTTCAACAAAGTGTTTCATTTGAATTAAAAATTATTGTTCAACTAAAGAATCACTGGAGCTGTGTTCCTTACTATTTTTGTCTGTACAATTAGTATTTGCTTTCTACAACTTTGCTCCCGTCGTTTTGCAATAGATGCAAGTGGTGGTCGAAATAAAAAGATCGTAGATGTCATACAATAATCTTAGGTAAACATAACGCCATCGAAATATTAGTCAATTTGTGTCTGCATCAGGAAGTTTTTCTCGGTTGAACATATCAGCTTACGAGCCAAATTCTCGTCATTTGCTGGAGGTTTTAATTTTCTGCTTTAATATAAAACAACTGAGCCTCATCGAATGCTCTCAAATACCTATGGTGAGGTCGCTATTAGTGAAAGAACGTCCCGAAAGTGGTTTCAACGCTTCAAGAACGGTGATTTTGACATCGAAGACCAGCATGGCGGTGGAAGAGTGAAGGTTTTTGAAGATGCAGAATTGGCGGCATTACTTGATCAAGACTCGTTAAAACGCAACAAGAATTGGCAGTATCATTGAGAGATGCAACAAGCCATTTAAAAACGCCTGAAAGTCATGGGAATGATTCAGAAACAAGGAAATTGAGTGCCGTACGTGTTTAACTCGAGAGATGTTGAACGACGTTTGTTTGCTAGTGAACAGCTGCATGCAAGGCAAAGACGGAAGGGATTTCTGCATCACATTGTGACTGGTGACGAAAAATGGATTCATTACTATAATCCCAAGCGCAGAGAAGTATGGGGACATCCCGGTCATGCTTCCACGTCGACGGCCAAACCGAATTATCACGGTTCCAAGGTCATGCTCAGTATTTGGTTAGACCAGCTCGGCGTAGTGTATTATGAGTTGTTAAAACCGACTGAAACAATCACAAGCGATCGTCATCGAACGCAATTAATGCGTTTGAGTCGAGCATTGAGAGGCAAACGGCCGCAGTACAACGAGAGACATGATAAAGTGATTTTACAGCATGAAAATGCTCGACCCCGTGTTGCGAAAGTAGTCAAGACATACTTGAACGTTATATGTAAAATCTCGGCAATAATTTCTTCATGAGAGCCAAATTTCTTTCTTTGAAGCATTCTTTTGAAGTCCAGTTTTGAGGTCTTGAGGCCTAAGTCAAATCTCTGGGTCTCAATAGGTAGCAGAAGACCCACCAACCTGCTCAACGTTCTGTCCAACACCTTATTTATCTGTAATATATAAAGTTCCCAATTATTCCACTGGAATCATTAAAGAAAACCACATCCCCACAACGAAATTAGGTCAAAACTCCTCGACATCAACCCTTTCCCCCACCCCACTCAAACATAACGTTCATACCGGTACAACACGCAACAACTTCCGATCATTGTAATACCCACATGCTCCACTCTTGCCTCCAATCGAATTAACATAATACACCGCTCTCTACGCATCATCCGCCGATTTCAATCAAATCAAATCGGAACAAGTGCCCATCTGGCATCTGACGTAACAAAATAGTTGCATCGATACCGCGGCAACAACCAAGGGCGTAGATCTTTTGTTTTCTTAGGGGCATAATCGAAGAAAAAAATTTTAACGACAACGTTTACTCATGTCTGTAATGTGAGAAAGAGAAGTTTGATAAAGAAGTTTGAATCAAATTACTCGAAATAATTTTTTTTATTACCAATTCGGTTTTTCTTATCTCATACTGGATGTTCCTAAATTAGGGTTACGGAGGAAAATGAGAGATTCCTTGGGTAATTTTAAGAATAAAAAGTTGCATGAATATGAGCCGCAAAACGATTTGTTTTCGAGATACAGGGTCTTTCTAGTGTGTCGTACTTTTTAGTGATGCTTATATTTATCAAATCTGTATTAATCTTTGCTACAGAGTGGGTGAATAAGTACCAAAACTTATAACTAATTCATTCATTACAGCTTACTAGCTGGATCTTTATAACAATTTGGATTTTTCTGAGGATGACTAGAGAGCTGTTTGAAATTTTTTTTCTCGAAATCGATAGCACATACGATTAAACTACAACAAACCAAAAAGTGTAGTACTAGATCAGAGCTTATTTTTACATTTTTCACCAAACAATACTTCTGAAAGAAAGAATCAGGCACCCTTCCAGAAAAATATCACCCTGTGGATTTGCATTCAAAATCAGCATATAACATGATGAAAAATTTAAATTGGAATATATATAGCCAATTCAAATTGAATATCTCGTGACGGGAAGGTTCTATGTTCTTTGTATCTCAAAAACAAAGTGTTTCTTATGTTTTGGGACTTTTTTTTCAAATGATCCGAGAAATCTGTCATTTTCATTTGTACCTCCAATTTAGGAACACCGTGTAGATATAGTCAATTGAAAACTGATAAACAAATAAATAGCAATTTGAATGAAACATAAAATGGTACAACACATCCCACACAATTTTTCTATGCGAATTACTCAGTTCAGTTCTTTGATAACTACAGTATTAAAATTTTTTGACGAGAATGATACAAAAAACCGAGAAAACAACGGGATACCGATGACGAATGCAAAAATCACAGATGGCAAATAAGCGGCCGACAAAGCTGATAGATAAAGAAAAATAATAAACCTCGAACATAGACGTGCTCGTAGTGCAATAAAAGTATCGGGTTTTTCACTATAATTTGACCTCCCCCCTTTAACTTCGTTACTGAAAGAGGTACAAAAAAAAGTTTTCTACAAAAGTTTCACGAAATCGACTAGTGTTTTTTCAAATGATTTCACAAAACAAAATATATACAGAGTGGGCAACATAAAGATTGCAACTTCATTCTTTCAAATGGAACACCCTGTATATTTTTTATATTTGACTAGCTCTTTTTCCCCTGATTTGGAATATATAACATATGTTTGGCCTATCTCTCTTATTCTGAGTACCACAGAGTTTCAAATTTTAAGAAGCACCTGGCAAGCTAAGTAATCAATTTTCAATTGGAAGGCTGCGATAATCCAAAATGCCCCTCTTTGAGTTATGTCGTTGGCAAGCGGAAAAATTTGAAATATTTCCACTTTATGTGAAGATCAATAAAAATAAGAAAACTACAAGGAGAGAATATAGTTGCATCCAAATCCAATTCATAGTGAAAAACGTATGTCATATATCGTTACGAACGACATAACTCAAAAAGGGGCATTTTGAATTATCGCAGCCTTCCACTTGAAAGCTGATTTATTAGCATGCCAGGTGGTTCTTGAAATTTGAAACTCTGTGGTACTCAGAAAAAGAGAGATAGACCAGACTTATGTTATATATTCGAAGTCAGGGGAAAAAGAGCTAGTCAAATAGAGAAAATATACAGGGTGTTCCATTTAAAAAAATGAAGTTGCAATCTTTATGTTGCCCACTCTGTATATATTTCGTTTTGTGAAATAATTTCAAAAACACTAGTCGATTTCGTGAAACTTTTGTAGAAAACATTTTTTTGTACCTCTTTTAGTAACAAACTAAAAGGGGGGGTCAAATTATGGTGAAAAACCCGTTACTCATCTTGAAAGCAATAATAAACTCATAAACCGTAAAAGGATCCGATTATTTACTGCCGTGTGGATTTCGAAGAAAAGTAAAATGATTATTGGTTCTTCGTCTTGGCGAGAATTCTGCAATTTTATATTTTGGAAATATTGTGGGGGGTAATTACACCCAGTACCCCACCATTTCTACACCCTTGGCAACAACGCCGGCAGGACTGCCAACCTACACCACCCAAGCCCATGAGACCGCTTCCCGACGTTATTCAATCAAACATCGATGCAGAGCGTGCTACGACTCATTAAATATTGCTTTCTGTGTAATTGCCGCAATATATCATTGATCTCCCCAGAGGACGTAGCCCGATCGGTAATTACTTTCGAGTAAAATATTCGGGATAAGCGACAGCCCGCGTTTTTCATTCGAATGTTGCAAAATGAGTTTCTCAATGAAGATTGGCAGGCACCCCCGAAATATGCGGGGGATGGTGCGCGGGATGATTGATTGTTTCGTAGGCGGGAGAAGAAACACTTTGATGCGAAAATCTCTACCCTTGCACGGGGAATTTTTCTCTACCTCGAATTTACCTTTTCGTTTTTCTTTCACGTGATTCTTGAATGCTAAGGCTTTGCGTTCTGCAGAAATTGCATCAGATTGTTCGTTGTATGTGGGTTGACAGTGATTCAACCTGACTTTTATCGTTGAAACGAAATGTGCAAATTGCTACTGACCATATTGAAGTCAAAATGTATTCAAATGTGATAACTATGATGGAATACTTCATTGTGTATCTAGTAGTAAAGGTTGTTTATTTTTAGAGTTATAGAACCAAATTGCAATAAAACAACGATGGATTATTCGATTGACATGAATTTTATTTATCCGCAAGATAATCTTGTGACATTACATTTTAAATATGATTTCTGGTATATGACCGCCACGGCTGGCTCCGATGTAGTCCAATCTGGACGTCCAATTTTCGATGACTTTTTCCAACATTCGTGGCCGTATAACGGCAATAACACGGCGAATGTTGTCTTCCAAATGGTCAAGGGTTTGTGGCTTATCCGCATAGACCAATGACTTTACATAGCCCCACAGAAAGTAGTCTAGCGGTGTTGAATCACAAAATCTTGGAGGCCAATTCACAGGTCCAAAACGTGAAATTAGGTGGTCACCAAATGTGTCTTTCAATAAATCGATTGTGGCAAGAGCTGTGTGACATATTGCGCCGTCTTGTTGGAACCACAGCTCCTGGACATCATGGTTGTTCAATTCAGGAATGAAAAAGTTAGTAATCATGGCTGTATACCGATCACCATTGACTGTAACGTTCTGGCCATCATCGTTTTTGAAGAAGTACGGACCAATGATTCCACCAGCCCATAAAGCGCACCAAACAGTCAGTTTTTCTGGATGTAACGGTGTTTTGACATACACTTGAGGATTAGCTTCACTCCAAATGCGGCAGTTTTGTTTGTTGACGTAACCATTCAATCAGAAGTGCGCTTCATCGCTAAACAAAATAAAATGGACGTAGTGCGCGATACGTATTCCGCACAGAACCATTATTTTCGAAATGAAATTGCACTATTTGCAAGTGTTGTTGAAGCGTGAGTCTATTCATTTGCCAAACCAAACTGAGAATGAATCACTTGACAGCTGTTAAATCGGTAGCCATCTTGAACAGTAATGCCAACTTAAAGTTATATACCTCGAAAAAAACACCCGTTAGATGCGCCATGGTATGTATCCAACAACACCATACATAATGATTTAATGATACCATTCATCAATGATGAAATTATAATACGTTCAATTGAATGCCATCAAAACTTGGAAGAATAGTATATTATTCAACGAGCGGTTATGTAGGTCATAACTCACGTAGATGAAGTTTGCAGCACGAGCCGCAGGCGAGTGCTGTAATTCATCAAGTGAGTTATGACCATTACCGCAAGTTGAATACTATACTTTATCTACGACTATATCAATATGTACTAAGAAAAAAATACAGACTTAGAATATAGACAGAAGGAACGGGAAATAAACATATTTGCTCGATCCCGACTACAAGAGAGATGGAAACTTAGTGTCACCATTCACAATCGAACTAGCTTCGGCCAGCTCGAATCCAGTACAGAGTACAGACATAGAACTATATTGAAAATCCTTAATAGTTGCCTATAAAAATGCATTAAAATATACCAAAAAACATTCCCTGTAAACGACGACTTAATGACCTTACTGATGCTACAAAATTCTTTATATTTTTTCGGGCAAGTAATTCTGTATGTTGACATTTGCTGTTTGTCTTTTGGAAATGTATACCCATATAATATTTCATCTTCACTATCTGAATTAATCGTTTTCAGCAAAACATTCACAATAATTAGATATCAACTTAATTTGAAAACGTCAAAAGTGACATTCCCTCGGACATTCCTCTCCTCAATAACAATAATGGAATGTTCCCTTTCGGCCAATCGAATAGAAGCAGAGAAGTATAGAAGCACAGATCCATATTTTCCGATTTATTATAGTGAGTTATAGTAGTGAGTTATTATAACTCACGATGTTTGTTAATAGATACTATTAATTGCTCAAAAGCAGTTGAATAATGAATATCTTATTCAATAGGAGTAGATAAAGATGCATTATCATGTATCACTGGCAAATCAGCTACTTCTAGGAGAGTCATGGCCATCACTTCATGAGAATAGAATTGCCCAGAACTATGCTTCATAAATTCGCCAGCTGTGGACATTCGCACATTTTAAGTTCTGGTCTTTCAATGATGGATTTACAAAGTCAGGGGGTGTATAACTTCATTTGTATAGGACTAAGAAAATCCGGACGTATATTCCCCCAAAAGGAAGACACCTAATAATGCTACAATAATCTAATATCATATCATAAATCCAACTTGATTATGAAGTTCCTCTACCTACATCTCCCATCATCATAAACGCACGTCACTGTTTTCCCGAAAAATTCAGGTTGGTTCTGAAGCTTTCTAATAGCATCAGCATGGGCGGCGTCTTCCACACGAACAACCTGATCCTACTAATATTCGGCACATCTGTGGCTCGTCTCCGGGAAATATACTTTCATAATTTTGGTGCTGATATTTCACTTTAATGGAACGCTCCACGAGAAGCAGCTGCCTAGATGTGAAGTGCTCCAGACGATGTGACTTTTGAAAGAATTCATTGTCTCGTTATCCGATCGATTTTCTCGGTATAAAGATATAGGCTCGGCGAATGTTGTGGTATTTTTCAGCAGTAGGTATTCTTGAAATATAAATTCCTCAATTTTACCTCAGTTAATGGGGTAAAGTTGCTCTTCGTCTGACTTTTGGCATTCTTTGTGCATTTCTATCACATTGATTCAACTTTCTAAGATACTGAGGGTGGTCGCAAAGTGATAGCTCCAGGCGTTTTGGAGTTATGGCCGAAAAAAGATATTCTCCAAATGATGCACTGAAAAACTAAATTGTGCCTTCTTTCGGCCATAACTTTAGAACCCCTGAAACTATTGCTTTGCGACCTTCTGGTTTTTTCATGCAAATTTGATGGAATTTCTTATTATTATTATTATTTATTATTACATTTGAAATTTCTGAGTAAAATGAACAAAACAATGAACTTCTGACTTAGCGCCCCCTATCGAGAGCAGCCAAAACAAATTTATAATGAGTATATTTCGTCCTCAATCAACAAGATATTATCTTTCAGGCGAGATCTAATTTGTTCAGAAATGTTGAGCCAAACTGAAGTTACAGGCATTTCAATCAGTCAGATTCCTCTCTTTCCCCTTCTCTCATTAAATGCCGTAAAATCGAAAGTGATAATTCAAAAAGATAGAGAATTTTACAAGGATTACAGTGATGTTATTTTTTCTTCAACTTCATATGAAACATTTTCGAGTAAAATTCATTTTTCTACTCGACGGTAGCTATTACGCCCCTAGCGGTAGAGGTATGAACTTCGAAACAATTTCCAGTGTGTTTTCTTGTACACTTTAGTGGTCAAATCTTTCACCGCAAGTCTCTACGATGAGTGGATCTTGAGATATAGCCGCTCACCTCGCTTATTTGCCCACCCTGTATATCTTGAGTATTGCGCTGTGTGGCGCCTTACCAGGCAACATTCCACAGGCTTGCAAAGAGTCACTATAATGAAATAAATATCTGAAATTTTCTTTTTTGAATAGTTGTAGATCATCTGATTAATTGATCCTTTTCTATTTCAGGATAAGACAAGAGAAAAATGGCGGCGCTTGGTGTCCAAAAGCTCAGATTAGTAGCGACATCAAAGAGTACCTTGAGGTAGATCTGACCAGAAACCACTTGATCACTTGGACCGAAACACAGGGTAGATTTGGTAATGGGCAAGGCCAAGAATTCGCTGAAGCTTTCTTGGTAGAATATTGGAGGCCTGCTCTTAGTCAATGGATTGTCTATAAGGATTCTAGAGGAGAAAAGGTAAGAAATGGAGTGTTTGTCATTTTCAGTAGGCAAATTTTGTCCCCCAACATGAACCATCAAATTTGACATGAAGCGCGCGAATGAAAACATATTAGCGAAACGATATTTCACTCAATTCGCGAGTTTCTCCACAAAGAACGCACTGCTTATGTCCCATAGTGAATCAATGTTTCATATCAACTCAAAATGTATATAATGAATACCTAAATATATCAGAAATTCAGAAAACAAACTTCAAGCGTGTTTAACGACGTGAAACAACCGATGACACTAGGAGAGCAAAAGTTGCCAAACCTTGGGTTTCAGCAGGTAGATACAGAAAATAATAAATTTTCTGCTTATTATAAATTCGACAATTGGGAAAAATATCGGACTCCAAATATTCAAATTTGCATATTAAATCGGGAATCACTCAAATAATACTCAAATAATATTTCATTCAATATAATAAACATTCATAATGATAAAGTAAAATTGTGGATTTGAAAATTTATCCACAATCCGACAACTTTATCTAACCATGTTGGAGACATGTAAAAATTTCGTATACTCCCTCTATCTATGTTTAGTGCTCTATGACCTGATTACACGTCATTTTAATCCATAATTGTTTTTTTTTTAGCTCTGATATACTATATTCAGCTTCTTTCTTAACAAACTCATTGCTTCCCTGTTTTTCCAATAGATTTTTTCGAATATTAAACATTCAGGGACGTTCTAAATTTCTCATGGTAACTAAAGGAGTAGATGTATAAGAATGAAGTGTATAGAATTTTCACGAATTTTTTCCACCTTCATCATTTTACTGAAAATTACCATTTCTCGTTAGAACTTATAATACTCTTTTTCCCATCTCATGAAGTATTCATACTTCGCAGTCTCGTTGAGCGATGGAGATATTCAATAGGTACCAAGTTGGCGTTGATGAAAACAACCTTCCCTTTTCCTGGCCATTTCCCGTTTAGGCTATTTAATAACCCCATTAATTTTCCCTAATGCCCCTCCAGACACCAGTCATTAATAAAATCGAAGTCGAAAAATAATCCTTCCGTAAGGACAGAACTAACTCCATCATAACAAAGTTGGGTATGACAGCCCTCTGATGGGAATATTAGGTACTTAGGGTTGGAGTTGTTACTTGGAGATACTCTGACGTACACTAGATCATCAAATCCGTCTTAGCGAACTTCATGCTCCCTTGCCGGACGTTTATCTTAATACATAAATATGGGGGGGAGAATAATGAAGATTCACTCCGTGTTTTGTACCCTGGAGAGATTTCGGCTGAGTAAAAGTTTGAAACATCAATTTTCATATGAACGTAAAGTATCGGGGCAGTCCCCGTTCGCATATCTCGAAATTCCGACGCAAGCGCCATCTGCTGACCTATGCGGAAAAACTTACATGTTGGTGGACACCTGCATTGAGCTGAAATCGCCACGAATAGGCGAGAATATGACAATCTCCAATTTTCTGAGTGGCTTGCTAGTTCAAATTCGAATTCATATAATTTTTTTGAAAGAATATACATGGCCCTACAACTTTGCTTCCACATTTTTTTTTCCGAAAGTCGACGTTAGACGTTATACATTTATGATTCAGAGTATTGTCCATCGCTGGACACTACACTTTCATTTCAGTCGGTTTCAACAACTCATGATACACTACTTCGAGCTGGTCCCACCAAATACTGAGCATGGCCTTGGAACAGTGAATATTCGATTTGGCCGTCGACGTGGAAGCATGGCCGGGATATCCTCAAGATTTTCTGCGTTTGGGAAATCACAACGAACCCATTTTTTGTCTCCAGTCACAATGCGATGCAGAAATCACTTCCATCTTCGCCTTGCAAGCAGCTGATCACAAGCAATCGAACGCCGTTCAACATCTCTCGGCTTCAACTCGTAAGGCATCCAATTTCCTTGTTTCTGAATCATTTCCATGACTTTCAGGCGATTTAAAATGGCTTGTTGCGTCACTCTCAATGATTCTGTCAATTCTGGTTGCATTTCACCAGAGTCTTGATCAAGTAATTCCTCCAATTCTGCATCTTCGAAAACCTTATCTCTTCTTGGTCTTCGACGTCAAAATAAACGTTCTCAAAGAGTTGGAACCACTCTTGGCACGTTCTTTCATTAACAGCGGCCTTACATAGGTATTTGAGAGCATTCGATCAGCCTCAGCCGGAGTTCTTTTCTTATCAAAGCAGAAAATTGAAACCTCCCGCAATTGACGAGAATTTGGCTCGTAAGCTGACATGTTTAATCGAGAATAACTTTATGATGCAGACACAAATCGACTAATATTTCGATGGCGTTATGTTTACAAATACTTGAGCTTATTGTATGATATCTACCACTTACCGCTAGAGTCATCTATTGCGAAATGGCGGAAGCAAAGTTGTACACATAATATATGACAACTGATGAATATAAAAACCTATATAGTAGAAGAGTTTGATACTTTCACCAGCCAATTTTCGAAATGAATGAAATACTTAATGCTGAAATTCGAACTTCGCAGTACTGAACAAAATGAATTTTGTTAGCGAAAATTATATTTTTTTCCATGACAAGCTGCCAACTTTCGTTCCATTATGACACATCTTATTCTTATTTTGAGAGGTTTATTTCCGGGCATCCGTAAACTTTAATTCTAATGAACATAAAATTAAGCACCGGAGAACATGTTTTACTTCACTTCAACAATTCTCGAGGCTCCATTCCTACAAATTGCATCCTCGGGGTTTCCTACTATTACGTTTATTTTTCTTGTCAGCTCATTCATCTCTTTCTATTTTTCCTTCCATTTACAGAACCACTCGTTGTTGATTGGAACGGATACTTCCTGTTTTTTTTTTCAGAAAATCCATTGACGTTGAATTCGCTGAAAAATTCAATTAATTTCCTATTTTTGAATTTCTAAAAAAATAATAACCAAAATTGATATTGATAGTTTACATAACATCTGTTTTCGAAGTTTCTTCTCTATTAGGGTAATATTTATTAACAATCTGCTTCATTTTTCATTTTCATGCAGAACCAGAAAATGAAACTTAAAAAAAACGAAAAATAAAAAGTTCCTACATAGGAAGTTTCTACAAAATTCTAATAAACTGTGATCTCTACGAACAATCTGTAAGCGATGTTAGAATGGACCATCCCCAATGTGCCGAATTTTAAATACTTGTATACCCTCAAGAAGTAAAAATCATTATCGTATTTTCTTTCATGAAATTACGATAATGATTTTCATCGACAATCAACATTATTTTTCTCGAACAAGAAGCAACAGTTTTGGTATTTCAAGCCAGAAGAAACAACATTTTGGTACTTGTCAAATAATATCACACATTTTTTGGTCCTTCGAGCCGGATCTGTATAAATCAGTGAAAAACATGAAGCAAACAAATACATATAATAATATTTATACAATGGAACATTGACCTATTAAAAATTCTTTGAATCGATTAAAACTGTTTTTTTCGATAATTGAATCAGTGCCAGTATTCAAATTGCCACTGTAAGTGGTTATTTGGATATTATACATTCTAAGGAAATCATACAATTTCTTCCTTCCATTGGTACACGTCGAAAAATAGTAGAATTTATACACTTTCTGATATATTGTTACATATTCGAAAGAAAATGATAAAATTGTATCATATATATATAGCCATATTCAAGACTCAATTTCCCAAGGGAAATTCACAGAGCACTATAGCGTTGATAAGAAAACCCCGTTTTATAGTAGCGTTCGGGCTAGCACATTTACGAGTAATAAGCATTCACTTCATTTCGAGCTAACAGTGGAATTTGCCACAGATTTCTTATCTCTTATTCAGATCGATTCACCGTCAAAATTGATATTACATCTATTTCTCACTAGAATCTGAGACATTTCGATCTTTCACTGAATTCGAGTCGATCTAGACGTGACTAGAGCTACGAATCTTTCTATCAGAATTGTTTCCAATAAAAATCTGGACGTAGTAAGAACCTATGAAGGACTATACTGACTTCTGACGGAATAATCATGGTAAACTAATACAATAGTAATAATTTATTCATCCGGTAAGACATCTCACAATGTATAGGACAAGCCATAACTATCACAAAGACAAAATTCATAAAAAAACAGTCCCTAATCGAGTAATAACATTTCTAGAAATGTATCCTCAACTACTTTCTTCAATTCCTTGAAACTAGGATATTGCATACTTGATGTATGGGTGATATTCCATACTTGGTTGTTCTGTGTATCAGAATAGACAGAATCATTTTTAAATATTTTTTGGTCCCCTTAATATATAAAACACTCCAAGAAATAAATATTGACGCCACAATCAAACTAAAGTGGTTCTTAAAGAAGAGTCTTCAAGTTCGAGGTGCAATATTGAATTTCATGCACAGAATTTTTTGGAATTTATATACTCTAGAAGCATCATATGAGTTTCCACATAACAAAATATTATAAGAGTTGTGGCTTTAGTCATCGGTAAATGTAGAGGAACCGTAATTTTAATTCTGCTAATAGAATTGCAGGAGCTATTCAAAGGCTAGCCTAGGCAACATAATCCATTTCAAGTTTTGATCTATGTGAATGTCGAGAAATCTTGTATCTTGTTCAGACTTTATAAAATTATCCAAATATCGTAAAATCAACTTGAGATCATCATTCCTATTTCAGATGTGAATGCATTAAGTTGTGTTGATATAAATCATGATTCTGTCGTCACCAATCCGCAAAACATTTGATACAATCAATCTACAGCTCTTCAAATGATTTGGCGCTAAACACCAGCGAAGAAGATCAATCTCAATTTATCCATGAAATCTGAGAGGCTCGGTAACAAAAGATACATCTTCTTCAGATCTACAGGTGAATCTTCAAAAAAAGAGGGTACAAATAGAGGTCCCTGAGGTACGCCTAAATTAATGTCATGTTCTTGCGAAAAAGAGTTATTTACGTAGTTCCACCTCTGAATCCAACGTTTGTATTATTCTCAGAATTTGATTCAGTCTAGATTCTAAGCGTATCACGATGTGAGCATAGAATTACAATTTACAATAGTCTATTGATTTTAGCAGTGCCATGACGTCATATAGAGTTTTCCAGTATCGTTGCCGGGATATTTTCCTAGTTTAACCTCCTGCTTAAACTTTGTTGATGTTGATTTCATAATCAACTATTGGTTGTCAAAAAACACATCAATATGAGAGATTCTCTTTGTATAACTAATGTATGCCTCGCAATAAGATAATGATACATTCAAAAATGGTTTTATTCTTCTGATATCTTCTGATAATATAAAAAAGGAATTGAAATAAAAATAAGATTTATCTTTTTATCAAGTAACCTGAATTTCCTCTCGGTATCATTGAGATTTTTTTAGCATCGTCTGACTTCAAATCATTTGCACTGCCAATAGTTCTCAATTCGATATGATCCGTCGTAGATCACGTGAAAATCTCTTAATTCGTCGACATAAATTCGTATAAATGTGACTGTGATTAATTCAAATAGGGATCAGGTTTTTGCCTTTGAAGAGAAAATTAATATTCTTTGATGTTCAGTGCACAATTCGTTTCTCATATTCCCCGAACAATGAAGATAGATAATAATTCCGCTTTTCTCTTTGGGAGGTAATGATACGTAGATTATTCCATTTGGAATTTCGCTATCTTGCTTAACGAGAACGAGGATATGAAATTATTGTATTGTCAGCTGTTTTCGACAAATGGAACTTACAGGGTGGAAAAATTGGACGTTTTCTAATTGCCAGATACGTCAAAGCGACGTAACTAGGTTATCTTTGAGAAAACCGAGCAGAGAAATTATTGAATTACGCAACGTAGAATATTTCATATCCAGATGGTAAATCTTAAGAAAATTCGTCATCCATTGCCGGACCCTTATGACAGTTGCTACCCCCTGCCACACACCCCTTAACTTTTAAAATTACAATTATACTTTCATTATGAAGGGTGTTTTTTTCGAGCTATAGAAATTTAAATTGCAATAAAACAACGATGGATTATTCGATTGACATGAAATTTATTTATCCGCAAAATGATCTTGTGGCATTACATTTATGACTTTTGGCATATGACCGCCACGGCTGGCTCGAATGTAGTCCAATCTGGACGTCGAATTTTCGATGACTTTTTCCAACATTTGTGGCCGTATATCGGCAATAACACGTCGAATGTTGTCTTCCAAATGGTCAAGGGTTTGTGGCTTATCCGCATAGACCAATGACTTTACATATCCCCACAGAAAGTAGTCTAGCGGTGTTAAATCACAAGATCTTGGAGGCCAATTGACAGGTCCAAAACGTGAAATTAGGCGGTCACCAAACGTGTCTTTCAATAAATTGTGGCTCGAGCTGTGTGACATGTTGCGCCGTCTTGTTGGAACCACAGCTCCTGGACATCATGGTTGTTCAATTCAGGAATGAAAAAGTTAGTAACCATGGCTCTATACCGATCACCATTGACTGTAACGTTCTGGCCATCATCGTTTTTGATGAAGTACGGACCAATGATTCCACCATCAGTTTTTCTGGATGTAACGGTGTTTCGACATACACTTGAGGATTAGCTTCACTCCAAGTTGACGACCTCCCTGGGTTTCTATGAATGAGTAGGGTAGTGAACAAAAGATCTGCATGGTCGCAGTTCCCGGAAGGCTCACCGAAGCAAAACGACCCCAGTTCAAATAATAATAATAATAATAGCTTCACTCCAAATGCGGCAGTTTTGTTTGTTGACGTAGCCATTCAACCAGAAGTGCGCTTCATCACTAAACAAAATAAAATGGACGTAGTGCGCGATACGTATTCCGCACAGAACCATTATTTTCGACATAAAATTGCACTATTTGTAAGCGTTGTTCAGGCGTGAGTCTATTCATGATTAATTGCCAAACCAAACTGAAAATAAATCATTTAACAGCTGTTGAATCGGTCGCCATCTTGAACAGTAATGCCAACTTATAGTTATATACCTCAAAAAAAACACCCGTTAGTATAAACGCTAAATTCTTTATATGTTATTAGGGGACCTATAAAAAATTTCATCTCAATATCCGGAGAGTTTTTACGTGTTGCCAGATACATCGAAATTAAAAACACAACAAAAAAGTATTATCACATGTAAAGAAAATTTTAATCGTTTTTGATTCATTAAAGTTCAGGGGTCTCTGGCACGGGGTATCAAGTATCATAAGTGTCCAACAATGGATGACGGTTTTTCTTGAGTTAACCCGAAGAAAATATTAAAAAAAATTGAGCTTTAAACTTCAACGAATTCAAAGTACAATTTTATACACCTTTACTACCTGTTGCCTGCAAAAGTAACCACAACCCAAACTCTATAGTCGCAGGTCGTCTTTAACTGTGTAGGAGACATGCACAGAAAAACTTTCAACTTTTATAAAATGACAAAGTCTGGCCTATTGCTCTTTCGGGCAATATCTCTGCAATAACTTGACGGATGTTCGTTTTCAGATCGTCTTTAGTCTGAGGATTATGGGAAAAAAAAGTATCCTTCTTATAGCCTAACAAAAAATCCAAAGGCGATAAATCACGAGATTTTGGTGTCCAATTCACATCGCCAAAGGATGTCTTTAAATTACGAATTTTTAACAAGATTCGTTTCAAACTATTACATTCAAAAATGAAAAATGTTCAAGTCAATACATATTTTCGTTCTTTGTAATATTTCTTTGAATACATCATTATATATTTTCAGGTTCTAACTGGAAACAGCAACACATACCTTGTAGTCCGCCAGCGGCTGGAGTTACCATTCGTTGCAACCAAAGTTCGTTTCATCCCTTACAGCGAGCATCCTAGGACTGTTTGCATGAGGGTAGAATTATATGGATGTACCTGGGAACGTAAGTTTCATTCCTGTTTACTCCATTTCAGCAGTTAAACCGTATAAAGTTAGTAATTTAATGACGTATTTTCATTAGAGGCATGCTTTCTGGCAGCTAATGTTTTTGGGCGCCATTTCATGCTGTCTTATCTGCTTTATCTTTACTTGGGAAATATACGGCGCAATTGGCTTTTTAGAACGATGTACTGAAAAGTTTGTTTCTACTTTCATCCT
The DNA here is from genome assembly GCF_914767665.1 of Harmonia axyridis. NCBI lineage: Eukaryota > Metazoa > Arthropoda > Insecta > Coleoptera > Coccinellidae > Harmonia > Harmonia axyridis. The sequence goes on along the minus strand of NC_059502.1, from coordinate 10,108,215 downwards.
GTCATCAGTACATATGGCCTCTCGAGTTTATTTAAAAGTCCATTTGAAATTATAAAAAGCCACTGCATTGTATTGGAGCATACAAAACTATCTTTACTTCATGCAATCGGGTCTAGTTTCAGATGGAAACACAATAATTTCGAATAACTAGAATTAGAGGATCAGGTAATTTTGTTCGAATTAGCAATAGTTATCATTTGTAATAAATAAAATATTCAACTATGCGCAATTCGCATCCTATATTCTAAATTAAATGAAGAAGTCGAAATTCTCTAACGCTCTACCACCTTGGTGCTTTGGTAGCTTTTCTCACTAGGATTACCATCAAAAACTACTATAGTATTGCTCCCAAAGTGCTTTTTGACTCCACGTAGTTTTGACAGACTACTTGGAATGTTGCTTCGTCCAAACCACCATGCATTTTGAGACAATTCCTCTAATTTTGATCGGCTGTATCTCGGTTGATATTAAGTTTAGGAAAAAGTTAATGGATATAAAATAATAGCAAATTTAATTCTCTACAACTTTAGAACTGATAGTTTTGGTCGAAAACTGCTTAGGTTAGATGTTATGAGTAAAAAGCCGATGAAAGATTTAGTTCATTTAAAATTTAATGAATATAAGTGTCACCTGAGTGATTTTGTTGCATAACGAAAAGTAAATCTCAAACAACATATTGATTCAGTCCATTTTATTTCGAAGGAACATAAGTGTCACCTGTGTGATTTTACTTCAAATAGTAAGGGGTATCTCAAACAACATATAAATTCAGTCCATTTCAATTTCAAGGAACATAAGTATCACCCATGTGATTATGCTACTAGTCAGAAAAGGAATCTCAATATACATCTAAAATACTTCATTTAAAATTGTGACATTTATCACATGTGTGATTATGCTGTAAGTCTGAAGAAGAATCCCAAACAACATATAGGAAATATAGTCGGATAGACCCCATTTTTTTGCCTACTTGACTAGTAGGAGAAAACTGAAACGAACTTTTGCCATAATCCTAAAAATTATTTTTTGACTGCAGTATAACATCATTCGAAAAGTCAACAACCTTGACTAACCAACACTTTTCAATTTTCTACGTGAAACGCCCGACATAAACTCAAAATGGGAGCAAATGACTGCGTTATCACTTGGAATTCAAGTAGATCCTCAAATTCGAGCCTAGTATCAATCTCCATAGCTGAACGACAGGAATATTTACAAAAATAATTTTACTGCAGGAATTCCCATAATGAATCTCATTATGCTGGAATGCGGAAAGGGAGAAAACGCAGGAAACTTTATGACCTCGTTCATTAAAACCAGAGTGACAAGTAGAATTTCATGATGCTAAACTATGAGTTTGGAAAAAGAGAGAATACCTGTACTCGAATGTTATTCCCGCTTTCTATATACCCCATATACTATTGGAATTCGTTCTAAATTGAACATTTTTGGAACGATGTTTAATTACAGTTCAGTATACAGTCCAATCACATTTTATAGTTGTTGGAAAAAAGGTTTATTGCCTCGCGAATACTAAACATTTGTGATGTATGGAATGATGATTGAGGAATTGCTAGTTTTAATTTCGAAGCTCACAAAGGTCAGCATTATATTATTCCGTAAAATCGTCCGAATTCTTCACATTTTTGTTTTTAAATCGGGTGAAAAATATTATAATTTCACATCATAGTTTTTAAATGTATCGCATGATGATTGATGATTCACTAGTTTTAATTTTGAACCCTACATCAGATCAGATTCGGAAAAATTTTCTGAATTCTTTTCATTTTTGCTTGTCGAATCTGGTGAAAAAACACTATGGGTGGTCCAAATTTTAATTCAATAACTTCGGAGTGAACAACTCTTTTCATATAAACATATATCCCTAAAAGCTTCGTTGTCGAGATACAGAGTGTTAAATTTTGGGAAAATATCAGTTTTTTACTCATAACTCTAGTATTATTTCATTCATTGTTTTAATTTTTTTGTATTGAAGTCAAGACAATGTAATGTTCGGAATTAGGTTAGTGTCTCCTGCAAATATTATCTACTGGCATAGATATAGGGGTTCGATGATCCGTTTCCTATTGAAAATCTACACCAATGTCTTTTTTTTCGAAAAAATCATTTCATTTCTGAAATCGACATAGTTTCACTAAAAAAGTCTCTGACTATTCTTCTATGAATATAACATAGCATTAATTAAGAAAAAGCGTCCTCAAATGCAAAATTTCGTATTTTGCTATGGGGAAGTGGCGCCCAACGTGGGGCCTTTTTTAGATTTCAGAGACGAGCAACAAGGATCTTGCGGGGGGGCTCTTAGATATCGTGACTACTGTAGAGATACATTCAAAGCTTCAGGTATTCTCACATTCCCTCCTCTTTCCATTTTAGGGAATTCAATTTTTGTAAAAACAATTTTTTATTCGTAATGATCACCAACAAATCTCTGTATCTCTCACTCTTGCTCTTGATGGTGACTTTGTTGACGAATAAAAACAAGTTTCTAAGTGAAAATATGTGTTTACAGGTAGGTGTGGAGTGTTGTGAAAAACGCATTCATCGAAGTGATATAAACCTATGTACCGAGGTGGTCACCATTACCAGCCTACAACACAGAATATTCATTCACCACAGGGCAGAACAAATGAACCCAAATTAATGACAAACATTTACTTTTCCCGCTATCCAGAATACCGAATTGATTATTCATTTCGAATAGAAATCTAACCGTTTTAATGCCATTTCGAAACCGACAAAAATACCTACATGTACATTATGAAAATAGAGGAACGGGAATATTTTCTATGCCACGGCGCGATGGAATCAATCGATGAGCTGCAGTTGGAACAATTGCACCGGATATAATTGAATCGAGCTTGATCATTCCCCGAGTAGTTTTTACCATCGATTGAAATTTTTAAATACCCCATAGTGGAACTGGTAATTATTTCATTCCATTATGTTGATTCAATAGCTCATAGGTGATATTTATGGATATTAATTCATGTTACCGGTATATTCGCGCTCTCTGTATTTATTTACATTCGATTCGAAAAGTTTGTGCATCGAATCCATTTCCTATCCGGTATTGGAGAGAGTTATTCATGGTGATATTTTATATGGGAAATTAAAATTATCAATAAATGTGGATTAATTCATTTGTGTTGATGAATAGATCGTCAGATATGAAATTGATGTATCTATATATTCATATTTTATCGGGACATTGTGCGAAATGTTTACTGTTGAGAATTACTTAAAATGTAACGGGTGTTTTTTTTAAAGATATATAACTTTAAGTTGGCATTACTGTTCGAGATGGCGACCGATGCAACAGCTGTCAAGTGATTTATTTTTAGTTTGGTTTGGCAATTCATCATGGATAGACTCACGCCTGAACAACTCTCGCAAATAGTGCAATTTTATTTCGAAAATAATGGTTCTGTGCGGAATACGTATCGCGCACTACGTCCATTTTATTTTGTTTAGCGATGAAGCGCACTTCTGGTTGAATGGCTACGTCAACAAACAAAACTTCCGCATTTGGAGTGAAGCTAATCCTCAAGTGTATGTCGAAACACCGTTACATCCAGAAAAACTGACTGTTTGGTGCGCTTTATGGGCTGGTGGAATCATTGGTCCGTACTTCTTCAAGAACGATGATGGCCAGAACGTTACAGTCAATGGTGATCGGTATAGAGCCATGATTACTTACTTTTTCATTCCTGAATTGAACAACCATGATGTCCAGGAGCTGTGGTTTCAACAAGACGGCGCAACATGTCACACAGCTCGTGCCACAATCGATTTATTGAAAGACACGTTTGTTGACCGCCTAATTTCACGTTTTCGACCTGTGAATTGGCCTCCAAGATCTTGTGATTTAACACCGCTAGACTACTTTCTGTTGGGCTATGTAAAGTCATTGGTCTATGCGGATAAGCCACAAACCCTTGACCATTCGGAAGACAACATTCGACGTGTTATTGCCGATATACGGCCACAAATGTTGGAAAAAGTCATCGAAAATTGGACATCCAGATTGGACTACATCCGAGCCAGCCGTGGCGGTCATATGCCAGAAATCATATTTGAAATGTAATGCCACAAGGTTATCTTACGGATAAATAAAATTCATGTCAATCGAATAATCCATCGTTGTCTTGTTGCAATTTAAAGTTTTATAGCTCTAAAAAACACCCTTTATTTTCCTTTTACATTTTCCATTGCATTTTCGCTCCTCTGCCTTGTGTTTTGCTGTGACGTATTCACGCTACAGTTCTGATTTTTCCAATTCCATAACGAATGAACTCCTTATTACCAAAGCTGTTTTTCCTATGAACAAAGTCATTTCGTACACTGTACGTTATTTCCTCCGAACAATTCTCAATTAGAAATAACTACCGAAGAGGAATATTATTCTGAGTAAATTAAAGAGGATCTATTATAATGCAGCTATAAAAAAAGATGAAAAGGCCGAATACCCTCGGAAAGAACTTCCTTGACGAACATAATGGGAAGAGAGCAATAATAACATTTTTTTTCTGAGAAACATCTGTTTTCCGTATTATTTTCTGTCCAGCTCTCTGTTCCTGTAGCACTGTAGTTAATTAAACATAAACATTGCAGGACGAGGAGTTTCCACGAAATGGAAATGAGTTCATAGGAATTGCTTTTTTTTACTGCGACAAATTCATTTCGTTCATGTCTTGCAATGTCTTCAAAAAAAATGATGTTGCATCTAGTAATATGTCAAGGTAATAGGTTATTAGAAATCTTTAGTTGTTGAAGATGAAAAAATGTACCTGCAATATATACTGACTGATAAAGAAACTGCAACACCCAGAAGAAGCTGTTTAAATTTTAAATTTTTTTTTGATAAAACATAGATAGTAGAGCAAGGAGTAAATGATTGAATTTGGAGAAAAAAATCGTGAAGGTTTTTCCATGTAAACAATTTTTGTTATTTAAATATTGTAGTCGTTTTTTGCAAGACTTTTAAATTTTACAACAAACCAGCTGTTCGAGGAGATTCAAAGTCGATGTTTAGTTGTTGTAAAAATGCCTAGAGCACGTGTACGCGGAATTTATCGTCAACTAAGTGAATTTGAAAGAGGTCGAATTATTGGTCTACGGGAGGCGGGGTTGTCATTTCGAGATATCGCTAACCGTACAAACAGAAATTCAACTACTGCTATGAGATGTTGTCAAGCGTGGTTTAATAATGCCCAAAATCGAAGAAGAGTAGGCACCGGACGACGAAGGGGCACAAATGAAGTTCAAGATCGACGTCTAAGACTTATGGTCATTAGAGACCGATTTGCGACAACTAGATTTTTGGCTGATGAGTGGTTAGGAGAACAAGGCCATCTTGTAACTGTCCGAACGGTTCACCGCCGAATAAGGTCTTTTGAACTGCAGCATTATCGACCCCATCTTGTGTTTCCTGTGACGGTTGGGCATCACCGGCAACGATTACAGTGATGCAAAGAACGTCCACAGTGGAATGTAGAATGGCATCAGGTCGTCTTTTCTGATGATTCTCCTTGGATGCACATGATGGCCGAAGAAGGTTTAGACGACGTCGGGGAGAAAAACGTGAACCTCAGTTTGATGTTGAGCGTCATGTACAGCGGACAGTAGGCGTTATGGTATGGAGTGCTATTGCATATGCAAGTGGGTCACCTTTAGACTTTATTCGAGGTAACATGACGGCGCTGCGTTACCTTCAAGAAATAGTGAAGCCATATGTTCTCCCTTACCTACATCGGATCGAGAATCCAATATTTCAGCAAGATAATGCTCGTCCTCATGTTGCCAGAGTTGGTTCAAACTTTTTCAAAGCGACCCATGTGAATATTTTGCCATGGTCACCTCGATCTTTCGCCCATAGAGCATGTTTGGGACATAATGGGTAGAAAGAAGGCTTGGAAATTTTCCCCAGCTTCCACGGTCTTTGTCGGCTCTGAGACATGAAGTTCAGGTAGGTTGGAATAGTATTCCTCAAGAAGAAATAGACCATCTTATTGCATAAATCTGAGACGTGATGGGGAGTGTATAGATAATCGCGGTGGACAAACACATTATTAACAAATTTATTGAAAAAAAAATTGTAAACCTTTTGTTATTTTTATCCAAATTTCAATCATTTACACCTTGCTATACTATGTTTCACCAAGAAAAATTTAAATTTAGACACTTACTGGGTGTTACAGTTGGTATATATCAAGTATAGAATCATTTCAATTCATAATCACCACTGCATTCGGAAAATCCAAATTTTCCGAATCCAAACCAGTGTTAAGTCCCAATTTCTGTGAACGTTAACAAATACAATTTAAACCTAATTCGAATGGCAAATGACGTTTCTTTTGATTCAGATTGAATAGCGCACGTTATAAAGTATGAAAGATCGTGGTCTCTTTGTGAGCGTGACCTCTTTAGCCCGCTGATGAAAATATAATTCAAAGGGACTTCTCGCAGCAAGGCAGATTCCATTCGCTCATGTTATTGTCGAGATGCGGTTGACCAAGATCATAAATTATACTGAAATTTTCTGCAGCAGTCATGCAACTGGAATGGACCGACATCGTTCGAAAACGCCTTTCAAGTCGAATCAAAAGCAGATGATGTCTTTGAGATTGACTTCGCGTCAGCCCGTTACAGTCCCTTTGAGTTAGGTGAGCAATCCAAACCAGATTTTGCGCTTTGATTCCGTGGCATGGATTCGTTAAAAGAGCGAATATGAAGAGGCGGAGAAATACAAAATGGCGGTTACGTGTATGAAGTGTGAAAAATCAATAATTCGATCTGACGACTCTATATCATGTTTTAATAATAGTTCACATATATTTCATATTGGATGTATAGATATTACTGTGGAACATTTAGAACAACTGAAAAAATCAACCGATTTGAAAAAATGGCTTTGTTATATGTGTACCTCGGATGAGGCCATTCCTCGCAGTGTGAATGTCGGGGAGATGAATATGGATGAGTTGAGAGGTTTGATCGTGGGAACATTTCGAGAAACCTTTTCACCAATATTAGATTCAATAAAAACAGAAATGTCTAACCTCAAAATGGAAATAATATTCTTGAAGGAGCAGAACGCCAAACTATTGAATAAACTCGGTGAAGATACTCAATTATCCTATGCTGGACAAGCAGGTAAAAATAAAAACTCAGGAAAGGGTTCAAATGAATCTACAAGAATTACAACAAGCAAAAAATTGCCTAAAAGTAACAGTGTTCCTCACTCTAATGAATTGAATTCCAATAAAGGGACAAAGAGACAAGAGGTAAACAAAGAACAAATCGTTGAAATTCTGAGAACACCTACCGTTGAAATTCCGGTTGTACTTCCTAATGCTAAGCAATCTCACAATGCCTCAGAAATAACTGCTGATGAGGGCTTTACCTTAGTTGAAAATAGGAGGGGAAGACATCGTCGTAGTAACCCCATTCTGGGTACTGGTAAAGGTGATAATATTAAAATTAAATCGGCACCTAAATTGAGATCTTTACATGTATGTAATCTACACCCTGATATGGAGGAAAGTATAATCGTTAGTCATCTGGAGAATAATGGAATTCGAAATGTGAAATGTACCAAAATGAAGTCAAATAGACCAGAGGAGTATTCATCGTTCAAGCTCATGGTACCTGAAAATCTTTTTGAATCTCTCAAGAACCCGGAAATCTGGCCTGAAGGAGTGAGATTGAATAATTTTTTATTTCGTCTGGTAAAGCACAAAATCAACGAGTAAAGAAGCGATATACTCTTATTCATCAGAATGTTCAATCGATTGGAAATTGCTTCAGTCGATTGGAATTGTTTATAAATAAATTTGATGTGTCATTTGTCACAATAACAGAACATTGGAAAAGTGAGGATGAACTTCTTAGCTACAAATTTTTGAACTATAATCTAATATCGTTTTTCTCCCGAGAAGCGGGTAAGCACGGAGGCTGCGCTATATATTGTAGAGGTGGGATCATATGTAGGGAACGAACTGACCTTAAGTTTTCGATTCCATTTATATTCGAGTGTTCAGCTGTTGAATGTCTCATTGAAAGTAAAAAAATTATTATCATTTGTATATACCGGCCCAGCTGTTCTAACACGTCGGACGTAGATATATTCCTTGAGAAAATGCATAATATCCTTATGAAGATAACGAAGGAATCTTGTTCATTTGTTGTATCCGGAGATTTTAACATTGACATTCTTTCAAATAATAATGTGGCTGAGAGGTTCATCTCACTTGTTGAGGGTTTCAATGCGAAATTTATGATTAGGGAACCTACAAGAATAACACTAACATCTTCTTCATGTATCGATAATATAATAACCAATATCGAAGATGACACATTAGCTAGTGTTATTGAAGAACACATATCGGATCACAAGGGACAAATATTCACTTTTTCAGCTGTCACAGCTATACAGCACAAGAGAAAAATTCGCTTAATAAATGGGTCTACCACTGAGATATTTTTGACATCTTTGTCCCAAGTGGATTGGAACATACTTTCAATCGACTTTTCTACTGATGTGGACTCCTTATGGAATAAGTTTCACACAACCTTTAAACGGATATTTGATGATTCATTTCCACATATTTCAATTAAAAATAACAACAAAATTAAAATTCCTATCACGCCTAAGGTTCAACAGCTCCGTAATTATTTGAACACTTTATTTGTTTTTTCTCAACAAAATTCGAATTATAATAGTCATTATAAAAAGTTGAAATTTCGATATGACAAGGAGTTACAGAAAATGAACCAGGACTATTTCAGAAAACTGATTTCGGAGAGTGAAAATAAGTGTAAAACATCTTGGAGTATACTTCGTAGGCTAACTGGTAAAGATGTGACCAAGGGAGATGTCCTGAAACATGTTGGCAACCCAGAGGTCCTTGCGAATCACTTTAATATCTATTTCGCCAGCGCGCATTCGGAATATTCACATAATTTGAATAATATATCAGATGGTACATATGGTCAATATCGCAATAATAAATCCTTTTATTATTTTCCCGTAAATGAAAGTGAGGTAATTAGTGTGGTCAATAAAATGAAGAGTAAAACCGCTTGTGGCTATGATGATATACCTATAACTGTTATCAAAAACTCGATTCATATAATTGCCACACCTCTATCACATATTATCAATCGAGCTTTTACGGAGGGTTTATTTCCATCGGCTCTCAAATCAGCTGTAATCAAACCTCTATATAAAAAAGGAGATTCAAATGATATTCACAACTATCGTCCTATCAGCTTGTTGACTGCATTCTCAAAAATTTTCGAAAAAATCCTAGTGAACCGGTTATTGAACTTCTTTCATAAATTTGGGATATTTTCAAAAAATCAACATGGTTACTTGCGCGGTAAAGGCACCACCACGGCTCTCTATGAACTAACATCAGGTATTATTGAGGCAATTGAACAAGGTGAGATGCCCATCGGACTTTTTATAGATCTCTCTAAGGCTTTTGATTGTGTGAATCACCAGAGACTTCTGAATAAATTGGAATTTTATGGTGTTCGTGACAACCAACTTGATCTGCTGCGTAGTTACCTAACTAATAGAACGCAAAGAGTTTCTGTTGGCACGGGCGACAAAGTTCACATATCCAAAGAAGAAGTGGTTAATGTAGGTGTACCGCAAGGGAGTGTTTTGGGACCCCTTCTTTTTCTTCTTTATATTAATGATCTGACTTCATCTATATCTTCTTTACAATCAATTATCAATATACTTTTATTTGTTGACGATGCAAATGCACTCATTAAAAATAAAGACCTCAAAACTTGCATCGAACAGACGAAAACAGCTTATGATCTAATGAATATTTGGTGTAGTCAGAACGGGCTCCATCTTAATGTTGATAAAACTGAATGCGTCATGTTTAGGACTAACAGATCTAAAGAGAATTTCCCAAAGACAATAATGTTCGGCAATACCGAAGTAAAAATATCACAAACCACTAAATTTTTGGGAGTTTATGTGGACAATCAATTGAATTGGTGCGAACATATTCATCATCTATGTAAAAGACTAAATCGGGCTATTTATATGATAAGGGTGTTATCTCGACGGGTAGATAAGCAACTTTTAAGATCCATTTATTTTGCGAATTTTGATTCTATACTCAGGTACGGAATCGTGATTTGGGGTAGTGGTTCCGATTGTAGTAAATTGTTTGTACTTCAAAAGTCTGCTTTAAGATCTATGATTGGTCTAAAATATAGAGAATCATGCAGAGGGCACTTCAGACAGAATAGAATTCTCACTTTCTTTGGGATGTTTGTTTTAGAGTGCGTTCTTTTTGTGAAAACAAGTCCCCATTATTTCGAGGATCTCAAAAATATTAATAACACAAGACGTACCATTCCCTTTCACATTCCGATACATAAAATGTCATTAACTGAAAAAGGTACCAAGTATATGTGTGTTAAATTTTATAATAATCTACCCAAAAATGTATTAGACATAGTTGATATTAGAAAATTCAAGAAAAATCTCACAGACTTGATTATCAATGTGGAACCTTATTCTATTTCGGAATTTTTGAATTATTGTGGTGTAAATTCTAGGATATAGTTTGATTTTTTTCTGATATTGACGGTTTTCCATTTCTTTGTATATTTGTGTACAGGATTCAGGAAATAAAGCTATTGTTATTGTTATTGTTATTGTTATTGAGGCCTTCATGCTGGATGGTCGTCTTTTGTTCGCTAGTTATGTTTCAAACTTTGCGAATGTTGTGACCGTGTTCTAGTATGAGGCCCGCTTCACACTAAACGATCCGCATCAAGGCGAATCTGATTCTCCGCTATTCAGCCATGATGCAATCGTTCTGAATGTTAGTCGGAGAAATGAAACACATACTCTTAAATATTAGGAGTACAACTTGCTTTCACAGTTTTACAATAGATGGCTGTAGTGTTAAATGGTAGTCGAAACAAATAGATCCTGGATGTCATACAACAAGCTTAGGTATTTGTAAACATAACGCCATCGAAATATTAGTCGATTTGTGTCTGCTGTCTGCAGTTATTCTCGATTGAAGATGTCAGTTCAAAGCCAAATTCTCCTCATTTGCGGGACGTCCTAATTTTCTGCTTTAATATGAAGAAAACTACGGCTGAGGCTCATCGAATGCTCTCAAAAACCTATAGTGAGGCAGCTATCAGTGAAAGAATGCCAATACTGGTTTCAATGCTTCAACGGAGATTTTGACCAGCTCGGCGTAGTGTATTATGAGTAGTTAAAATCGACTGAAACAATCACAGATGATCGTTATCGAACGCAATTAATGCGTTTGCGCCGAGCATTAATAGACAAGCTGCCGAGCATTAAAAGACAAGCTGCCGCAATAACAATCTCATAATAATCGGTGGTTGTAAAAGGAAAAATCTATAATTTCATTCTGAACTGAGCAGTCACTCTCATATTTTGTCAGTAATAAATACTAATTCGAAAAATCATTCAATGAACGATATATGACTATATTGTCATCTGAAAACTAACGTGAACATCGGGAATGAGTAATGCCTAAACGGATAATGGTATCGACACGAATGATATGAAAAGTATCGACTTTCTTGTTTGTGAAACATAACTCCTCTCCCAGTTCGAACACATATCAATTATTCCAAAAAAAAAAAAAACAAAGCCGTCATACGGAGATTCCTAATTGATGAAATTGTATATTTCGTGCCAAAAAGCACAATCATGATGAATCGTGAAAAGCCAGTTCATTTGTAGTATGAATGATGAATTCAATCCATTTTCGTGTTTACTAAAAACAGTACATTGTTCCCGGTTACCGTATTTGTTTTCTAGGAACCATTTTGTGCTGGTTTTCCAGCCTCTGCAGGTCAAAGGTTATTTGACACTAGATATACAATGAAACGTCACACACCTTTGGCAAGCTCAACTATTGTATCATATCTATATTCATAAATTCAGTATCCAACAAAAAATATTCATTATATGTAATAACTAACCAAACCCTGGAGTGAATCCATTTGAAAAAGTACTGAGAATTGCACAATTGAACAAAAACTATGAAGGTATTATCGTTCATTGTCCCTCCTTCATAGTAGTCTCATAAAGAAATAATACACCAGTGAATGAAAAGTCTATTAGGTGAAAAAGTTCACTTATTACTTTGAAGTATATCTAATTTACTATATGTATCTAAATCTTATTTTCAGCAAAAAATTGAAAGTCTGACTCAATTCATGAAACAATAATTGAAAAAATAATTAAATAACAGAAAGCATTTAAATAAAATGAGAAAGTCACCGACTTGAAGTCCGGAGCATTGGCGCGCTCGTTTTTTTTTCGATAAAACAGAGGTAATCCTCTATCGAGTTCTGCCTAATTTTATATCTGACTCTTCTGTCATGGGCTTGTATTCTAATCACATCTCAAGGTTTTATATTTTAGTCTTTTCAGCTCATCATTCGGTTGGTGATTCGCTTTGTCAAACATTTTAACAGCCTTTGGGACACTACTATATCTACTACGCTCTCGTTTGAAATTGAACCCTTATTCTAAAATCAATTCAGTCTTGAACACAAATCTGAGGTCTAGTCTGTCATATATTTCGAAATATGTACCCATAATGTCCAATTTTCAATAATTATTTCATTTTTTTTTCATTACAATATCGGCAGCAAACCATCGAAGAACATTCTGCATTCAAATTTGTATATTTCGGATATTTTGACCAAAATTTACACAATATTTCATAGAATTCCCCAAATTAAAAAAATGAATAAATGATGCATTCTCCTGTCATGAATTCAACGCCATACTTATGATCCTTTCTTGTTGTATCTTCTTTTCATTTTCTAGCCCTCTCTCCAAATCACAAAGAAATTCAGAAACATCCATGAGGTTATGCTGAAAACCAGATTATTTTCTCTTTCTGCAAGCTTCTGAACTGAACTCCTCAGACACACAGAATTTCAGTGAAATCAGGCAGACAGATTCTGAGAAACTGCACTAGCTTGATGAAACGAACTCTTTTGAAGCGGTTACTAGTGTCAATCTTTCAAACATAGTTGGGTTTTAATCCCTTCTAGTCCAACAGTGCTGACATATCTTCATTAATTACATTCTCGAACAAATAGAACATTCAATTAATTTGAAAGCATCTAAGTACACCAAAACCTACTGTGGGCTGTGTTTGTTTGAAGATAAATTAAAATTGGCTACGATTCGACTGAGTGCAGCTTATATAGAAGTTTGGAATTTCAGAGGAGAATTCATTCGAATGATAACGTCCTGGCTCTACGGGCTAAAACATTAGTGGAAACTAATCTGCTGTAAATCATGGTTGGATGTAAAAACTTTCCAACGAGATTTCGAGTACTTCGACTGTCTTAGCATAATATGCACTATGCAGAACCTGATATTTTCATAGTTCATGTTCGAGGAACTGAAGAAACGATAAGTTAGATGATAATAACAATGCGTATTAATTCCAACCAACGCTAACTTTTCAATGCCTTTTCTGTGAACAGATTCTTCTCATTTTTTCATTAGAAAAGTGATTGCCGAGGTTGAAGCCATGAAGAATGTACCAATCATAATCAATACTTTTTCTTCGTTTCTTCGTTCTATTTATCCCCTCGATTCTAATAAAATATCCCAGAAATATATTCGACCGTGCAGGACAAACAATAATCTTATTATGGGCCATAAATCCATCTTATTATAGCCAAGGGAATAATGATCGTGTTTATGATAACCCTTTACAAGGTATTATGGAGGAAAATAGTGAATACGGATTATATATAATATAAAGTAGCTCTCGTAAACATAAAATCCAGGGGTAATTGATGTGCTGGATTTCCAGCAACATAAGTATACATTTTATCCTCGAAACGTTAAAACAATAGCAGTATAACATGCATACGTACTAAGAAAAGTTTTATAAATAGTAAGAGAGACACGTGAGAGGTGTCCCTATCTCGTTCAGAAGATATGAACAAACTTTGATACTACTCTGAACATTTTACGATCTTCACAAAATCAAGTCAAAGTCAACAGACATTTTGGTGCTTGTGACTTCAATTCTGCTTGCTTGATTTTTGGGAGAATAATCCAATATAGAATGTCAGGAGTATCGCATTACCAAAGCCATGAAAAATTCAAGAATATCGAAAAATATTTTCCCAATATGTTATAAGTGTTTTTCCAAGTGAAAAGAACCTTCTTCTTTCTCTTCAGGTGTCGTCTTCGTTCCGAAGTTTGGCTATCATCAAAGCTATGCCTATTTTCGATACTGTAGAAAAAGAAAAAGGATTGAAAAACGAGAATAAACATTCATTGCAATTGATGCAACGAATACCTAGAAGAGAAATGCTTTAATTAAGTTCATTTGGGAAATGTACTGATCCATTCCATTTTCAAATGATGCAACAGATGAGAAACATCTTCCATTTCATTAATACTTCCACTAGTAAAAAACCTCTTCAAGAAAGGAATGCTTTTCCCCATTTTTTTTATGCACATATACAAACAGAAGCTCAAGTTCCACTCAAATATTGCAATAACACCACATTTTAATTTTATTACTTTGAAGTGACGGCGGAAGTTCTCGGTATTCAAGCATCAAGCCTTGCCTTTTCCCTATTTTCCTCTTTATTAGATTAATGTACTGGAAGTAAGCCTTCCACGTAGCTTCTGTTTCCTGCTTAGCTAATTTAATAACAGGATTTAGTAGGTTAGTTCCCGTTACACTATAAAGGATATTTATTTACTATTCACCAAACAGTGTTCGTTGAAGATTGCGGCCAGAATTTGAGATATGAAGATGCTGGATTCGGCATACGGACGTTGAAAATCTTTCCTAGACAATCAACGTCTATTGAAAACTTAATTATATAAATTGATTTCATGTTGGATATCATTCCTGTAACTTTTTATGCGAAATTGGGTTAGTTACATAATATTTGACTCGTAGAACAGCTGATATAATTCGTAATTATTGATTTGTTGGATTTGTCTCTTTCCTGAAAAGCAGAATGGTTATCACAAAGAATTGAAAATTGAAAGATAAGGAGACATAAGAAGAATTCGACGTTTTATAGAAATAAGAAGACAGAAATCTTGAGAATGAACCATAGAGAAACTTGGTGTCATCGAAGGTGAGAAGCGTTAGATCTCATCACCCAATATCTGAGGCAACCAAATGAGAACTGACACTATTTGATTGAAAGCCAGAGTGTGTATGGGCAAATGTGACACCTTGAGTCCTTACCACCTAAGCTTTGTGTCCAATGGGGAGAATTTCTCATTATTCCAGAAACCAGAGAATTTATCACCAACATAGGTGACATGAGTCCCTTAATATCATCTGACAGTAAACGTCAGGATGGGTGATTTTTCCCAGGTTATAAATTATGACAATTGACGTCAAGTTGAATAACATAAATTGGCGTCAGTTTAATAGACATTGTATTGAATATGTCGATCATACAAAGGTTGTTCTAGATTCTAAAGTAGTCGAAAATTATGATTCTAATATGAAATCCAAAGATTTTGACATGCAGAAGTTACATGCGACAAAAAGCAATATAAATTTGGTGCGACAACTCCTGCTGGGTCCATTAGTTAATAATATTAGAGTCCGATTACCTATAGATAAAATATAACTTCTGGAATATAAATAATCGAATAAAAAATAAATAAATATGAAAAAAAGAACAATAACATATGGGCTTTCTAATTCTACATTGGAATTAATATTTTCCGAATACGTTACATGTTTTATATTCGAATACGTTTGATATATCGATCTCCATTATTTATCCATCCAAGATAAATTAGACTGAAATAATTTTTTTTGCAGAAAGCGTTGTTAAGTACAGCGCACCCAAGGGTGAGATAAGAGATAAGAACATAAACCTCGAGGACATTAGTTACGATGGTATTATCGAAGGTAACTACGTTAAAGATGGCCTCGGTCAGCTGATTGATGGGCTTTATGGAGACGATGATTATCAGAAGCAACTGCAAGGTGAAAATTCAGGTAAGAAAGCATTATTCTTCCCACATTGGGAGATAATGGATGAACTTCATTTGCTTTTTTGTTTATATCCGATAAAACAAAGTGTTTCATTCATCAAGACATTCTGCATAACTCTTGAACGTCTTTATGGATTTTCATGAAAATTTCAGGAAGGGGTAAGGAGTATAGGATACAACATACGCATTTAGTTTCTGTCAGAAATCTTACCATGAATATCGTCAAAACAGAAACCAGAAAGGCCTCGTGTGATACGGGGATTCGCATACTAGTACAAGGCCTGGTTTAACGATCCTTAAAAACTTGTTTTTGAAAAAATGTGAACCTACCTTTCATTCAGAATATCTATTGAGATATCCTTAATAACATCACAGAACCTTCCAAATAGTTTTTTTTGATAGTAACCAGTTTCGAGAAGCTGAAAACTCCACATCCTCAGACCTGAACTACAAGAAAACATATCAACAACAAAAGGGAGAGAATTATACAAACAATATTACTGATAGGTAAACTAATCTCAAAACAAAATTCAATTAAGCAATTTATAAACTTCTGAAACGTGATGTTCGAAGACAATTCAATTTTTAAGGTTAGGTACCTTAGGAATGTCGCAAGCACAGAAGAGGAGAGCATAGAACTAGAAACTACAAATACATCAAGGACACAAAACATATCAAAGTTAATCACGATTTCAACAATATATTGAAATACATGCTGAAACAAAAAGAGACATTGAGGCTAATAAAATCAAAATTTCTGTCTGCATTTCCTGAATCAAAATTGATTTCGAACCGAACATATGCGATGGAATGAATCCTCAAGCTATGAACCGGATAGCTAGCTGAGTTTGCCGAAGGGTGAATTTCATCATGTTTCCTCTGAATCTGAGAGATATGTCGTGAACAGTTCATCATTTCTGTTGAATATATTTTTCCTTTCAGATGCACTAAATGCTCATTAACTGGTGATCAAAGGAAATGCAGAAAACTGACATTTCCACCAATGCTATCTTTTTCATCTCCTTCGTGGATCTGCATTTATTAACGATTCATCATTTATTCTCATTACAAGCATCTATGTTGACTGACGGATATATGGGAATGCTTTTCACATAGACTCCAAAGGATATGAGAATTCAATTAATGAATATCATGGTATTAATACATGGGGTTTTTTCAGTTGGAAAGATGTTTCCGCTGCTCTCTAAATTAAAAGCAATGTAGAGAATTATTTCGCCGCAAATAAATTCATTTTGAAATTTGAGTTTGGATGAAGATGGAGAGATTTGAATAAATGTAGGTCCTCCAGTAACATTAAAAATATAAATGTGTATTTATGCTGCAGCAGTTTATAAATGGCAACTAAAGAATAACGTAACAATGATTTATGCAGACAAAATAGCAAGAAGAATGCATATCTCTCAAATCCATTTCTTTTTTATGTCATTTGTTCAAATAATATTTTGTTATAAATAATGGCACATTGATGAATAACAGGCCAATTGAAAAATCCTCGGTCTACCATAGTGAAACACATTTTTTTTTGCCAAATTCGATTTTATTATTCAACATAGTTGCCTTCGAGGGCAATACAGCGATTATAGCGATCTTACAACTTTTTGGAAACAATTTTTGTGGTACAATTTGTCTTTCGTTTCGAAATAGGCCTTAGTTTCGGCGAGTACTTCTTCGTTGGCGCTGAATTTCTTTCCAGAGTGCATTCTTTTGAGGTCGTAGAACAGGAAAAAGTCGCTGGGGGCCAAATCTGGCGAATACGGTGGATGCAGAAGCAATTCGAAGCCCAATTCATGCAATTTTGCTATTGTTTTCATTGATTTGTGACACGACGTATTGTCTTGATGAAACAGCACCTTTTTTTCTTCAAATGGGGACATTTTTCAACGATTTCATCTTTCAAACGATCCAATAACGCTATATAATAATCGCTGTTGATGGTCTGGCCCTTTTTGAGTTCATCAATGAATATTATATCTTGCGCATTCCAGAATAGTGATGCCATAACCTTGCCAGCTGACTGTTGTATTTTTCCTCGCTTTGGATTCGGTTCATCGTATGCAGTCCACTCAGCTGAAAGTCGATTGGACTCCGGAGTGAAATGATGGAGCCATGTTCCATTCATTGTCACATTTCGACATAAAAATTCATGTTTATTGCACTTAAACAGCTTCAAACACTGCTCAAAATCATTAATACGTTGTTGCTTTTGATCGATTGTGAACTCGCGCGGCACCCATTTTGCACACAGCTTTTTCATGTACAAATATTCGTGAATAAAATGATGAACACGTTCAGATGATATCTTCACAATGTCTGCTATCTCGATCAACTTCACTTTACGGTCATTCAAAATTATTTTGTCAGCTTTATTGATTTTTTCGTCGGTGACAGCCTCTTTTGGGCGTCCACTGCGTTTGCCGTTTTCGGTGCTCATTTTACCACGTTTAAACTCAGCATACCAATCAATGATGGTTGATCTTCCTGGTGTAGACCCCGGAAACTTTTCATCAAGCCAAAATTTTGCTTCAACTGTATTTGTTCCCTTCAAAAAGCAATATTTTATCAGCACACGAAATTCTTTTTTCCATCTTTTCTCTAATAACAAAAGTAGCTCACAAACTAATGGTCGGGCTGCTGATAAATTTTGTCAAGTATCGTTTGAACGTTGGTCTAATATGTGAATCTACCAATTAGTAGATCTACGAACTATGTAGAATTTTTGGAAGGTGATTTTATTGCATCTCAATGTGAACTCTACGTTGATTCAACGCTTATTCAACATTGTATTCAAAATCTGAAATTTCACAACATTATATCAACGTACCTGTGCACATTGGATCAACCTGATAAACTTTATCAAACTGTTTTCGTCAATAAAAACAGAATATCGGAATTTCAACATCAACGAATTAATCTCATTCAATATCCCGGCTCTCTGTGTGGATAGAATTCGTAAGAACGAAGTGATATCGTCGCCCGTCCGCCGATCCTTTTCAAACCTCGGATTTTTCCCTCTTTTCACGCGACTCACGTCTTCTTATGAAAAATCATCGCCCCCAATTTAATTACGCAAACAGATCTCATAATGATCTTTCGGCTTTCCGATCCTGCTCCGCCTTCGACTCCAGTCTGCTGCTGAATATGCAATTCGCGTGGCATTCCTTCGAACAGAATTCATTTGTTTGTCTAAATGGCCCGACAGCTGAATGATGAAGCCAGTGGTTATACTCCAATAATGAAGATCCCGGGAAATCTAACACGAATCAAAATGTTCGGTCGGGAAATCGTTCCATCAATCATCTTTATTAATGGACAATCATTGCTTGTTGATCCCGGTTCTGTCTTCTTGATTCGAAAGTTGTCGCCTCCTGAGGTTAGATCATTAATTTTTTTAGTCGCGATAACATCTCGAACAAGAAAGGTTGTGAGGTGCTTATCAAACGATTGACCATACTGATATTACTAACCTATTGACATATGTATTTGCAAAAGTTTTTATTGCTTCCGAATGTACTGAAGGAACAGGAAGCTTTGTTGATCACAATAGTCCGGGAGCCAGGTGCAAATTTGGTTGATTATTTCCTCTCGAGAGATACTTGGTGAGATGCATCAGATAATAGTAATAAAAAGCCTCGTGAACGTCAGCTACGACTCGGTTGGGGGGGGAGAGCGGCAGCAGCCCCCCAAACACGAAGAAAAAAAAATACATTCAGTCATTTCCTCCCAACTGAAAATTTGTCAAATTGTAGCTAACCCAATATCTAGACGAAAAAATACAATCAGCTGGCTATAGCATGGTGGATTATACGTCAGCTGGTGCCTCAAACATAAAAAAAAATTTATATTTTCAATGACAGCTCTGACAGCGACTCTGATACTGAATCAGAGAGTGGAAGTAACTAAATATTATTGTGCAACATGTGGAGAAAGTCCTTTTCTCGCGAGTGTGGCACTCTCTGATTCATTATCAGAGTCGCTGTCAGAGGAAAAACACGTTATACAGCTGGCAAGGTTATGGCATCAGTATTCTGGAATACGCAAGGTATAATATTCATTGATTGCCTCCAAAAGGGCCAGACCATCAACAGCGATTATTATATAGCGTTAAAGTATCGTTTAAAGGATGAAATTGTCAAAAAAACTGCCGCTTCTCAAGAAATAAAAGGTGCTGTTTCATCAAGACAATGCACCGTGTCACAAATCAATGAAAATAATGGCAAAATTGCATGAATAGAGCTTCGAATGCTTCTGCATCCACCGGATGACAAATCGTACTTCAAAAATGCTATCGAAGGCAACTTTGTTGAATTATAAAATCGAATTTTGCCAAGAAAATGTGTTTTACTAGACCGGGGTCTTTTCAATCAATTCAATTTCGAAATCCGCAAAGTACCACACACTTATGGATCAGCCTGTCACCCCTGTATTTCAAAGACATTTTGTATAATATTCCGCTCGACAAGACAACCTAAATAGGTTACCCTCTTCGATATTATTTCTCCGCCCACCTCCGAATTATACTCCCAAATGCGAAAATTAATGAAATTTCAGATACGCAGCAGCCCCCCTACTCTATTATTCGAATTCACATTTCACCTTCACCAACCTCTTCTCTCAGTCTCAACAACAGATATTTTTTCCCGAAGTTGAACCTCAATAAAAAGCGGCAACTTTTTGCTACGTGACGCAGCATGGCATCGTAGTATTTGCGTCTCGATGTCAAGATAAAACACGTCGGCGAGAGGGCGCTATCTCCGAGCCCCAGACGACGCAGAACAGCTTATCTGTGTGCACTGTCGAATACATGAATTTTAAGTGGAGTCCTCCTGTACAGGTGCACGAACAATTTCCTAGTTAATTTGAGAAAATGTTATTTCTTCTTTCGCGTCTTTAAGTCAAGTGTATCTTTCTCACGCCACGTTTCCCGGTGTATTACGAAATGATAATTTCGGGAAATTAGTTCCTTTTTTTTTCGAACTTCTTTTCGATGGAGAAAAAGAGCATTCTGCTACGTAAACAAACTGTCTTGCATAGTTCTCCATTCATTGAAACCGAAACCTTCTCGAATTTTCATTGAGAAAATATCAGGTGTGTGAATAAGTCTTTCCCGTTTTTTGTAAGAGATGGCGCCACCAATACTGTGCGAGTATTTAATGGTTACATATGTCATAATCAAAGCTTATTCATCTGTCAAAAATTCCACACTAACACATTAGTTGAAATTTTTTCGCATCATAAATTTTTGAAATCGTGAAAATGTCGAAATTTGAGCCGAGTCGACGTCATTTGCGGGAAGTTTCACTTTATTGGTTCAATTTGAAGAAATCTGCTGCCGAGGCGCATCGGTTGCTTCAGAAGGTTATGGAAAAGGTTGTGTCGATGATTCAAGTGTTCGCGGATGGTTTCGACGCTTCAAAAGTGGCGATTTCGACGTGGAAGACAAGGAGCGTTCCGGGCGGCCGCAAATCTTTGAAGATCAAAAATTGGCGACTTTGCTTGATGAAGATTCGTGTCAAACGCAAGAAGAACATGCTGAAGCATTGGGAGTTGACCGAACAACCATTTCCAAGCGTTTGAAAGCCATGGGAATGATCCAAAAGCAAGGAAATTGGGTGCCGTACGAACTGAAGCTGAGAGACGTCGAACGGCGTTTTTTCACTTGCGAACAGCTGCTTCAGCGACATAAAAGAAAGGGTTTTCTGCATCGTATCGTGACTGGCGATGAAAAGTGGATCCGTTACGATAAACCGAAGCGAAGAAAATCATGGGGACTACCCGGCCATGCATCATCATCGACGGCCAAGCCAAATATCATGGCGCCAAGCTCATGCCCTGTATATGATGGGACCGCTAGGTGTGGTTTACTATGAGCTTCTGAAACCGAATGAAAGGATCACAGGCGAGGTCTATCGACGACAATTGATGCGTTTGAGCCGCGCACTTCGAGAAAAACGGCCACAATACCCCGACAGGCACGACAAAGTTATTTTGCAACATGACAATGCTCGCCCACATGTTGCACAGCCGTTGAAAACATACTTAGAAACGCTCAAATGGGAAGTCCTACCCCACCCGCCTTATAGTCCAGACATTGCTCCGTCTGATTACCATCTCTTCAGATCGATGACGCATGGCCTGGCTGACCAGCACTTCCATTCCTACGAGGAAGCCAAAAAATGGGTGGATGACTGCCAGAAAGATGGGGAAAAGTTGTAGCTAGCGATGGCCAATACTTTCAATAATTCATTTGTAACGATTTTTTCACAATAAAGGCTCAAAATTTGAAAAAAAACGGGAAAGACTTATTCACACACCTGATAGCTATTACTTTTATTTTTCAAGACCAACCATCTATCGCTACTCACCTTAGATGGCAGCATGTTTTCTTGCTGTTGATTCTTAACTGAGTTTTTTCGTGTTAAAATATTTTCGCTTATGAGTATACGATTTGGTAGGGGAAAGATTCTCTGGAGGAATATATTCAGATTTGTGGAAGCAAGCATTCTACACCAAGAAACTTCTGCTGACCCCAAAAGTTGAGCTTCTGGCTTCTGACTGCTACCATTTGTGCCAAATGAGGCTGTCAGTAGATGATATCTGGATTTGTCTTTCGTTGGCAGTGCCAATTTTGTGTAAAGTCCCAGAATGAGAAGCACCCATACAAGTTATAGTACCTATCATTTCTACTCGGTATTATTTGCCTTTGAAGGGTAGATGGTGAAATATATGCATTATAGATGAAAAAATGGTTTATATTGAAATTCAAATTATTTTTTACAGGCACGAGATGGGTAGGATGGAGTAATGGAACCAGAGGTGGAGAACCTGTTGATTTGACCTTCGAGTTCGAGAGTATCAGAGAATTCCATGCCGTTCATTTGCACTGTAACAATATGTTCACTAGAGGAGTACAGGTAAGGACCTATTTAGTATTTAGCTACGTATCTGCAAGTTGATCAAGCTAAATGGAAAAAACAGTCTTGAATTCCGAGAGTATTGAATAGGCATTGGAATATGTAAAACATGCTATTTTCCAGTTTTTGAGTACAGAAAATAATCCTCACAAGAACAGCTCACTAAACATAACCTGCTGTTTATAACTCTATCGCGATTTCGGTCGTGTGGTTTTTGTCTGTAGCTATGACTTTCTTAGGAGATTCTCTTTTTTTTATATTTAAAATGAAGTTTTACTCAATTTATGCTCCTTCGAAGTTATTCTATAATCTTTCATGATAGGTTGGTATTCCAATGATATCTTCAACAAGGTTTTAGACAACTCGTCTTTGTAGCTCTCTCTGTGATAGTTTCCAATTGTGTGAATCTGTGGATATGTTGGTTTCTTGCTTCAATGAAACTCTTAACAGTTCGATTTCTGTCACTTACTCACTTACACCTTCTTGGTATAGCTTTTGACTACGTAGACACGTATTGCCCAGTTCCGTATTTAATATTATTTGACCCTTTCTTCCTATAAATGTGTTAAATCTTCTCATTGCTGAGTCCGTTTTATCCTCTGGATTTTATGCTGTTTTCCCTATATATCTATATCTACACCAAGATATTTGACTTCATTTTCCCATTTACTCTCTTCTCCATCTATCGTTATATTCAATTTGATCTCCAGCCTTCTCTTTTTCATTTGATGAATCATTCGACTACAGCTTCTAGTGCTTTTTGCATTTTGACGTCTGTTCGTCGATCTCTGACTGCTATTTCCGTATCATCTGCATTTGGGCTTACAGATTTCTTGGGTTTCATGGGAAGTCATATGCAAACATGTTGTAGAGCAGAGTTCCTAGAACTGAACCTTGGGATACTCCTGCTTCTGTTGGTAGATTCTGCGTCATCTATTTTGAGTAGAAATTCTTGTCTCTCAGGTAGTTTCTTATTACATATTTTGCACACCTCATCGAAATCACAACTGATTCTCAATATAAAAAGCTATTCCTTCGAAAAAATACAAAAAAATGCTGTTCATTCGAATAACAGTATGTACAAGAAAAAGAGGTCACTTTTGGTATGGGTGTGAATGCTCTATTTGCTTTTTATTCTCCGACAATACAGTGATTAATTATTCTATTCACAAATGACCCTCCAACTTTCTCTGGTATTTTAGAGCCTCAGCAGAATGACAAAATTCCGAGCTCTTTAGTGAACTAGTCGTTATTTCAGCCTAGATTTTACCTACAACTACTGTAGACATTTTCTGATACCAAGAATTACACACACTCATTGTACGGTGTCTGTTGAATCAAACATTATAATATGAACAAACCAGCATAATGAATAGTTAACAGGTGGACAGAAACACATAATATGATCGATTGTCCGACTAATCTGATCGCTCAGGTCAATCATATCGTCGGGTGACGCAGATCTCATTAAACGAATTAATAATTTCCGTTTGGACACGGCAATCGGTCCAGAAAATTTCAATCAACCCACTCCTTTAATGAACGCAATCTCACTCCGAACGGAGTCGATGGAAAAGAGCAGAAACTCATTTATGTTTGCCCCTATATAAAAAAAACAAGTTGTCGTAGTTAAATGCTCTCGAATCCTACGACATGATTAAATATTTGATTGGGTTCCTATTTATTTCGAGAAAGTTTGTAATTTCGCTCGAATAACTTGCAGCTCTTTCCTTGCTCTTTAATCCTTCTCCGATAAGGAAAAAGGAGCAGGGATACAGTCTGGGAGCGGCTCAGGAAGGATTAGGAAAGTAGGCGGTGGACGACTTCTCTCTCGGTCAGAAGTTACCTGTAATTCCGTCGAAAGTTGTTAGTTCATACTTTCTCCACTCCGGGTGGGGGAGAATATGAGTTAAGTGAATATTTCAATAGGGGACGGGAAAGTAGAGGGGGGCGTTTCGCCTGTTTGATTTGAGTGGAAAGTCATAATGAGCCCTGTCGGAGAAATTCATGCTGGAGTTTCGATATCGCGGAAGTGCCGAATTTTCCGGTGGAAACTTTCACTCCTTCAAATCACGGGAAGTCTGTGTGTTCAGCGAGGAATTTTCCTTCGTAATTCGAGTTTTTCGACGCTATTTAGAATGTCCGGTGGCGCGTGAAGGGAATTGACATAATGAAAGTCTGAAACGTCTTAATGATGTGGGTGTATTCAATGATGCAGGGTTTCGTAACTCTGTGCTGAGATGTAAAGGGTTTATTGTATTTTGGAAAATGGGATTTTGTTCAATGGAACATTTTCCAGAAGAAACTAGTAGATCCACATGAGGTTGATTTTATTTTTGGTTAAATCAGGAGGAATCTTCAAGGACGAACTACTCTATGGAAGGTTGAACAATGTGAGACTCTAAGTCACTATATCTTACCTGCTGTTTGGTATATACATCCATAGACTCTTTTACCCTGATCTGAAATCGATGAAATGGAGGAAATTGGGATTGCCTACCACCTTCGGTGGATAAGGAATAGATTGCTTGAATGGACCAAATACAACCTTTGGATCATAGTATCTGATGGAAGATTCGTCTTAGTTGAGGGATTCTCTGACTAATTGAGTGGGATGTTTTTCCAAGAGTTTTAAATGTGTTTTCATTGAAAAAATTCTTCAACGTCGATAGGTTCTAATCAAGAAAGAGTTGGGTTGAAAGATTAATGAAAGCGCTCCTGAAAATTTTATTATAAACGTAAAACTTGTTGACCTTCGTTGAGGAGGTCACCAAAGCTCAGTACGTTGAAGCGTGAGTTACTATGGGACCGACCAAAAATGCTGTACAGAATCAGCTTGTTCTAAACATGTTGCAGCGAAGACCCTTCACCATTTCACTCTTTCGAACGCCATAATAGAGATACTGGTGTTATGTGAGTTTGTTATCCAAGATGACTCCCAAGTATTTTACTTGGGATTTCCAGGGAATATAACGTCTGCTCATTTGGATGTGTCCGAACGGTTTGACTAATCTCCATGGCAGTTGGACAACAGTGCTTTTTCTGGATTCACTTTGATTAACCATTTGCTTCACCATTTTTCCATAGGACTTACATCGCCTGGAAGGTATTTCTTGCCAATCGGTAAGCTTTTGGCCTGACCATGATAGGAATGAATAGAATACTCACTCTCGCATGGGTGGCCTATGGAAGACTAAGGGATATTTTCAAGGGTGATCTTCCTATCCACCTAAAAAGAAAGGCGTTCAATAAGTGCGTGCTTCCGGTTTTAACAAATGGCTCCGAAACCCTGACATTGTCAACTGCAACTGCCAGAAAACTTAAAGTGGTGCAAAGAAGGATGGAAAGGTCTATGCTGGGTGTAACTCTTAGGGATCACATAAGAAATGAAGATCTACGAAGGAGACTGGCGTAGAAGATGTTATCACCGTTGTGGCGAAACTTAAATGGAACTGGGCAGGTGAGAAGGGAACAGTGGACAAAGCGATTGCTGGAGTGGAGACCACGAGCAGATAAAAGAAGTGAAGGAAGATCGCCTACACGATGGACGGACGACATAAAAAGAATATCCAATATCTGGATTCGGACAGCACAGAACAGAAGCCAGTGGAATAAGATAGAAGAGACCTATGTCCAACAATGGACGCAAAGGGTTGTATGATGATGATGATGATGATGATAGGAGTGTCATCTGAGTATATGGCTAAAGAAGTTAAGTCAAACTTCGGGTTGTTGGCTGCGTATGCTGAATATAGAAGAGAAGACAGTACATCACCTTGGGGTATTCCGGCTTCGAGAGGCCGATATTATTTTGGAGATTTTTGCTCTGTAGCAGTTGACAAAGTACTCATCGCCATAATGATCGCCAACATACGTAATGGATAGGAACCACAAGAAACATAAACGATTTCGAAGAAAAGAGCAAAGTTGACACATCGAAAGAAACACTTTCATTTCATGAAGGTTGAAATTGACACCTGCTTCCATCAGACACTGGTTGATGAATATTCCACAACTCTCAGTAGCTGATTTGTGATGGAGTGCTCGGTATAAAATCAGAACTGTTAGTCTGGGGGAACGTTGTTTAGTCTGATGATATCGCTAAGAGGGCGTAGGCAACTTTCCCAATTGATGATAGGAGGCTGATCGGGCGGTGGTTTTGGGGAACTTTCCTGGCTTCGGGATGCAAATTATCTTTCATCTATCTGGAAAATATATAAAATTCAGTATATGACTACACATACCGGCAAAAGCTTCAACGGCATTATTTTTAGTAACTGTTTCAAAGAAATGAAAGATAGATCACTTGAGCCGACAAATCAATATTTTATTGGAGATTCCTAAAACAACATTCGGGTGAAAATTTATCTAATTGTTCAGTCTTTAACTATTCGAGAAACGTTGAGTAATCTATAAAAACGGTCAACCGAATCAGGTGAATTTTTATTCAGGGGCCATCTTAGATATTCAGGATATACAGTTTGACAATTCATTAATTTTCTTCAGAGAATACAAAAATACCAGTGCCAGTTTTCTACATTTTGCAGAAACTTTCAGCTGGAATATTCCATGAGAACCACCCGGTATGCCCTATGGATCAAATTTTCAAGTAATTTGCATTTGAATTCTACGTAGTCACCTTGTTATTGTTAATTTCGCCATCACAATAGATTGAACCTTGCTACATTGCATTCATGATGAGAAATCTTATAGGATACCTTTTTCAGATATTCAATCAGGCTGAGATCCTCTTCAGCATCGACGGTGAAAGATACCAGGCCAGCACGGTGCATGCGATGATTCCTGTCGACCTTACCAGGGAATCTGCGAGGAATATAACGATAAAACTCCATGGGAAACCGGCCAAGTTCATCAAGCTCCGATTATCATTCTCGAACAAGTGGCTGCTGATTAGCGAGGTTTCGTTCGAATCAGGTAATTTCGTGATTTTTTTCATCTTATGTTTACATCCCCAGCAAGGTTATTGGAATTAGGAAATAACTCGCTCATTTCTCTAATTTTATGGTGATATATTTTTTTTATTGGTCAAGAAAATTGATTTCACGGAAGTAGATTGTGGTTAATGAAAATGTTTTTATAATCAGCTATATTATCACGAAAGTATAAAAAATATTTGTCTTCCAAAGGTATTTGAAACATCACATCAATAACATGAATTTCATTCTATTGAAAATTTACAAAAATTGGAGGTGATCTTTTGTTACTTATTGCCAAGTGTTCTTTTGCATTATTGATATTGGTTTTGGATGATTCCGCACCCAGGGCTTCCAAGCTACCTCTTGCACTCTCCACTTGATTCTGCATCTTATGTGATGACTGAAACTGATCTGTTGTAAACACAGTAGAATTTGGCAAACCCATTTGGATCTTTTTCGTCAAATAGTGCGACAGCTTTCTCGCACTATCACGGTATAGAAACTATCCAGTAGTTTACATGGTGACAGTTTCTTCGATAGTTACTATCACTATCTCACTGTGTTGACATCGTCTGTTGTGGTGTATTGTGCCCCATCAGAGCTATTCTCGCTATTACGTGATCTACAGCTCGCCTTCTAGTTCCAGAGTTCTAATGAACTTCAGTTTCTGGGATGGATTCAACGAGGTTACTTCCTCACTTCTACAAGTTTCTTGTCCAAAGCAGATTTTGCGTTGGTTATAATGGCAAGGCATTCCGTCACAAGTTGATCCGGAGTTTCTTCCCCTCCCCACAGAATCTACACTCTTCATTTCCTGCTTTAGCATGCTACATTTCAAATTGAAAATATTCAACTGAACAAGACAGTTGATGAAAATCTGGGCGTACGCCAATGCGTATCTTCGTGCATGTGTACCCAATACAATGAATTTGTCATATCATTTATATGATATTTTGATGACATTTGAATGTTATCGATAATTATCGCAGTGAAATTTAAAAACTGTTTTCCTCTATTATATTCATAAAACCCTCAAAAAAGTTTTTTTTTGTATTTTTCCTTCACTAAATTCCTAATTGGTGTTCCTGATAAACGCTGAAAGTTTGATTATTACATTGAGAGTCCTTCGTCAAAAGACAGCCCAACATCATTGTCAATTGTCAGCTTACAAGCCGAAGTATTTTACTCTCCTTGCTCATGAAGAACTGTCAGACCTAAGTTCTTATCAACTTCGGTGGAGGAAGATTGGCTCAGTTTAGAGCTAGGACTTTGTGAATTTGAAAAATTACATTCTTTATTCTTGTGAATTCATAAATTTCGTATTCACTTTTATATATTTCTATTTTGTAAAATATTGTATGTCAATTTTTCTGGTACCAGTTATTTTAAAGATTCAGATTGTGAAATACTTGTGTAAATACCTATAAGAAGTGTTTGATCGACCTGGGTTTCTGTTCCTTCCATTTGGTGAATTCAGAGATCAGAACCACGACTCAAAATAAACGACTGTCCTCGGGCATTTTGAGTTGTAACAAAGAGGTTACACATAATTTTGGCGCCCAACGTGGGGCAGTTAAGGTCTTTATGGCCATTCGATCACTAGATCTCTCAGTTTTCCTGGTGGGGGTGACTGTTAATTCGGGGTTGATCATTATCCTCGTTCATCATAATTTTTGGGATCATCTCTCGGCAATTATATCTGACTTCTCAGTCGGGATTTATTTTTTTTTGTTTTTTTTTAATAAGTTTTCACTTTTTGCTTTTACCTTATCTAATTTCTTTGAATTTTCTATCGTGGAAAATGTCTCTTAACCCAAATTATCTAAAACAGAATGATCTCGCTTATTGCGATTCGAGGTATTGAGATCCCGTCATCAGTGAATGACAAACGTAAAATTTTGAGAAGTTTAGGTTTACTTTTCCACGGATTGTAGTTTCACTGTCTTATCTGATCCTTTTTCTTTCAAAGAAAATGTCGGATGCATTAAAGAGAGTTTGACAGATTCGAAGTTTACACTGCTAGATCCATTCTCATTAGGTGTGCAATATTCACTTATTTAAATGAAATATATTCGGATAATGGACGGCTCCGATTGGTCCATTCTACAACGACCCAAACAGACGAGGATACGTCACAAAAATTAATTAAACATTCCCACATTTATTCGCGACGCTAATCCCTCATTTTCCATACGAAATCATCGCGACAACAAAAATGATCAAACAGTGACATGCCCTGACATAAAACCCGCCGAATTTATGACACGCAATTCGATAAAGTTCCCGAGGCGGACGTGCAAAATTTTTTTCGAAATTCTACAACACGTGTATAATCCACACTCGCGAAATTCTCTTGTTTATTCGCGCGAAACACGCGCGGGCGAGCGAAAGCGAATGACGGACCGTAAAAATTCGGCTCGTTAATCATAAGACCCGATGTCGGCCTCGACAATCCCATTCGTTTCGGCCGTAGAAATGACAAATTCTATATCCTAAAAGCTCCCGAGCTACACGCGGGGCTCAGGTGGCGTCTGGACGCAATTTAAGCTTTCGACGATCCCATTAAAATTTCCCTCTACTATCGGATACCACTAATGAACGGGACAACATCCAGCATTTATCAACTGATTTATTAGTGATGTTCATAATGGCTAATGCGCGCCAGACGGATGGATTAACGTAACACGTTGGGAATTAATTCGTTCCGATGATGGAGCCGAATTTTCGTCTGTCAGGAATCAAAACTCGAAAAAAATTGGGAAAGCACTGACGAGAAGTTTTTGAGCACTCATCATTGATGTTCAAAATGCTTCCGATATACTCCTTCATACGGCTCTGTGGTCTGTAAGGGTGCATTTGGTGTCAGTATTCGGGACTGGCACCAAATGCTCACTAATATCGTTAGACCGTTGTCATTGAGGCAGATATACTTGCAATAGAAAGATGTGTGGAAATTAACCTAGTAAGAAACTATCAGAACATTCTGATAGGCTCCAATCAGAGCTCTTAGCTTACATTCAATCGATTCTAAGATGGTATTGGGGTCCAGAAGAAAACGATATGGGTCAGAATAACGAGGTCTTCTCAGATTGGATTCCCGGTCCCTCGGGAATTGCCAGAAAAAGATCACAAACTCCTTTCATTGAGTTGGAACCTTTCTATGCTATAGGCAATGTACCTACAAGAAATACTTCCAGGTAAAGGAAAAAACCTTTTCAATCCGAAAGAAAAAAGAGCCCCAAAGACAAATGGTAATCGGTAGGAGAATCGAATAGAAAAACGCGGCCAAGTATCTGGGAGTGATACTTGACAAGAAACTCACTTGGACACAACACGTCACATCAGCTGCGACGAAGGGAAAGACAGCAGCGGCAGCGTTGCAACCGCTAATTTGCAAAAGCGGCAAAATGTCTTCTTCCAACAAGCTTCTTCTCTATAAGTCCACCATTCGGTCGGTCATGTCTTATGCATGCCTGGCTTGGGGATACGCTGCAAAGATCCATCTGCAGAGACTTCAAGTCGTGCAGAATACGATCCTGAGACGAGCCGTGAATGCACCATGGTTTGTTAGCAACGTACGGATACAAGACCTGCAAATACCATTCCTAGACGACCATCAAAAAGATCTGAGCGTGAAGATCTTCAGTAAAATGGAAAATCACGCAAACCCTCTTGTAAAGAAGGCTTGCGACTATGATGTAAAAAATCCCTAGAAGCACTTTTGTGGTCTGTTAGGATATATATAAATAAATATAAAAGACCACTTCTTCCCTATAGGAAGTGTGTGTTAAAGCCAAATTTCTACTGGCACAGAGATTGTGTAATGATACGATAAATGACATACGATAAGATAAATAAAATAAATGAATGTGTAATGATTATACAAACTGGCTTATAGCCTAACTGCAAAAGAGAAAGAAGTTCCAAGTTCCAAGTTGTTTGTCCTTCATCAGTGGTTTTCATGTTGTCATATTTTAGATAGTTTTTCTCATCATTTTCTCTGAAGGTTCATAGAAATATGGATTTCGTTGGAATGGCCTGAACTGATGTTTACCATTTGAAAAATCAAATTTCTATCGAAGTTCCACATCAATATTTTGTCAGGAAGATGATAATATCATATCAGGTTTGAATACTTTGCCCAGATGACTAATTGGTTTGAACAATTATGACGTCAGGAGCTTTTGAGCGCTTCATGTATGCCTCCATAACTCTATGAAGGTATATGTCCAATGATCGCTCAAAAGCTCTTAAAGTCACATCAGTGCTTTCCTACATTTTGTTTTCATATAACGTCCTGCAACAAAAACACAAATTGTTTAAACCAATTAAAACTAATTTTTACGATTAAGTATGCCTTGAAAATGTAGTCAATCAAAAGTGTTAATTTGGCATACCCCACGCACTAAATTCATTATTGTACTCCTGGATTACCATCCCCAAATTTTGACGGAGATACGACTTCATCAGAATTATGAAAATGAATAGCGAAAATTAAAATTCTTAAATTTTTCATTTTAAGTCAGAAAAGTCGGCGAGAAGAATTAATTCGGTTATTTCTTTCCTCATTGCAACCAGTACTGAGGGTATAAATTCGATTAGACTTGAAGAAGTGTTGGCTCATTACTTCCCGAGTTAAATGAATATCTCTTCCGATTTTTCTACATTATGGTTATAATTTAAACTATGCCGAGATTGAAATTATTAGGATTTATGGAGGCGACTGTTCGAGGTTTCAGGTGGGGGATTCATTTCAATGAATGGAGATCTCAGGTTGTTAATTCCTCTGCTGTGGTTTAATTGAGAAGGGTTTTTCTTCATTTGGATATTTTTTACTTGGTTCATGAATTTAATATTTTCATGAATCATTTAGAATTGGTTATGATAGTGATAGCCTTTTCCCATCATTATTATCGATGATTTTTTCCACGAACGTCAACAAATGGAATTTATCAACATCAATTTATAATGTTGGAGTTTGTTTTCACACAATTCACTTGAAGAAATTGCATAAAAAACATTAAAAATTGACTTCACAATAGATTGGTGGTGTAGGGTCAGAGAAACAGGAAAATGATACTCTGTTAGTTCGCCGACGTTTCGGAAAAATTTATTTCCATCCTCAGGACTCTACAAAATTTACGGAAAACATCATTTGTAACATTGATGAAGGTGTTTACAAAAATAAAGGAAAAATGAGCATTACTAAAAGTTATTGATTAGAAAATATCACAGAAAAGATGGTCTGACATAATTCAGACATACAATGAAACATCATACAATTCGAAAGATCTTTAGTTTAGAATAAAATAAAAAGTAATACAGGGTGTTTCAAGTTCGACGGCCTATTAAACGTTTCTGGAGAACGGGGCCGATTTGAAATCTAAAAATTCGGAATATAACATTGTTCATGATGCCCGATTCAGCTAAAATATTTTCGAAGTTCCGGAACTTCCGGTTATACAAGAATTAAAAAGAATTTTCTCAAAAAAAACTTTTTTTGCATTTTATGTCTTAGATATTATCAAGATTTTCATTCTCAATTACCCTTTGCTAAAAATATTCTGTTAGTCCTCATAGTTTTCAAAATATTAAGAAAAACCGTAAAAAAAGAGAGAATTTCCTTAGTCACAACTACGTGAATTATTTTTACTGTGAATATCCTATGCGTATACTCAATTCACTTTCTCAAACTGGAATGACGTTGGAATATCGTGCATATCTTGAATTTGAAAAATATCTTCACAGGGTGTTTCAAATATAGTGCCAAAAATTGTGAACAAAATTCGATCATAACTTTCGATTTTCAAATTAGAACCCTATTTTTTTGTGATTTCGTTGGATTCTACGATGAAAAATAAGAGTAGTGTCCAAACATGATTATGCTCTCAAATTCAATAATTTAAGAGTTATTTGAGATTTTATGAATTTATGTTATACGTAGGGTCAATTTCATTCGATCTGTTTCAAGAATGCGTTTCAAATCAGTATTCCATGATCATAGAAATTAAAATATGCAATTATTTCAAAGTGACAGGTGTACTCATTATTGAAGCTAGTAGATTATAATTTCACGATATGAATCACCACTTCAGTTTATTAAAAACTGAAAGTTTGAAGTGAAAAGTCAGGGAAAAGTTACGAGGTAGTTCGCAGCAGAAGCTAACATTGCGCAGCAGATATAGCGGTGTACGTAACATCATTATTTTCCACAAAAATTACTCCAAATGAGCAGAATAATCCACTTGATTGTTTACAAATATCACACCGTGGCAACAGGCTATATTGATAAGATAATCAACATTATAACACAGGTCAGACAGTGAATCATTTCAACTGTCGTTAACGATAACGCAAAATATTATCATTCTAGGTTCCTGGTACCCAACAATAGCATATTCCCTTTCAGATCTGCCGATCTTAAATAAAATTTAATGGTTATTCACACAATTGTATGTTTGTTCTAATTATTTTATCCAGTATAGTGAATTAATGAGTAGCCATGGCTGAAACATACAAATTTAATGAAAATTACTGATTTCAATTATTACAGTGAAATTGAAGTTAAGTTCATCTCAGAACACCCACTGTTATGTTCAAATTCATATTCAACACGAATTGGCAAAATAAAATATCATCGTATCCAATGTTCCAATTTTTTCTTAATTTTTTTTTTCATGAAAAGTATTTGATAGCTCGTTCACCGGTATTTGGTACTCATTTCATTGTTTCGTGTGAAAAATTCACTTTCAAATTTGTCTACAACACGACAAATTAGGGATTCACGGCTTGGTTTGATTTTCAAGCTACTTGGCTTGAGTTTGACTGGATTTCAAGTCAAGCTTATGTTAAGTAGTAGTTTTTCAATCACAGACAAGTATTTATTTATCAAGTACCTGAATCATATCAAGTCACTTGATTTTTATCAGTTTTATTGTGTAGTGTCACATCAATAACAAAATGATGAAATGAGAAGGAACCTTGCAAGAAACACTTTTATTTATTTAACTTATTGTATAAAAGAACCGAAAATATTAACTTTTTTGCAATAGAAACATAAACTAAATCACTATAAATCATACAAATAAAAAATAATAAAAAAATAAAGTTTCTTAATATTGAGAAACCTCCAGGCTTTGTTTGATTTCATAAATTTCTATCTAGGATTTAAGACACATGAGGAATCTTATAGATTTGTCGCCTAACCTATTGCGGGTTTTTGTAACTGTAAGAGCAGCTCTGGAAAATAGTCTTTCAACAGAAGCTGAAGATGAAAAAATTCATTTTGGCCAAATTTGGAAAGATATTTCTGAAACTACCAGAATCTATCAATAGATATAGAAATGGGAGAAAACAACTAATAAAGTCACACTGGCGAATGTTTCATTCTCTCGGCGGTCGAGAAATCCCCTTATTTAGTATAAGCGCGCACGAGATTGCAGAAATATATGCCGTGCGACACGCGCATATCAAACTCAAGTAATATCAAGTAGCTTGATATCAAGTCGAGCAATAAATATCTGAAACCAAGTCAAGATCAAGTATGTAAGTTTTCACGATCTTGATTTTCAAGTCAAGTAGTTGGTTAAAATGTCAAGCTACTTGGTTTGATGAATCCATACGACGATTATTGAGTCGATTAACCGAATATATGTCGTACATGAATTCTCCTCAATACCTTCCGATATTCACAAATGAGAACTGATTTTGATGAAACAATTTGACAAATTCTATACGTTTTTGAACCGTGTATCGTGATTATGATTGAATGACATAACCTGCTGAACACAAATGACATAAGAACCCTGATAAAATGTTAGAGCGATCTGTTCAGGGAACGAGCACTAAAAATTATTTATTTCTCAATGGAATATCCTTGAAGAGATATACTACATCTTGAGGAATTTCATTTTTTGTGTTAAGAATATGCCTCATGGCAAATAGATTAATTTTTCTGAAACGACAAATGGACTATACTCTGTTGTACATTCCCTATATCCAAACCCATCTATCGCACCGCCGCTGCGTCAGAGCCTACTTACTGCTCTCGACAAATCGTCAGCTGCAGTTCAAGCAGTTCCAAATAGTCCCGGTTTCAACGTATAGCAGTTCAATGGAACAGCTCCAGTCCTGTTCAATGTCAGGTGAGTCATAATCCGACGGTACATCACAAGCAGCCGATTGTTTATTTTGGTATATCTCCCATAAACTGGAAAATGCAAGGAACAAATATGAAGTGAAAAGTAAACTGCAAATTCCACGCCTTGGTTTATTATTCTTTTCTATAAATAGCAAAACTCTTATATTAAATATTACTTCAAATGCGAATTGAATTTTCGGCGGTAATACCACTAGAGATTAGGTTTAGCAGGATAATTTTGAAGTTGTTTTCGAATTCTTACTTTCATTGGCAATTCAATGAAAAGATCCATCTATTTAAATTACAAATATGAAAGTGAGTATCTATGAGAAAACCATCATAAACAATATCCAACTGAACTCTCTTGGTTTTTGGTATGAAAATTTCATGAATGGGAAATCAAATCAAGTAAACCTTATTCAACAAACTAAAAGAACAAGTAGAAGAATGATTTTTACAAATACAATTTTTATACAGGGTGATTCACCGGGATGGCCTATTAGTAGTTTATGGAAAACTAATCATAATCTTGAGCTGAAAATTTGCATGTTGGGGTTTGAGGCAATGATCTTTCTCCCTAAAATATTTCCAGATCTCTACAACTTCCGATTATACCGGAAACAGACTTCTACTTCCTTATTTCAAAAGGCACACCCACTATATTATTGCATCATTAGATAGCTTTTTTGACGACAATTTCGGCAATATGGCCATACCTTGGCTAAAAACTCAACGGTTCATGAGTTAATAGAATACTTATGAAAAAAATTGTGGCGATGAGGACTCACAATTTTCCGGCAGAAAAACTTTCTTCGTAAAGTTTGTTTGCTTTTTCGATTCTCCAAATACGTTGTATTTGTAAATAAGACTGTATCCGGTTTGGACCAGAAATTTACAGGATGTTCATAAGAAGATCATGAACTTGAACAACTCAAATTCATCAAAACTTAAGATTTTCAAATTGGAACCTATATTTTTTATTACTTCAGTCGATTCTACGTACAAAAATAGTGGGGGATACTTAAGCAAACCCGAGAGCAAACCTAACATGAATACTTATCGAGGAAGAAATTTAAATGAGGAAAAACCGCAATTTCTAACTGTGTGAAAGTAGTCGGTGACTTCCGGAAATCACAGAAAGAAACTAAAATTCGATGTTTCCATAAATAAATTTGACATTTCGAAAATTGTATTGAATAGTCGTAATTGAATATTGTATTGATTTATGGTTTCTCAACAATCCCAACGAAAAATTAATTATAATTCATGAAATGTAAAATTTAGTTACCCAAACATAGAATTTTGTTTCTGTGTTTTCCGGAAGTCACAGACTACTCTACACAGATATAAATTGCGGTTTTTCCTCATTAAAAGTTCTTCCTCGATAACTCTTAAAGTATTCATTTTAGGTATAGGGTTTGCTTAAGTAACCTCCACTATTTTTGTACGTAGAATCGACTGAAATAATAAAAATATAGGTTCTAATTTTGAAAATCTTGAGTTTGAATGAATTTGAGTTGTCCAAGTTCATGATCTTCTTATTGCCACCCTGTACATTTTTGGTCCAAACCGGAAACAGTTTTTTTTTTTAATTCAAGCAAAATCCCTAAGATAGTTGTGGGGCTATACTCATATGATATTTAGTTTTTTCAATAATTCAGCAAATTCCATGTGATAATGTAAGATTTAGTCATCTGACATCTTTTTTTTTTATTTCATTCATGATTTCGGTCGATAGAACATCGAACCTTCAATCATGTATTTATAATTTCTATATGCTTTTTGGTTTCCTCAAGAAATTTGTCCCAAGAGAGTGACAAATGAAATTATTTCGAAAGTATGTTTTCATGAAATCACTTAATGGGTTAATACAGTGATTGCAAATTCATATTGTAATAAGCTACCACTAAAAGTCATATTCTTTTTTAAGAAAAAAAGATGCTTCTTTGTTCAGTGGTAGATCCGTTATTGAGGAATAATTTGTCGTATTTTTCTCCGATTTAGTTTCATGTTGAACCTTCATTATCTTCAAAATGCATTTTGCGAGAAATGATGCAGAATGTATTTCCTTTAATGATTGAGTATTTTAATAGTGACTTTGGATTATCTCTAATTGCTTTTTTTATGATAATTTCATACTGTTTCATGGATCAGGGAAGCTATAACAAGAAAACAATTAAAAGTAGAAAAATTATAATTGATAATACAATTTCACACTGAAATTCATGTTTTTCTGTGGATTTTTCCAATGAAAGAAATAATATAGCCAAATTATATGTTCAAAAAGCGAGATATATCTCCATGTGAAATATAACATTATTCCCTATTCAATTAAGGAAAATTAGCTGACTTATATCGGGTGTCCCAAGGTGAGTGGCCTATTAGATTATTATGGAAACTATTGATAGTAAAAATTTCAAATTTTGTGGATAGATATTTGGCCATATAAGGTACATTTTTAAAATAATTTCACATTTCCAGTGTTACCGGATGTACGACAATTTGGCAACAACTTTGTTATTTTGAATAGGACATCCGGTATTTCTATTTTTTTTATGATACTCCATAAAATATTAAATCTATTCACTCTTACTTTTCCATCTCTATCTTCAACGGTTTTTGAGTTATTAATTATTTTTCGAAATTTTAGATCAAATTGGCGTATTACGAAAATGACTCTAGTTCGCTCAATATTTGAGATTTAAGTCAGAAATTTTGCAAGTCGTTAGATATTGATCTGATCTGTGTCACTGCTTTTGAATTATGGTTGTCAATAATACAGGACGGACCAAAAAAATTCATCATTTGCCAAGTTACAAAATTGTGAAAAAGTCTATTTTTTCAAATTAGACACCTAGTATATTTTTCAATTTTTGGAATCAGTACAACACACTCTACAATTTTTCTATTCACGTCCCTATACCTATCTCAACTGGATTCCGAGTTATATGCGTTTATTAGATTTCACATTGATTCAATAAGTGTTAATTTCTTTTGTATTGTTATTTTCTCTTTGTCGTTCATAGATCGATATATCAATGAATCAGTTCAATCCATAAGTGTTTTGTTCCGAGGTTTTTCTATAAATAATGGCTCAAGAAAGATATACACATATAACGCATATAACTCGGAATCCAGTTGAGTTAGGTATAGGGACGTGAATAGAAAAATTGTAGAGTGTGTTGTACTGATTCCAAAAATTGAAAAATATACTAGGTGTCTAATTTGAAAAAATTGACTTTCTCACAATTTTGTAACTTGGCAAATGATGAATTTTTTTGGTCCGTCCTGTATTATTGACAACCATAATTCAAAAGCAGTGACACAGATCAGATCAATATCTAACGACTTGCAAAATTTCTGACTTAAATCTCAAATATTGAGCGAACTAGAGTCATTTTCGTAATACGCCAATTTGATCTAAAATTTCGAAAAATAATTAATAACTCAAAAACCGTTGAAGATAGGGATGGAAAAGTGAGAGTGAATAGATTCAATATTTTATGGAGTATCATAAAAAAATAGAAATACCGGATGTCCTATTCAAAATAACAAAGTTGTTGCCAAATTGTCGTACATCCGGCAACACTGGAAATGTGAAATTATTTTAAAAATGTACCTTACATGGCCAAATATCTATCCACAAAATTTGAAATCTTTACCATCAATAGTTTCCATAATAATCTAATAGGCCACGCACCTTGGGACACCCGATATAGGTATAAATACATAATTTTTATTAACAATAGAATTTACAAAACGAAGTGAATAATTGAGACAAAATAACAAAAAATGAGACAATACCAGCACAAAAGTAAATACCTGGTTATAATGGTAACTCTCTAAAACACTTAACTAAACTAGGTAAATGCAACAAAAAAATTGACTTGAAAATGGCAGTTGCTATGAATATGTTCAAGACGCTCAAAAAGGTATATATGACTACAAAAATTATTAGCAAAATTTTTGTTTACAAATTTTTCATGTCATAAGTCAATGCAGCCAATGCAGCAGAAGCTTCTTGTTGCATCACGTTCAAATGTCTTTCATACTGTTTTCCAATTTGTGGTCCTTTTTTACCTCCTCTGTTTTTTGATCTATACCTATTCTTGTCAAAACTATCTGAATTGTCTTCTTCAGACTCTGTGCTTGTCTGTCCGCCACCAATAAAATAGTTTTTGAGACGTCTTCCATAACTACTGATGATTCCCCTATTTTTATGTTCTCTCGCAGGATTTTTTTGATGATTATTTCTCCTTTCTGAATTCATGGCACTGAATTGAGATTTGTAGAGCTGTTCTATTTTTTTACCAGTATGTTTGAGTTTGAAGAGTTTATCAACACTTTCCTTCACCGATTCAGGAGTGATCTTACCACATGTTTGGTTTCTCATATTGAGACAATTATCGAAAACTTTTTTAGCCTCGTCATATTCATGTTGGCATTTCATCAAATATGCTATATGACTAAAATCTGCAGCTTCGCCATTAGATTTTTCTCTGGAAAACACATTGAAATTACGTCAATAAATATTTAACAATTTTCCAATCAACAGTGTAATTTGCAAAATTAATTTAAAATAATGTAGTCTTCACAATTCGAAGTTAAAAGCTAAAATGAAAGATTCAAATTATCGGTGATTCGAAATGATAATGATGATGATTTGTACTATCGAAGCAGAAATGGAATTGATTGAAAAAAGACTGAACAAATACTATCCGAATAATCTCTAATTTTCATTTGTACCTTTCATTTGGGAACACCTTGTATATGATGAACATTTCAAAATCAATATTCAAAAAATTTTTTTGATTTGTAGGTAGTGTAAAGCAAAATATCTCTATAAATTTGTTCGAAATATTCAATACATTCAATATTCAATACACATGAATTGTTTCATATACTCACAAATCTATCAAGTATTCGATGTACTGCCTGTAAACATCATTGTAAGGAGTGATAGCATTTTGTTGAAGGAATTGAGCAAATTTGGCAATACAAATAATAATATCCCTATGTTCATTTTCCAGTTCTTCTTTCATTTCATTCATTTCATTTATTATTCTCTGTTTCTCCCTTTTCAATTCTTCCTTAGTCAATAAACTTTGCTTGACATGATCATTTTCAATTGTCTTGTCGACTGTTTTACTTTCATAATAGATGTGCATATGGGTGGAGAAATCACATGAACACCATTTACACTTTTTATCAGCATTCATTGCTGCACAATAAACCAATTCTGGAGTACCAATCATTTCTTTGGGAACGTTTTTCAGGTAGCATGGATTATGACAACGTTGACCATAATGCCACTTCTTCACATTTCGAACCTGTTATTTCAAAGAAAATTCAACATAAAATATTGAGGAGACATTGAATCTAGCAGTTTTTCAAATACAATACTACCCATAAATCT
Organism: Harmonia axyridis; assembly: GCF_914767665.1. Lineage (NCBI taxonomy): Eukaryota > Metazoa > Arthropoda > Insecta > Coleoptera > Coccinellidae > Harmonia > Harmonia axyridis. The sequence goes on along the minus strand of NC_059502.1, from coordinate 10,066,730 downwards.
GTTATCTACCAGAAAAAATGGGGTTGACACACAGATAGCATCGTCCATTCCATACCACTTTTTTCTGGTTAGTACCAAAAATATGCGAGTCAAAATTTCGGAACACAAAGCTGAATTTTAGCATAAGTGGATATTAAAAATTTTTGGACCAATCATTTTTGTTTTATATATTTCTTTATTTACCAAACTAAGGCAAAATATCTAACCAAAATTTCTCACCTTGTATATTTGAGCGCATTTGGCACTGGTACACACTGTGACAGGTTGAGGCAACTCTGCTGCTTCAATATCAATAATAGGAACTACTAAATTTTTCTTCAAGTCATTTATATCTAAGTCATTAAGATGCAATAAATCAGTTTGGCTTTGTAGAGCTCTTAGTTTGTCTTGAATAAGTTGTGTTATATCTGCCATTGGTTGTTTCAATTGATTGATGAGACCTCTAGCTTCATTAACACACATAGTATCTGCTACATTATGAGGTTTCAAAGGTTGATTCACGTCATCCCCAGTAATGTGAATTATCATTCTGAAATGAATAAAAAATCACGTGTATACAGTTCTATGATCTCCAAGGGGTATCGACAGAATTGAATTTGATCGCAAATTCGTCACCAGTTGGTCTAACCTAACTTAACCAAACTTGCTTGAACGTATTCTCAGATCAAAATTTGAAAATTATAGACTTTGTGACGAATGGTAAGGTGATCTGTTCCAAGAACACATGTTATTACGATGAGAAGTTGAATCAAACGTACCTCCAAGATTCTTCAGCAGATTTATCCCAGCTCTCTACAAAATATTGTCGTTCCCTTTCTGTGAAACCTATACCACTAGCAATCGCTGCCAAATACCGGAAAGCTTCATTGTCCATACAAAATATATTTTGTTTGCTCAGTGGAATTGATACATAAGGGGGTTTTTTACTAATGTCACTCAGAACCCTCCTTAAACAAGGAAGAGTTTCTCCAGGTCGGTAGCATGTACCACGAGTATTTGTGAAAACGAAGAGCAAGTTATTACTCGCTGATTTTTCCAGTCTCGACAAAATCTGCTTCATACAGAATTCAAAAAGTACTGTGATCTTACTGCTATTGGGCTTCATCAGAAACATTATGCCATGTATCATCTTGAGGGGAGCTATGTAATCGATAATTTTTTGACAATTTATTGTATCTTGATCGATACCACGAGTGTCTCCGATTCCTAAAATGAAACGAATAGTTATTTAAAATACAATTGAAGAAGGCATTGATATTCTTCCAATAGTTCAACATTCAATGAACGAGTGTTAGATTGAGCCTTCTGTACGAGTGTTACACATTATTTTCTCTAATTCACTGAGTTTTTTTAATGGAATATTTCCATAAATATCATTTAGTAATTTTTGCATTGAAAAACGTTAGTTGGCTGAACTGTTTTCTGTAACACCAAGTTGACAGATAAGCGATAAATCGGTGACAGAAGAGTTCCGAGTACCAACATATAATAATGAAATATAAAATATAAAAACTGATTACTTAGCTTGCCAGGTGGTTCTTAAAATTTGAAACTCTGTGGTACTCAGAATAAGAGAGATAGACCAAACATATGTTATATATTCAAAATCAGAGGAAAAAGAGCTAGTCAAATATAGAAAATATACAAGGTGTTCCATTTGAAAAAATGAAGTTGCAATCTATATGTTGCCCACTCTGTATATTTTTCATTTTGTGAAATCATTTTTGAAAACACTAGTCGATTTCGGGAAACTTTTGTAGAAAACATTTTTTGTACCTCCTTTAGTAACAAAGTTGAAGGGGGGGTCAAATTATGGTGAAAAACCCGGTACATGTATAAAACACAATCGATTTCACATTAACTGTAATTCAAAATTATGAAATTCGTAACATTATAAAATAAAATATATTTCTAATTACCAGGTGTATCGATGAGTTGAATGAATCTTTCCCCTCCGCTGATTGGGAATGTGTAATTTTTTGGATCTTGTGTGGATGATTCCCCAAGATTATTGTGCTCATTTGAATCGGATCCTATGCAGATTTCCCTCAATTCGTAATTTTCATCTGTGACTGTGAACTTGCAAGGTATTAAAACTAGGGGGTTTTCTTTTTCGACTTGCTCCAAATTTTCAAATCTCAAATAATTCGCGAAGGCGTTGATGAAAGTAGATTTGCCTACTCCAGTTTCTCCTATGACCAAAATATTGATGGTATTGTCTTCAGAGGGTTCAGCCATTCCGAACGTTTCAAATTCTTCATTCGGAAAACTGAAAAAAAATGTGATCAATATATACAAAGATAGAATTTTATCAAGCAAAAGAAAAATTATAATCGGAAATAGCATAGTAAATAAAATGAATTCTTAAGAAATAATTCTGGTATTACAATGTGTTCCCCTGAATTTGGTGACTTATTCATGGAGTTAAAATTAAAAAGTGAAACTTCAACACAGAAATATTTTCCGAATGCTTATTTCGAGTTTCTTCAGGGTAATATTGAATTGCTTGAAATAAATATCATAAAACTACCATCATATTTACATATTCGACTTGATTGAGCATTTAAAAAATATGGAAAAATTTTATGAAGTATATTGTCCATCAGAAAAAATTTCCGTATTTGAAGAAAAAGTTCCAAGAAATAATACATTTACATATAGGTAACATTTAATTTTGAAGACCACTCGATTATTTTTTCTTCGAAAGGGTTTTTTTTCCATATTAACTGTCTATGCTGCTTAGGTTCCATGGTTTTTCCGATAGCCGGTGAAAATTATTATTATATTGATGGTTCACTCCTTTATTTTGCTAAATAAACAAGTCTAAAAACTCGGTGACCCGCTTATGTGAAACACACTGTACATTAGTATTCGTTGGAAATGCTACCAAAAATTGTTTCCCTCGACTTGCGAAAAATATTAAGCTAGGTCAAAGCATATTCTCGAGCGCTTTATGAATAAACATAGGTATCTTCGAACTATAAATCAATCATTGATTCAAACCAAAAACAAACAGTACTAAATAAAGACTCCGAAAATGACTGAACATGTTCATATAAAAATAAAAAAGTATTTTTTTGATAATAAAGAATTTTTATCGTTGAACTCAACCTTTTGATTTTCGACAAAATCACCCAATTAGAAAACAGAACACATCCTCACCTATTCATTTGGGATCCTTCGACTGATGCAGAATCAAACCGATTCATAGGCTGCAAATTATTACTACAACATGCCACCTCCATCGTTCAAAAAATGATCGAAAATCTATCTGAAACTATCACTTCTTAAATAGAAAATTTATAATTCAAGAAATACAAAATACGGCGTCTACGAAGTTCTCAACATCGACTGAGGACGGTATCAGTAATCACTAATCCACACCACAGTGAATAATTCGCTAGTTAAGATATCAAGTTTATATATAGCGACAGTCTGTAATGATTGTTTCCCATTGGTCACAGATCTGAATAGAAACTGGAACTGTTACGTTGAACTGCTATACTTTGGAGTCGGGACTATTTGGAACTGCTTGAACTGCACTTGACGACAATTCGAGAGCACGTAGCCTCTGACGCAGTAGCGGTGCAAAATAAAGGAAGCGTTTAACAAAATAAAGTGTCATTTATAATTTATTTATCTTGAGACATATTCATACCACCTATGAAATATAAATTTCCTCAAGGTGTAGTTTTTCTATTGAGGAATATTTCATTGAGAAATAAGTCATTTTTGGCGCTAGTTCCCTGAAGAGATCCTATTTTCAGGATGTCTGATTCCCAAATTCGATGCTCATTGAAACCATTTTAAAAACTATGAGACTTAAAGAAAAAATGTTAATGAACCCCGAGCTCATTTTTCGAAATAATAAGATATCAGAAAGCAGATCATAGATATATCGATTCGTTCTGGAGTTACAGTTAATTAAGTTACATATAGGGTGTTCCCATTTGATTAGAAATTAATTATTGATTCAGAGATAGGTATAAAGCAGTGTAGGTGTTTTTAAATTGGACACTCTATATGACTAGACTACAATTACACAATGAACACAAGATTAATTATGTAAATCTCGAAATTAATGAAAAGTATTTAAAAAGGGTGTTTTTTTAGAGCTATAGAACTTTGAATTGCAATAAAACAACGATGGATTATTCGATTGACATGAATTTTATTTATCCGCAAGATAATCTTGTGGCATTACATTTTAAATATTTTGGCATATAACCGCCACGGCTGGCTCGGATGTAGTCCAATCTGGACGTCCAATTTTCGATGACTTTTTCCGACATTTGTTGTCTTCCAAATGGTCAAGGGTTTGTGGCTTATCCGCATAGACCAATGACTTTACATAGCCCCACAGAAAGAAGTCTAGCGGTGTTAAATCACAAGATCTTGGAGGCCAATTCACAGGTCCAAAACGTGAAATTAGGCGGTCACCAAACGTGTCTTTCAATAAATCGATTGTGGCACGAGATGTGTGACATGTTGCGCCGTCTCGTTGGAACCACAGCTCCTGGACATCATGGTTGTTCAATTCAGGAATGAAAAAGTTAGTAATCATGGCTCTGAACCGATCACCATTGACTGTAACGTTCTGGCCATTATCGTTTTTGAAGAAGTACGGACCAATGATTCCACCAACCCATAAAGCGCACCAAACAGTCAGTTTTTCTAGATGTAACGGTGTTTCGACATACACTTGAGGATTAGCTTCACTCCAAATGCAGCAGTTTTGTTTGTTGACGTAGCCATTCAACCAGAAGTGCACTTCATCGCTAAACAAAATAAAATGGACGTAGTGCGCGATACGTATTCCGCACAGAACCATTATTTTCGAAATGAAATTGCACTATTTATAAGCGTTGTTCAGGCGTGAGTCTATTCATGATGAATTGCCAAACCAAACTGAGAATAAATCACTCGACAACTGTTGAATCGGTCGCCATCTTGAACAGTAATGCCAACTTAAAGTTATATACCTCGAAAAAAAACACCCGTTACCTATATCCCATCAAAAAATTTATTCGAAAAACTCAATATCTTCGAAACGGATGACATTTTTGAAAAACCGATAGCGGATACGTTTCAACAAATTTGCGGCTATAAGAACTGCGTCCCATTTAATAAACAACAACTCTGTTCAATAACTCTTAAACGGAAATTAATTTCTATGATCTGTTACGAGCATCATATAAACCATAAAAACTCCCGGAAAAAAACGTTTTAGAATTTTTTGAATAATTCGAACAAAAACCAAGATATAGCGGAATTTTTCAAAAACGCCCTGTTACTTGAGAACGAATCAATATATCTATGATCTGCTTTTTGATATTTGATTATTTAAAAAAAAGAGCTCGGAGATACATGATGATTTTTTCTTTAAACCTAATGGTTCTCGGAAAGTCTTATAGTTCTCGAGGAGCTTTCAGTAAGCATTGAATTTGGGACACTCTGTACTTTTTTAAGAAGATTTCATCGATGACATTATTCAGTTGGTATTCATGTATCATGTGAAAAATTCATTTTCAAATTTGGTCACAGAGATTATTATATCTCTCTTTCTAGAATGTATGGGAGGAATCCAATGAAATGAGTATGTAAAGATGATTATATTGAAAAAATTGTCTACATAGGAAAGAAAAAATACGAACGCTCGTAATTACGGAACCCCTAGTCGGACTAACCTGCTCAATGAATTTGATCTATGATCCTTATTTATGTTTATCCCCGAGAGTTCAAGTTCAAGTTTCTAGGATATATTCTCCGGTCCTTACCGAGACTGACATTGAACAGGACTGGAACTGATACGTTGAACTGCTATACTTTGAAATCGGGACTATTTGGAACTGCTTGAACTCCACTCGATGATATGCCGAGACCACGTAGCCTCTGACACAGCGGCGGTGCGAATGATAGGTCAGGATATAGAGAATGTTTAACAAAATATAGAGAAAACTAAAAAGAACATTCAGTTATTCGACTGACTAACATATATAAATTTGGAACTGAATTTTCTTTATACAATATGAGAGTATGTACTTTCACATTCAGATTTCTATACAGTACAGTACTTACAAAGAGTAAGTCGATTAACTGAATAATGTAGACTCTGAATTATCAAACTTCTTTGAATATTCACAAATGGTCACTGATTTTGATGACTCAATTCAACAATTTCTAAACGTTGTTGAAGCGTGTATTTTTCCATGATCGAATGGCATAATCTACTGAACACAGATGACATAAGAAACGTCAAAAAATAATACACAGTGTTGCCATTATGACTTTTTCAAATTTTATCATTCCTTTTCTATAACCTCATATATACAGGATGTTTCCAAAGAAGTGCTTTTGCTTTTGGGGGTGAATCTTTGTTCAGAATTAAAGGAGGTTCTAAATGCAAGCAAAAGCTCTTAGGCCTTTCCTTGAAAAGTTACACACTTCCAAAAATGAGAAAATAAAAAGCAATATTTAATTTTTTCTTGAAATTGCTGGTTAGTTGAAGAAGAATTTTGTGGGCATATTCTAAGAATGAAAAGGCTAACTATAAATATTTTTTCTACTTTTGGTGTTGTTCCAAAGTATTGTATTTTTAACCACAACATTTTAATGAAACAAAATGTTGGTACATATTTTGGAATCAGCACTATGTCCTCCAATCACAGCTTTCATATGTCCGTGTACTCGTGAATCACCTTGTATATATTTCGTGAAAAGGAATAAATAATAAAGATAAATAAAAAATTAAACTCATAAAAAATCTCATCCGAAAATATTGAGACAGACACAGATGACCCAAACACTGCCTCCACTTTTATTTACGAAACAGCAAATATCGTAACATACAACATCTATTCGCACCACCAGCAAAAACCCCGGCTGCGAAACTGTATCCTAATCCCAGCTCGAAGGACCAATCCCTCACAGTCCATTCGAAGATTCGCCACCATCGGATCAGGACGGATCCCAAGCAGAAATCCTTATTGGCCTGAACCAGTGCCTAGGCACAATATCGGAATCTCATGCATCATTCCCGATATACCGAATGTTCGGCTATGAAAATATTTTTATTTATGTGCATACTCTAACGACCAATATTCTGATTTATGGGCGGTCGAGCGTTGCCAGGCATCCCGGGAATCTTTGCTGCATGTCGATTCTGTGTTTCGCCGAACGTGTTGGAACTGGACAAAGAATGCGCCAGTGCTGCCGCTATGACATATTGGGGGCTGGAGGTATTGTTTCGAAAATCGCGGCGCTCACGTCGATTTTCGGTGTATTGGTATCACTGGGACAATGAGTATCGGAAATGCTTGGCGTTCGGATGGACGTTATGAATTTCCGGTATCGGCCGAGAAAAGAATCCGACTGGTATGGTGAACTATGTTGTTTGCTGAGTTCATGGGATTTCGTTAATACACTGCGCAAAAGAATTAACGCACATTATGGAAATCTCAAATTTATTTTAAAACTGAAGGTGTTCTCAATGATAATTATTTTTATCAGAATTATTCATGCATATGTTATCCAATTTCAACGTTTTTCTTCAATACAGGTGTTTTTTCCCAGCAGAAATAAAAAAAGATGAGATTATCAGATTTTGAATGTATTGGGTCCATTCTGAAATCAGTTGTTCTCGATCGATTCTAGTGATCAACAGTTTTTCTTTCGTTTGATGTTCTACACTCGATCGCTATGCAACGCGAAACACGCAATTTGACCCAAGAGGAATGTGCCCAAGCGGTAGTTTTGCGAGAAGAAGGGTGGACATACACAAGAATTGCAAAAAGATTTGGAGTTTCCCATACAAGTGTCTCCAGAATGTTGCAGCGATTCAGGGAGACAGGTATGAATGTCCGAAGACCAGGACAGGGTAGACCACGGGTAACAACTGCCATTCAAGAACGTTACTTGAGAGTTTCTTCGTTGAGACAACGGTTTGCTACCGCTCGCCTTCTTCAAAATCAGCTTGAGCAAACTCATGGGGTGCAAATTAGCACTCAAACAATAAGAAATCGCCTCAGAGAATATGATTTAAGGCCTCGTGTCGCGGCAAGAGGCCCAGCTCTTACCCCAGCCCATCGAAGGGCGCGTTTGGATTTTGCGAGAGAGCATATCCATTGGGAAGGGGCTGATTGGAAAAGAGTGCACTCAGCATATCTTTCATGTGGACGTCTGTATACAAAGGAACTTCGATCACAATGGTAGAGGCAGAATCTAGAATCATCTTTGAAGAGAACTCTTTCCCAATCAGCCTCTTCCTAATGGATATGCTCTCTCACAAAATCCAAACGCGCCCTTCGATGGGCTGGGGTGAGAGCTGGGCCTCTTGCCGCGACACGAGGCCTTAAATCATATTCTCTGAGGCGATTTCTTATTGTCTGAGTGCTAATTTGCACCCCATGAGTTTGCTCAAGCTGATTTTGAGGTCTACGCAAAATCGGTGAGCAGTGCAAGACTTGACGCTCCCTGATCAGCCGAATTTCGATCTCACCTGAAAAATTTTTTGTCAAAAGTTTTCGTAAAATTTTCCATAACTAACCATTAGAAAATTAAAAAAAAAAATAAAAGTTCCTTCATGGGAGTATTGTATCATTTTATTGATTGATTCGGTTATGTAGATCATGAAAATGCTTGCAGTTGGGTGATCAATACATTATTTCAGAAATTAGAGGTAAAATCTGAAATTTTCGAGAGAAAAATTGATAACATTCCCTATGCTGCAACTTCAAATCAAAATGACCTTCGTTTGACAGTATGTGCTAATTTATTGCGTTTCCATAGAAACGACTCAAAAGCCCAATTTCATTGGTCTACCAAGCGAGGTGTGGGCAAAGTGCCCGTGAGAAATTATATTTCTCTAATTCTGTGGTTATTCCGTTCATTCTTCCACATCTTGTAGAACAAAATCGTGCGAGAATATATCAGAAACGCACAGTTTTCATGGTTATATTTTATTATTCTATGTTGGTACTCCGAACTTTCCGCCACGGCTTTATCTGTCAATTCATCAATTTGCCTTAAAGAAATCAGTTCTGCCAACCAACATTTTTCAATGCAAAAATCACTAAAATATATTTATGGAAATATTTCATTAATTTCAATGAAAATGCAATGAATTAGAGAAAATAATGTATAATACTCGTACAGAAGGCTCATTCTACCACTCGTTCATTCCAAAACTCGCCACTTCGTGGCTCGTTTTTGAATTTTGAACTCGTGGAAGAATATCAATGCCTTCTGCACTTGTATTATAAATAACTATTCCCACATTATGAGCAATACATAGTTTTGAAATTGAGTAAGCTATGAAGAAAACGCTACTTTTCATAGCAGTTGTAGGAAAAAGTTTTCATTTGTTATGTGTAGAGTATGCAACTATTCATTAGCACTCGCGCTATTACATTGCCTACTGCGAATATGTACCTAGAAGCGGAATACACAGTATTGTCTAGTAACCATCGAATCCAACCGGAGCACTTTCTGTAGGTGCTCGATGCTAATATGATTTGATGAATAGAGAGTTGAATTGTATACACATACGGATTATCAATACAGAACGGTATTGGGTTATTTCCATATTGTGACTGGAATAATGATCAGCACAGCATAATACAACTAATTATCTAGGTAGTTAGAAGAGCTTCAGCTTCCAGCGATTAATTAGTATATTTGGGAGTTGCAGTGGAGACAAAACAATGTAAAATAACTAGTACAAGTTTGAATTGATAAATCAGGAATCGGATATAAACAAGGTGGTTATGGATAACTAATCTAGGTTTTATATCAACAATATGGATATTCGGTTTCCCTGAATATGGAGGATTTGCCTCATTTGTACACATATGTCACTTATAACCACTTTTTAGAATCCATATACGGCATGGTAGGGTCCTGATGACAGTAGTAGCATCTTTAAGAAGAACAAGGCACGAAAAAGCTTAGGTATTTGTAAACACAACGCCATCGATTTGTGTCTACATCATTCTCGTAAGTAATTGCACAAGTGCATCAAAATTACCGATAATTTTGCATGACAGCGTGTTGTCATGAAAACTGCATGAGTTCATTCCACCTTCGGTGTCGGGTTCTTTCTCCAAAAATGAAAATTACCGAATGCAGTTTTCCAAAGAAAACACGCTGGAATGAGAAATTATCCGGTCATTTTGATGCACGAGTGTAATTCGGGGGAATATTTCCCGAATAAACTGTTACATTACTTGTCAAACTGATGTAGAATGGAATTGCCATAGATTCGAACTGTGTAAGATGCATAGAAACTATGCATCTATGAACAGTGCAATTATCTCAATGCCATTATCGCTGCAATTTTCGATAATTGTTCTCCATTTACGTAGAATTTTTGACAGGAGGGAAATATTCGTTTAAACATGTCAGCTTACGAGCCAAATTCTCGTTATTTGCGGGAGGTTTTAATTTTCTGCTTTAATATGAAGAAATCTTCGGCTGAGGCTAATCGAATGCTCTCAAATACCTATGGTGAGGCCGCTTTTAGAGAAAAAACGTCCCGAGAGTGGTTTCAACGCGTCAAGAACGGTGATTTTGACGTCGAAGACCAGCATGGCGGTGGAAGAGAGAAGGTTTTCGAAGATGCAGAATTGGAGACATTACTTGATCGAGACTCGTGTTAAACGCAACAAGAATTGGCAGTGGCCAGTGACGCAATAAGTCATTTCAAAACATCATGGGAATGATTCAGAAACAAGGAAATTGGGTGCCGTACGAGTTGAAGCCGAAAGATTTTGAACGGCGTTTGTTTTCTTGTGAACAGCTGCTTGCAAGGCAAAAGCGAAAGGGATTTCTGCATCGCATTGTGACTGGAGACAAAGAATGGGTTCATTACGATAATCCCAAGCGCAGAAAATCATGAGGATTTCCCGACCATGCTTCCACATTGACGGTCAAACCGAATATTCACGGATCCAAGGTCATGCCCAGTATTTGGTGGGTCTAGCTTGGTGAAGTGTATTCTGTGTTGATAAAACCGACTGAAACAATCACAGGCGATCGTTATCGAACGCAATCAATGCGTTTGAGCTGAGTATTTATTTATTTATTTATTGCCCATTTAGGATACAAACAGTAAAAAAAATTTACCAACAGAGTATCCACTTAATATTATAATAGGTACAGAAACAACTCGCTGAAATAAAAGGAAAAAAAAAAAAAAAATCCCCCTAACCCGACATGAAAAAGTGTTTCAAGAGTTTTTTGAACCTTGTAAGACCATCCGAAACAATGTCAATGCCACTATTTAATTCAAGACTATTATAAGTAGCTTGAAGGCGCCGCATCGGAGAGTGCTGTCCTGTGTTCGTCCTACGAAATATGACGTTGAAGAGAGTTCTATCTCGCAGATCTCTTCCCGGTACATGCAAATTGATTTTATTAAGGAGAAAAGGTGAATCAATCCCAGAGTGTATAATTTTATGGAGAATACAAAGTTCCTGCACCGACCTACCATCCTTCAATGCTAACATATGATATTTTTTTCTTATAGGGGTATAATCTCTATTTTCTATGATGGTATGAGTTTTGAAAGCTAAAAATTTTAGGAATTTATTTTGAATTCTCTGGATTCTTTTTATGTGAACCTCGTAAATAGGATTCCAGATAACGGATGCGAAAGACAACTTACTGTGCACAAACGCGTAGTACAAGCCAGTAAAGACTCTAGGATCTCTGAATTCTTTGCAACTTCTGTTGATAAATCCAACCATTTTATTTGACGCGCTAATCATTTTTTCGATGTGTGATCGAAATGACCATTTTTCATCAAGCGTCACACCCAAGTCAACAATTTCACTAACGTATTTCAACTTTTCGTTTCCAATTTTGTATTCATATATGATTTTTTGGACTCTCTTAGTGAATGAAATATGAAAACATTTCGACGGGTTCAGAACTATATCATTGAGTTCACAATATTGGACCAATCTATCGAGGTCCTCTTGAACCCCATGACAGTCACCCATCGATCGAACGACCCGATAGATCTTCAAGTCGTCCGCGTAAAGAAGTATCCCACAGTGTCGGAAGCAACCCTTGATATTGTTAATATAAATAAGAAAAAATAGAGGACCCAGATGGCTACCCTGAGGAACGCCAGATGTAATATAGAAAGTTTCAGATCTGTGGCCACCTATCGCGACAAAGCCAGCTCTTCCTGTTAAATAGGATTTACACCATTCTACCAACGATTCGGGTAAGCCAACATCCGCGAGTCTTCTCAATAATTTCTCATGACTGATCTTATCGAACGCTTTACTAAAATCTGTGTATATCGTGTCTAACTGACCCTGGGCGTCTATCTGTTCTATTACATGCTCCGAAAATGAAAGAAGATTAGTTTCTAGGGATCGCCCAGGAAAGAAGCCGTGTTGTTCCTCTATGATAATATTTTTCACTGAGGGTAGTACACGATTATATATGATTTTTTCAAGTAGTTTGCCGAAAATGCATAATTTGCTAATGGGTCTGTAATTCTCAACGTTATCTCTTTGTCCACTTTTGAAGATAGGCGAAATTTCAGCTGTTTTCCACCTAGATGGAAATGATGCGGTTTCGAGTGAAAGATTATATATTAATTGAAGTGGCTTAATCAGATTGCTCATACATTTTTTTATAAATAATGGTGGTATGCCGTCGGGACCACTACTCTTGGATATATCCAATTCATTTATTACATTCTCTATCGTTCGAGAATTTATTTTTTCGACATAACTTATTTTGGGACATTCGGTATCCGGGAGAGCTCCCTCTACAGGCGGGACATAAACATCACGAAAATATTTGGCGAAAAGCTCGGGGACCTCTCGGCCCTTAGCGCGTTTGTTGCTCCATGAGACCGACTGTGGTATGTTAGCTACGCTCTTTCTTTTATTTGCTAAGTATTTCCAAAGTTGTTTTGTATTATGAGAAATCTCGTTCTCGATATTTTTTATATATGTTTTGTAATCTTGTCTAATAATTTTTTTTGACATACAGCGAAGCTCACAGAATCGATTATAAGCATTAAGATCCTTGTATTTTTTATATTTCTTGTGGAATTTATTCTTTTCTTTTATAATTTTTATTAGTTTATGGGAAAAATAGATTGGAAAACTACCACCAACTCTACGGGTTGGAATATAAAGCTTAATGATATCATTTATGATTGAGTAAAACTTGTCAACCACCCGATCCACATCTTGACCCGAGAGCTCAGTTCTCCAGTCAATCTGGGACAAATGATGGTTAACAGCATCAAAATCGCCCCTTTTAAAATTATGATGATAGTTTTTTGCGTGAATCAATATCTTTGCAGGAGTTAAATTCAAGATAAACTCTAAGGCATTATGATGTCGATTTTCATTGACTAGAAATTCAGTTGGTCTAGTCAGATTTCTGATGTAGTCAACTTCATTGCAAAGAATGAGATCCAGGATCCTACCAGCGTCATTACAGGTAGTATTGAATTGCATGAGTCCCAGGTAAGCAAAAGTGTCAACTATTTCAGAGAATCTGTTCCCACTTATGGTGGGTTCCAGAAAATACTCTCCTTCAACAGATTGCCAACTCACCGAACTGAGGTTAAAGTCGCCTACCAACAGAACAGCACCCTCCTGGAAAATTTTTTCGTTTCTACACAAACCGTCCTTAAATTCGCACAGCGAACCCTCGGAACCCGGAGGCACATATGCACAACACAACAGGAAACGACCCTCTCCATTTGTGTCGATGGATATCCAAACATCCTCGGCATCGGTCTCAAATTCAGTGCATCGAGTCGAGCGAATTGAAGTCTTCACCGCAATCAGCACCCCACCGCCATCAGATTTGATAGAGGATGATGACTCTCTGTCCCTGCGATAGACCATATACCCATCTCCAAAAAGCTCACCAGAGAATATGTTTCCATTGAGCCAAGTTTCGGTTAGGCAGATGACGTCGTAGTTACAAGACAACAAGTTCTCATAAAAGGTTTGCGTTTTAGTTCGCAAGCCTTGCGTGTTCTGATAATATATATGCAATCCTTGAGCCATGATAGTTATAGATTTTTTCTTTTTTTTTTTTTTTTTTTTGAACCAGGATCTTATAGGTCACCAAGAGTATTCAAGGACTTTACATGAATAATGCGGGATGAGTCATCCTGCCGCAGAAAGATCATACCATTTTTGACCCAAACATATTTGAAGAGTTTCGTCTTAGCTACAGATCTTGCTTCTTTATAGAGAATTTTATTCGCCAAGGTGAGATGTTCATTGACAAAGAAGCATTCAGACAGACCAGGTATATTCATTTTAGAAGATCCTTTGTCCCCCCTCATTCGTCTCTGTTTCGATTTTGCCAGAAAGTCCTCTTTTATTTTTCTACTGCGGAATTCAACTATAATACTCTTTATTTTAGTTTTATCAGATTGTTTAGGTTTGATTCGGTGTACATGTTCAATCTCGTTTTGGTTTACATCGATGTCAATGTATTCTGCAATTTTCTTTACAACTTCGATTATAATAATAATAATAATAATAATAATCTTTATTGGTCCCTCAAGACACCTAAGTGTATGGGACAAGTCAAATACAAATATATATATATACATTTCAATTTACATCAACTATATGGGGACAATCCTGGTGAAATTCCTGTACAGAGTAATAACACTTAGATAACAATGTAATTCTCACCTTGCTCTTAAACGCTAAGAAGTTGAGAGATTTCAGAAATTTAGGAAGAGAATTATACATTTTTATGCACTGATACATTGGGGACTTTTCAAACTTTTGAGTTCTGTGTTTAGGCACAAGTAAAATATCTTGGTTCCTAGTTCCATATTCATGGTTATTTGACAATCTGGTCCACCTTTTTTCATTTTCTTTTGCATACAGCAAACATTTAAATATGTAAATACATGGCAGAGATAAAATATTATTTGCGATCAAAGTTGGCCTACAGGATGTACGAGAAGATAAGTTGAAAATTCGACGAATGATGCGTTTCTGAGCGATGAAAGCTCTATTGATGTCGGCACAGTTACCCCAGAGTATGATGTTGTAGGAAAGTAAACTATAAACAGTGCTATAATAGACCTGAATCAATGAGCTGAGTGGTAGCATATCCCTTACTCTACTGATGGCAAAAAATGAGCTATTGAGTTTTTTACAGAGCATATCAATATGCGTGGACCAGCTAAGGGTCCTATCGATATATACACCCAAGAATTTACAGCTCACAGCAGATTTTATCAAGAAGTTAGAATGATAAATTTCCAAAGTGTCAACAGGATTATTTTTGATACCGAAGTGAATACAAACTGTTTTATTAACATTCACTATCACTCTATTCGACCGGCACCAAGCAACGAACTGGCGTATAATCGCCTCGCACGCGTTACGAAGCTCCTCCGCAGTCTCCGCTGAGACCACAACGGAGGTGTCATCGGCAAAGAGAACCACCAAAAATAGAGCCAAGTGGATGGGCAAGTCGTTTATGAACAACAAGAACAATAGTGGTCCCAGCACGGAGCCCTGAGGAACTCCACAATCGATTTTAAATTTAGTCGAATAAGTGGAACCAACCTTAACACGCATAGTTCTCTGATGGAGATAGCTACGTAACCAATCCAGAAATATTCCCCTGAATCCCAAGCTGTAACATTTATTCAAAATGAATTCAAAAGAAAGCGTGTCGAAGGCACAAGACAAATCAAAAAACAATCCAGCTACATGTAAATTGCGATCCAAACACCCATACACGGACTCAATGAAATCTAGTGCAGCCGTTTGAGTTGACCGTCCACTAGTGAAGCCGTGTTGAGCTGGATTTAGTATTTTGTATTTATTTAAAAATTTAAACATTCTTGTAAATACGATTCTTTCGAAAACTTTTGACAAAACACTTATGATTGAAATGGGACGATAGTTGGTGATCTCATCCAGGTTGCCGCCCTTGTGTATCGGGATTACTATGGACTCCCTGAGAGTATTAGGAAATTTACCTGTTGATATAGAAAGGTTAACGACATGGGCAAAGTGCTCGCTTATGGTTTCGGAGATGCTTTTCACTATTTTAGTTGAGATGTAATGTAAACCTACGCAATTTTTATTTTTTAGATTCTTAATTGCATCAAGAACCTCTAACTTAGTTACCGGATAAAAGTAAAAAGTATTATCAACCAAAGATGCTGTGGTACAAGAAATGGACAAATTGTCGCCATAACAACTCTTCAACTTAGATTTAGCCATTGAGGTGAAGTGGCTAGCAAATATGTTAACAAGCACCGAAGGACTATCGTATTTCACACCATCTAAAATTATACTAACTGGGTGATGTGCCCTCGTTTTCCTACATGTAAACTTATTAACAATATTCCACAGAGTTTTATTCTTATTATCAGATTTATCAATTTTTGAACTGTAATAATTAATTTTAGTCTCATTTATTAGTGAATTGTGCTGTAGTTTTGCATTTTTATATTTGAATAAAGTGGACGGTGAACGTACGACTGAATGAAGCCAATATAAATTGGTCAAATTCTGTTTACTCTGCCTGATCTCAGATGTTATCCAATTTTTCCGAGAATTAGTTGCAAAAATATGTTTGACAGGACAACACACTTCCAAAAAGTACAAGATCTCATTGTTGAATGACTCGAAGCATAGGTCAACATCACTCTCCGAGTAAAGATCTACAAAATTACTATCGGATATGCAGGCATTCAGCTTGTTAAGGTTGTTCTGATTGACATTTCTTATGGAAATTTTGGTCTTTGGAGCAGATATAGGCTTTAACGACATTTTTAACAACATTGCCTTATGGTCACTTATATGAGGCTCAAATACAGTACACTTATAATTACAAAGATCTGAACTGGAGATAATATAATCAACCTTGGATGTGGAAGTGATACCATTTATATTAGTGTAGACTCTGGTTGCAACTTCAGACGTTTTAGTGAGATTGAAGCAATCTAACAACTCGTTGAGAAGTTTAGTCTTGTTGCAACCTGGTGTAAGTGAATCAATGTTAAGATCACCACATAAGAAAATGAAATCAACATTTAACATACAAAATTGCAACGAACAAAACATTTTTTCAAAGAACAGATCAATGTCACCTGTGCAGGGTCTATAAACACTCAATACACTGAAACTTGCATCACCAACCGTAACCACAATACCGCAGATTTCCACGTGCATTTCCACAGAGAATTCAGACACCTTTAGACGTTTTACCTCGAGCCCATTCCTCGTGTACAGCAACGATCCACCATGTTCCCTCGAAGAGCGGCAGAAATAATCAGCCAGTGTATAACCTGGTAATACCATAGACGTAACACCATCCACTTTACACCAATGCTCTGAGACACTGAGCACATCAGGATGTTTTTCTTCTAACAGCACCTCTAGACTATTCAGTTTATTTGAAAGACACTGAACATTTAACTGCATTACACTAAATATGACAGCAGGTGAAATATCATCCACGACAGACTTTAATCTATTTGCGGTCGATGGATTTTGCGACGATGAAAAAAATGATGAACATTAACTTTGTTCGGCCAGTTTTCACTGTCAAGTGCTTTCTCATATTCAGATCTCGGAATCAAAACCTTAAATGAAGCATATTCTTCCGGATAACGCGATACCAACTTTTCACAGATGACGTTTGAAAAGTTTTTTTTTAGAAAATTTTTTAAATTATCTTCAGTTGTATCCGGCCTCAAATTCGACACGTGAAAGGCTTTGAATCTATCCAGTCCCTCAACAGAGGTAGAACCAGTAGAACTACCAACAACCAGAGCCCCCTTACGTTTGCGAATTGGTTTGCGGCTCACAACCTTCCAATCATCACCATTTTCACGAACAGAGAGATCGTTGACGATATCTTCCTTCAAATCAGCCGGACAGCCAGCATGAACTCCATTCGGTCCTATTCTCTCAGGTGCTCTGATGACAGCATCTTCACAACCCTTTCGTTTATTCACTTTCGACCTCGAACTGCCAGGAGTCTCAGTTGAAGAACGCGTAAGCACTGCATTCAAATATTTCAAATCCGGTGCTGAACGCTGATGACTCACAGTTTCGGTGCACCCAGATGACGTTGATAAACTGCGAGAATATGGCTCCTTATGTTTATTGGAATTCCCACATACCAGTTGTGTTGACATTTTTTGCTTCTCGAGTACATTCAATTCTTTATCTTTGATACGAATTTCATTTTCCAGAGAAGAAATTTTGAATTTAAGCAGGGAATTATTTTCCTGCAAGATATTATTTTTTGATTCAAGTTCAAAAATAATCTTGAGTAAAAGATCTTTACTAGATGATTCGCTTGTTATAATCTTCGCTGATGGTTCAACTAGCGGGGATAAATCAGCCCCGGATTTGTCACTTATATTTGTGTTGGTTATTTCAACATCACAACACTTTTTTATTTTCGAACCACAACCAGGATGGAACGGTTTAAAACAAATATTACATTTAGAACTATTTTTAACTATGGATTTTTTACAGTGTCCACATTGAGGAATTGTTAATTGTAGAGAGACACCCGGATCGACTTCTTTACTCGCCGACATGTTGACAAATTAAATTAAATTCTCATTGGACTTTTCCGGAATTCCCTGAATTTCTATATTCCTCGAACGAGCAGATTGCTCCAATTCACTCAGTCTGGAGTCCAAGGAAGAGACGCTGGCCTTAATATCTGCGTTTTGTCTGAGAATTCTATCTGTTGCCCGCATCCATTCATTAATCCGGTTCAGTTTGTCCTCAAAATCAGAGATTTTGTCTGAACAAAAATTGACAGAACTCGAGAAAAGCGATTGCTGATCTTTAATTGCTTTGAGTTCTGAATGTATACCGTCCAGTGCAGCGATCAAATCTCCACGACCAGCATTTTCCCTCGCCGCCGCGAAAGATCGCGTAGTCGGCGGCGAGGGACCGCCGACCGCCGAGACAAGCGAGCCGCGAGTGTTGGCGTCAACACCGCGACAATCCGAGCACCTCCACGAGATCCCGTCCATTCGAAGAGCGTCGAGCTGTTTATTAGCAAGTCCAGCGCACTGTCCGTGGAAAAAACGGTCACATGAGGCGGCACATTGTATACCAGGTTTCTTTTTATTAACAGTTTCATCACAAATCGCACAATTTTTACTCATTATTCGTAACTGATTGGGTTCCCGATGAACACACGCCAAAAATTCAGTTACGTATTTATCAGTCTATTCACTGGTACAAAAATTAAAATTTTTTCTCCACTTTTCACGGATAAACTCGGATAATTCGACGAGAGCTCTGTAAACAAGACCATACGTGTGAAATTTTCTAAGAAAGACAAACGGCCGCAATCCAACGAGAGACATGATAAAGTGATTTTACAGCATGACAATGCTCGACCCCATGTTGCAAAAGTGGTCAAGACATACTTGAAAACGTTAAAATGGGAAATCCTACCTCACCTGCCATATTCTCTAGACATTGCTTCCTCAGACTATCACTGTTTCGATCAATAGCACGGCTTGGATGACAAGCACTTCCGGTCTTATGAAGAAGTAAAAAATTGGATCGATTCGTGGATCGCTTCAAAAGATGACCGGTATTTTCAACGCGGGATTCGTACGCTGCCCGAAAGTTGGTAGAAAGTGGTGGCCAGCGATGGACAATACTTCGAATCGAAAATTTATAACCAGATTTTAACTACAAAGCTTCAAATTTCAGAAAAAAACGGCGGAAGCAAAGTTGTACGCTTATGTAAAACCAATATGTTTACCGAATCGGCCGATAGGATGACTATCATGATCTGGCCTTAACACAATGGACTAGTTTTCATTTTTTTGTTAAGGATTAATTCTAAAAATTTAAGTAAAATGAAACAAAAATGTGGGAGAATCATTGAAATATCTCTAGAAATGAAAAAGTTATGGGACTTTGAAGTTGCGCTTGGAAGAATAATTTCATAGTACGCAGCGTCTAGTGTGTGACGTCACTCCACTAACACGAGGCGACTGGTATTCGCAGAGTGCTTACGAATTCATTGGTGTACAATCACTTGTGCCGTTCGTGTCGTGTTTTGTTTGTTACACGATGGCTGAAATAAAAAAAAATCCTACAAATATTTTATTGTGACATAAGATGGATTTGAAGAAAAAACTCCATCGCTGCGAATATATCTATTTTAGGCAAATTGTCAGTTTGTCCTTTCACGAAGCCTTCTTCCATTATGGTGACATAAAAACAAAACTCGAGTTAAAACTACACTGTACAACTACAAACGGCGCGAGAGCCTTGGCGCGGCTAAGTATTTAAACGTAATTTAATCACAGGCAAGTGGCGTGACGTCACAGGCGAGTCGGAGACCAAAGACGTTCCGCGCTAAAATAAGTAAATTTAAATAATCTATTTCTCAGTCATTTATTGATGGATTTTCAAAATGTTTTCACTGATTTATCAGTTTTGCTCTATATTTTAATTCTATCGTGTCAAATATAGTATTATCAACATCACTAAACTAGTCCATTGGGAAAAACTTAAAACGAACCCTCTCCAAACGATGTTAACCCCTGCTATTTTTTCTTTTCAGCAAAAACCCTATCAGCAATAATCTCCCCATTTGTACCTCATTGAATTCCGCCCAACTACCGGACTTCTTCAAATTCCATAGGTTTAATTGTCCAAAGCTGCCTCGATTCCGCTCGCTGCATGAAAGCGTCCTGATGACAGCGCGAGCGACCTCAAGAAGAGCTGAAAACGTCACGGAGTAAAACCGATATGTTCCCCGCGTTTCGTGCTCTATGTATGCAAATCACGAACGCAGCCACACAAAGTCGGTGCCGTCTACACAATACGATTTCCACGTTGCACAAACAATTCCATGCCTAATGAGCCATTCAGAATTACGTCCGCGGCCCGAAAAGCGCACTTAGGAGGGATTAGCAATCGACTACGATTCGATGGTTTCGCGGTGGATGCGTTCCGATTGTCTCGTGGTTAAAGCTGGCTCTTCTGGTGCGTGTTTCGCTGTGAAAATTGTTTTTTGCGGCGTTTTTACTTGAAAGAACATCGTTTCGATCGATTATCTTGTACTTGTGGAGTGTGGACTGTGTTTGCGGTAGGTTGGATCCAGCTATTAAAAGAATAGATATAATTCTGTAAATTATAAAAAGAAATAAAAGAAACCAAATATTAATTTTTCTTTGTCTTTATTTTTCGAGGGTTCAATCACAATAGTATATTCTGAAACAAGTTGCAGAATAGGTTCCTATTCCAACACGACTGCGATGAGTGTTGGAATTGCCTTCTGCAACGAGTATTAGACGATATTTTCTCTATTTCAGTCAAGTTTTATGAAATATTGTCGAAATTCAATGAAAAATTGACAGATTACGGAATTTCAATTCGAATCGTACGTTTCGAATTTCGAAATAATTTATAATTAAGCATTAAATTCGTGAATTATGTCTGACGAAATCGATTTAACACCGCCAGAATTAAGAGAAATTTCGAATAAAGTTGCAAATCATTTCACTATCTACAAATTATATTATATTGACAATTTGATGTGTGTTGATAGGATTGGAAGTCTGTGAAGACAACCACAGAACGAAAAATATAACTGAAAACAATGCTGTAATGAGTTCATTACAGCACTGTTTCTAGAACTGTAATGAACTCATTACGATTCTGAAATAGAGAAAATGATATTCATAACAGGCCAATTGAAAAGTCCCCGGTCTACCATAGTTAAACACATTTTTTCGGCAAAATACGATTTTAATTCAACTTAGTTGCCTTCGAGAACGATACAGCGATTATAGCGATTACTTCTTCATTGGCGCTAAATTTCTTTCCGGCAAGCCTTCTTTTGAGGTCTGAGAACAGAAAAAAGTCGCTGGGGACCAGATCTGGATGCAGAAGCAATTCGAAGGTCAATTTATGCAATTTTTCCATTGTTTTCATTGATTTGTGACACGACGCATTGTCTAGTTGAAACAGCTTTTTTTCCTTCAAATGGTGCCGTTTTTTAACGATTTCATCCTTTAAACGATCCAATAACGCTATATAATAATCGCTGTTGATGGTCTGGCCCTTTTGAAGGTAATTAATGAATATTATACCTCGCGTATCCCAGAATACTGATGCCTCAACCTTGCCAGCCGACTGCTGTGTTTTTCCTCGCTTTAGATTCGGTTCATCGTGTGCAGTCCACTCAGCTGACTGTCGATTGGACTCTAGAGTGATATGATGGAGCCATGTTTCATCAATTATCACATATCGAAGCGAAAATTCAAGTTTATTGCACTTAAACAGCTTCAAACACTGCTCAGAATCATTAACACGTTGTTGCTTTTAATCGATTGTGAACTCGCGCGGCACCCATTTTGCACTCAGCTTTCTCATGTAAAAATATTCGTAAATGATATGATGTACACGTTCTGATGATATCTTCACAATGTTTGATATCTCGATCAACTTCACTTTACGGTCATTATTTCGTGAACTTTTTTGATTTTTTCGTCGGTGATAGCCCCTTTTGGACGTCCACTACATTCACCGCCTTCGGTGTTCATTTCACCACTTTCAAACTTAGCAAACCAATAAATGATGGTTGATTTTCCTGGTGCAGACCCCGGAAACTCTTCATCAAGCCATTTTGCTTCAACTGTAGTCTTTCTCTTCAAAAATCAATATATTATCAGCACACGAAATTTATACAGTGCTTTGATAGGCGCTGATACTTTCAGCCTCACTTCGAATTCATGAGTCGTTTCAAACTCGAAAAGATGGTCGTAGGGATGAACAATGTTTCTTCATACCAAAATAATTTCACTGAAATATAGTGACTTTACAAACCGGCACACAGGGGTAGAAAATAATTCCTGCCTTATTCAAATGTTTGAATAGTGGAAATAACTACAGGGAGATATTCCTCCTACCTGAGTGATCCATCATAGGCACTACTAAATCAACTGGAGCAAGTTTATCATCTCACACGTCGTTGTGCAGTATTCCATCTGGAATAATATTATGAATAATACACATAACCCGATCGATAGTTCAACAGTTCAGGTAGAGAGCCCGTTTCGATATTGTTTCAGCACACAGAAAGTTGTTGGGCAGTCACAGGCCCTGTATCTCGCTAACCCGGGGCACTTTCAGTTTTCAGCCTGTGTGCAATGCCAACCGAGCAGAACAAACATGTATCTGCTCAAAGAGCCGACTGAATTAATGGCAAATAATAAACAACCAGAATGAAAAGATAATACCGTTGCTGTATTAGTTGATCTGCTTGGTTCTGATGCCACAAAGAAAATGTTAATTTCGGTTAGCTATCACAAAGGCGAATTGCTCAGGAAAACTCTAATTAGAAATTATCGATTGGGGTATGAACTAATTTGTGTACCTATTGACGGTTGGCTTCGTAAAAAAATTTTGTCGACATTTTGACAAAGAAGGGAACTTATCTACCAGTATTCAAACCATTTTGAAGGACTTTGTGTGTTCTTTTATAGGTATCTCTTTCAGGTCATTCACTGCGATGGCCTATTAGACGTTTATGGAAAACTAATCAAAATTGCATGCTGAGAATTTGCATATTGGGGTTTAAGACAATGATCTTTCTTCCTAAAATATTTTCAGATCTCTACAACTTCTGTAATTATACCGGAAACAGACTACTAGTTCCTTATTTCAAATAGCACTATTATTATTATTATTGGATCATTAGATAGCTTCTTTTATGGCAATTTCAGCAATATGCCATACCCTGGGTATAAACTCAACAGTTCATGAGTTAATGGGATTCTTATGAAAAAAATGGTGGGACTCACACTTTTTCAAATATTTCTGCAGAATTTTTTTTTTTTCGATAAAACCTTTTTCATTTTCGATTCTGCCAATATGTGGTATTAGAAAACCGTTTGCAGTTTGGACGAAACATGTACAGGGTGTTTATCAGAAGATCATGAATTAAGATAACTCAAATTCATCAAAACTCCAGATTTCCAAATTAGAACCTATATTTTTTATTATTTCAGTCGTTTCAGTTGTTAGGGATTGATCAAGACAAATATCTTGACATTTTAACCAACTACTTGACTTGAAAATCAAGCTCGAGAAAAATTACATACATGAGCTTTACTTGATTTTAGATATTTATTGCTTGACTTGATATCAAGCTACTTGATATTACTTGAGCTTGATATGAACGCATCGCACAGCATATATTTCTGCAATCTCGTACGTGCTTAAACTAAATAAGAGGATTCCTCGAGAGCCGAGAGACTGAAGCATTCGCCAGTTTGACTTTATGAGTAGTTTTCTCCCATTTCTATGAAATCTATTGCTAGATTGTGGTAGTTTCAGAAATATCTCCTGTTGAAAGACAATTTTCCAGAGTTCCTCTTACAGTTACAAGAACCCGCAATAGGTTAATCGACATGATGCCTAATGTGTCTTAAATCCTGGATAGAAAATTATGAAATCAAACAAAGCTTGGTGATTTCTCAATATTAGGAAACTTTATTTTTTTGATACTTTTTATTTTGTATGATTTATAGTGATTTAATTTATGTTTTTATTTGAAAACAGTTGATATTTTCGGCTCTTTCATACAACAAGTTTAATAAATAAAAGTGTTTGCAAAGTTCCTTTTCATTTCATCATTTTTGTATTGATGTGACACTACACAATAAGGCTAAAAATCAAATAGCTTGATGAATAAATACTCGACTCGACTTGAGATTGAAAAACTACTACTTGACTTGAAATCAAGCCAAGCTCAAGCCACGTAGTTTGAAAATCAAGCCAAGCCGTGAATCCCTAGGTAGAAGCTCTAGGCTGATTTGGAAGTGCTGTAAACTAAACTCTGGCTAAATGCAACAAATTGGCTTTTATTTCGGGGCCATGACTGAATGGTTTTAAAGATCCTCTTATGAGGAAAACTTGCGACTACGATGAAAATGCCCTGAGGAATCATAAGGGACTGAAGATCTTCCTTGAGAAGTTCGTGTTAAGACAAATATAGGCTGGTACAGAGACTGGGTAATTAGTAGTTGTACCTACAGATATTTTTTATTGGCATATTGCCAACTGCTATAGGATTATTTACATCACCAAAGGCGAATAACACTGAGATAGAGCTGTAAAAGTCTAACGGCCTAGCTGCTTTAGAAATTCAAAAATATCTGAAGCGTATCTTCGAAAGAAAGTAGGTACCATCATTTTATGGCCAGTATGGTAGCTTTATAAACTTCAATATGCGGAAAAATAGGTCGATATCTGTCCCAACAGCCGAGATCCAAAGCCGAGACTGTTCAATCCCAGAGCGACGTAGTTCGAAATGTAATTACACACTTCTGTTTCGCAGACTGGTGCTCATAGCAAGGGGGTAGGTGCCGTAAACAGTTCCTGATTGATATCTCATTATGGCCATTGAATTCGGTACAATGCGCTGAATAATTCAATTTCGTACAATCGAATCGACACTAATAAATGGGTCGAAGTGGTTTCAAACATGTCACGGGCAGATTCTACGCCGTAATACGTTAGCAAATAACTGGGACGACATTCGAACGCGAAGCAGTTACTTGTTATTACTGAACGAGAACTCAAAAATCCAATTTCGGCCACTTCTGAGCTTTATATTCGGGCCCAACTGCCATTATCATGGCTGTAGTGCATTAGTGGCGCAAGATTCACTATCGGGGAGAATCGCAATTGGGCACCTAATGAAATTTGGACCGATTGCGACGCTGTTGTCGAGTGGGTGGACGAGTACCATCCCGGCTTGTGAAATTTTCACTTCCGATTGTGAGGGCAGGTGAATTGTTGCTTGTAACTCGGAATATTGGTTACGTTGTGTGTGATGTTTTATTGGGAGTATTATTGGATATGTGTAGATATAAGTATAGATCAAGCAGAATGAAGCTGATGGTCATCCTAATATAGGATTGTCCTTAAAGTTCGATGTCATAATAGGCTATTCGGCAGAATATAAGTGTTATTCATAGACATACTCAATGTTCGTCATTTGGTTAATACCCAGTCTGTGATGTACCGGGTTTTTCACCATAATTTGACCCCCCTTCAACTTTGTAACTGAAAGAGGTACGAAAAAATGTTTTCTACAAAAGTTTCACAAAATCGACTAGTTGTTTTCAAAATGATTTCACAAAACGAAATATATACAGGGTGGGCAACATATTAATTGCAACTTCATTTTTTCAAATGGAACACCCTGTATATTTTTCTATATTTAACTAGCTCTTTTTCCCTGATTTCGAATATATAACATTTATGTTTGGTCTATCTCTCTTATTCTGAGTACCACAGAGTTTCAAATTTTAAGAACAACCTGTCATTCTCAGTAATCAGTTTTCAAGTGGTAGGCTGCGATAACTTAAATTGCCCTTTTTTGAGTTATCTCGTTGACAACGATATGACATACGTTTCTCACTATAAATTGGAATTGAATGATTTGGATGCAACTCCATATATTCTTTCCTTGTAGTGGAAATATTTCAAACTTATCCGCTTCTGTGTAGTAAATATTCAATGAATAGTTTCATTCAATGACAAACGTATGTCATATATCGTTGCCAGCAAGATAACTCAAAAAAGGGCATTTTGAATTATCGCAGCCTTCAACTTGAAAACTGATTAGCTTGCCAGGTAGTTCTTAAAATGTGAAACTCTGTGGTATTCAGAATAAGAGAGATTGGCCAAACATCTATTATATATTCGAAATCAGGGGAAAGAGAGCTAGTCAAATATAGAAAAATATACAGGGTGTTCCATTTGAAAAAATGGAGTTGCAATCAATATGTTGCCCACCCTGTATATATTTCATTTTGTGAAATCATTTTAAAAAACACTAGTCGATTTCGTGAAACTTTTGTGGAAAAAAATTTGTTGTACCTCTTTTAGTAACAAAGTTGAAGGGGGGGTCAAATTATGGTGAAAAACCCGGTACAAGTTGAAGAAAAAATTATTCATCTTATCGAATGCAGAATTAAGTTTTTGTTTTATTAACGAAATGTGTTTTTTTCAGCTTCCGTCTCCAACAACCTAACCGAAGATCTCCTAGGGAAATATTTCGTTCAACCTGGTGAACCTTCAGCTACAACATCGCCAAACTCCTCCTCAAACGAAGGCAACAAGCACACGAGAAAAGAAGTTACACCAGCTACAAGCCCAACCAGCAGTGCACAGGCTTACATCGGCCTCATCACCGGAGTGTTAGCCATGGTGGTGCTTCTTTTAGCTTGCACGGTCTTCCTCATGATCAGAAGAGGTAGGAAAAAGGTTGCTCTTCTGCACAAGCACACAGCTCTAGTGTCCAGCAGTACCAAACCTGGTGTGACCATCAATATGAAGGATTTGAAGCATAAGTCGACGCCTATTATAAGCAATGGATTGTCACGGTCTAGATTGTCTGTGAAGAGTAAGTCCAATACACTTAGTGGTGAAGAATCTAAGAAGTCGAAGAAATCCAAGGCTTACAATGGAGAAGAATCTGACAGTGAGACTTCTTCGGTCTACCATGAGCCTTATAAACTACTGCCGAATACCAAGACTGAGTATGGTTGTCTGCTGAAAAAGGATATAATGAAAACGAGCAAAAGCGCTGATTACACAGGTATGTTTGACACAAGTTTATAAAAACTTTGAATTGCAATAAAACAACGATGGATTATTCGATTGACATGAATTTTATCTATCCGCAAGATAATCTTGTGGCATTACATTTTAAATATGATTTCTGGCATATGACCGCCACGGCTGGCTCGGATGTAGTCCAATCTGGACGTCCAATTTTCGATGACTTTTTCGTTGGAAAAAGTCATCGAAAATTGGACGTCCAGATTGGACTACATCCGAGCCAGCCGTGGCGGTCATACCGATATACGGCCACAAATGTTGATTTGTGGCCGTATATCGGCAATAACACGGCGAATGTTGTCTTCCAAATGGTCAAGTGTTTGTGGCTTATCCGCATAGACCAATGACTTTATATAGCCCCACAGAAAGTAGTCTAGCGGTGTTAAATCACAAGATCTTGGAGGCCAATTCACAGGTCCAAAACGTGAAATTAGGCGGTCACCAAACGTGTCTTTCAATAAATCGATTGTGGCACGAGCTGTGTGACATTTTGCGCCGTCTTGTTGGAACCACAGCTCCTGGACATCATGGTTGTTCAATTCAGGAATGAAAAAGTTAGTAATCATGGCTCTATACCGATCACCATTGACTGTAACGTTCTGGCCATCATCGTTTTTGAAGAAGTACGGACCAATGATTCCACCAGCCCATAAAGCGCACCAAACAGTCAGTTTTTCTGGATGTAACGGTGTTTCGACATACACTTGAGGATTAGCTTCACTCCAAATGCGGCAGTTTTGTTTGTTGACGTAGCCATTCAACCAGAAGTGCGCTTCATCGCTAAACAAAATAAATGGACGTAGTACGCGATACGTATTCCGCACAGAACCATTATTTTCGAAATAAAATTGCTGTATTTGCAAACGTTGTTCAGGCGTGAGTCTATTCATGATGAATTGCCAAACCAAACTGAGAATAAATCACTTGACAGCTGTTAAATCGGTCGCCATCTTGAACAGTAATGCCAACTTAAAGTTATATACCTCGAAAAAAAACACCCGTTACATAGTATTAGTCCGATATCGACGAAATGTCTGGTGTGTAATAGAATTTCATTTTAAGTGAGCAATTCAGCCACTTTTGGGTGGATATTGCGCAAATTCAGACAACCTACATATTTTGCGTTGTTTAGATCTGTTTTTGATAAAATTTCGTATAGATTTTCGTGTTGAAACTGGTATGGTTTCAAGATTCCACTTTTTTAGAATATATGGAATAGAAACCAGAATAACGTATGTTGGAGGGTTGATTTCTAAGAAGCAGAGGACGAACAAGCATTGGTAAAGAATCTTTGAAACCCTTCAGGAAAAAAATCCTGTTATATAATTCGTATCCTTTTATGGAAAAATTGAACTGAAGAGAGAAGAGATTCCACGTTAGAGATATCTCAAAATTCATAAATCTAATTTAGAAAACGTCCCGCCCAACAAAAAAATTATTCCTTCACATTTCGTTCAAATAAGATTCTCAGTATTAAATGTTCATCTTATTCATGAGGTGAACACTGAATCTGTTCCTCCAATATAAGTGGGAATTTTCCGAGAAAAATAGGGGGGTTTTCCCTTACAGCCGGGGTGCGTTAAACGAAGCTCTCCTTTTATTCACGTGAGAATGAGAAAACCGAGATTTCTCCCCGTGTTATTACTGCACCTGAAATCTAATAAATTATCCCGTCTATGCGGGAATAAATATCCGTATACTACGTAGAATATTACATTATAGCTTCGGAGCTCGAAGGCAATATCTCAGCCCGTGAAGGCTTTCTCTTTCTTTTACTTAAACCCTCGTTAGTATTGATGAGAACAAACGGTTATAGTTACAAAAATTATGGTGCTCAAACAGGCCTCGTGTTTTCTTCTCCCTCCCGTTATTCTTTTTGGTGTCTGTATGAACAATGTACGAGGTTGAGAGCTTATTAGCGAAATTATACAGGGTGATTCGCCGGGACGGCCTATTAGACGTTTATGGAAAACTAATCATAATTTTGAAACAGAAATCCCATCAAATTTGCATGAAAAAACCTGCAGGTCGGAAAGCGATAGTTTCAGGCGTTCTGAAGTTATGGCCGAAAAAAGATATTCTTCGAATGATGCTCTGCGAAAAACCAAATTGTGTCTTTAAGTTATGACAGAAACAGAAATCCCATGAAATTTGTATGAAAAAACCAAAAGGTCGCAAAGCGATAGCTTCAGGCGTTCTGAAGTTATGGCCGAAAAAAGATATTCTTCAAATGATGCACTGCGAAAAACTAAATTGTGTCTTAAAGTTATGACAGAAACAGAAATCCCATCAAATTTGCATGAAAAAACCTGCAGGTCGGAAAGCGATAGTTTCAGGCGTTCTGAAGTTATGGACGAAAAAAGATATTCTTCTAATGATGCACTGCGAAAAACCAAATTGTGTCTTTAAATTCTGACAGAAACAGAAATCCCATCAAATTTGTATGAAAAAACCAAATGGTCGCAAAGCGATAGCTTCAGGCGTTATGGCCGAAAGAAGACACAATTTAGTTTTTCAGTGCATCAGTTGAAGTATGTCTTTTTTCGGCCATAACTCCAGAACGCATAAAGCTATCGCTTTGCGACCTTTTGGTTTTTTCATACAAATTTGATGGGATTTCTGTTTCTGTCAGAACTTAAAGACACAATTTGGTTTTTCGGCAGTGCATCAGTTGAAGAATATCTTCTTTCGACCATAACTTCAGAACGCCTGAAACTATCGCTTTCCGACCTGCAGGTTTTTTTATGCTAATTTGATGGAATTTCTGTTTCTGTTGAGAAAATCCTATCATTACATTTGAAATTTCGGAGTAAAATGAACAAAACAATGAACTTCTGACTGACCGCCCCCTATCGAAAGCAGCAAAAACAAATTGATCATGAGTATATTTTGTCCTCAATCAACAAGATATTATCAGTCAGATTTCTCCCTTTCCCCTACCCTTATTTGATGTCGTAAAATCGAAAGTGACAATTCAAAAAGACAGATAATTTTCCAAGGATTACAGTGATGATATTTTTTCTTCCACTTCATATGAAACTTTTTCGAGTAAAATTCATGTTTCTACTCGACGATAGATATTACGCCCCCTGGCGATAGAGGTATGAACTTCAAAACAATTTCCAGTGTGTTTTCTTTTTTTTACCGCAAGTCTCTACGATGAGTGGATCCTGAGATATAGCCGCTTACCTCGCTTATTTGCCCACCCTGTACATATTACTGACGAGAATATTACAAAATTTGATGTATTAAAAAATACTCCGTCAACTTCACCTTTCCGGACCAATTCAACACCACTAACTAATGATTTTCCAACATAATAAGCGAGAGTACAAACAGAACTCAATAGGCAATATATCAATACATAACCTGCTAAAAATTCTCTTTCACGAAGTTGTTTTTCAGTTGCCATGCGGGTTTCTCGAACAAAGATCACCACGTCATCATTATCTATGGCCAATGTCAACAAAAAAAAATCACTCCTGTCCTTGAAAATCCCTTCCAACTTCAAGGGAATTATACTAAATCTGCTCCAAAATTGGAAGGGTTTCTTCAACCAGGACCGATTCTTCAAGCGATGATTTTTCGAATCCTCAGGTGTACCAGGATGGCTACAGGCCTCTTAATCCCTCAAAGATTTTTACTGATTGTATTCCATTGAAAAAACATCACAAAGTAATTATGACAACCATAAATTGAAACTTGCAAAAGAATAATTAACCTACTCCTGGAGTCCTGGGGTAACAATGAATTTCATTTCCAAGACTCATATCTCATCCCACTTACAAACATTCCAGAGAACTCCTCCAGCAGAAACATATTCATTGAATTAATTCATCTCTTTCCAGTTTATTTTCATTCAGTAGCACAGTTGCCCAACAACCAGAACAAATTGAATAAAGCCATTGAGGTTAAATTGCCGTAAAAAGGTAATTCACCAACTAAATATGAAAACTTCAAACGATTTGAACTCGGGAGAGACTTGACTACTTTAATTTTCAGCGATGACGTGTTCGCACGAGCTTTTATTTAAGCGTAGTCTAGGATATTTCAAACTTTCCGACGTGGAGGTCTTTTCAGAGTTTGAAAATGGGGGATTTTTCCCACTCGCGAACGTTTTTGCCTATAAATTGAGTTTCATCATAAAATCGTTATATTCTTGTGCAAAATAAAAAATTAACATTTACCGTTGGAGTTTTATTATCTACCTAATTTTAATATTCTCGATTTGAGAACAACGTTGACGAAAAATACATAAAGAATCAAAATTTTAAAAATACTGTCAAATAACAGTCGAACTTTATTATGATTGCGATTGTAACAGGGTTTCAATGAGAGGTTTCATGCGATACTGGTCTTCGACGTCAAAATCACAGTTCTTGAAGCTTTGAAACCACCCTTGGAAAGTTTTTTCACTGATAGCGGCCTCACCAGAGGTATTTCAGAGTATTCGATGAGCCTCAGCCGCAGATTTTTTCATATTGAAGCAGAAAATTAAAACCTTCTGTAAATGACGATAATTTGACTCGTAAGCTGACATGTTTTATTGAAAATAACACACAAATCAACTAATATTTTGATGGCGTTATATTTTCAAATACCTAAGCTTTTTGTATGACATCTATGATCTGTTATTTATTACCACTTATCGCTAAAGGTAGATCAAAAATGTACAGGGAGTTCATGAGAAGATCATGAACTTGGAGAACTCAAATTCATCAAAACTCAAGATTTTCTAATTTGAACCTATATTTTTTATTGTTTCATTCGATTCTACGCACAAAAATAGTGGGGGTTACTCAAGCAAACCCTATCCCTTAATGAATACTTCAAGAGTTATCGAGGAAGAATGAGGAAAAACAGCAATTTATAACTGTGTGGAGTATTCTATGACTTGGGGAAAACACAGAGAGAATTAAGGTTCAGAGGACTTCTTCTGGGTCAGTATTTTTTCTTCAAAGATAGATATATCGGTATGCATAAAAAGAATTATTCAGAAAGATGGGTCTTGAAAATGTGGTACTAAATAATATCATTCAGGTCTTAAATGTTTCACAGAAAGTTCAGAAATTAAGCGTGAAAGGCAATTTTTTGTACTACCCTGTATGTCGACGTAACCATTCATTCTATTCGTGAAATCGATATGAAGATATGATGAAAATAAAACAACATAAAAAATTATCGAAATCGGTCAAAAACTCAAATAATTCATAAAATTCATCTCCATTTAAATGAACTGAAGTGTTGAAAAAATTATGTCAACCAATATAATTAGCTATTATGCATAACCGCTGACCGATCACACTTTCGTTAAAATAAATAAAAGCTGATATAACATTCAACTTCTTCCCACTTTCCCAAGTGTTTATTCAAGCCTCTAATTTGCATTTCAGATTATTCCCGTACAAATGGTTATCAACCTGACCAGAAGTTCAGTTCCCCATCGTTCTATAATTTGGCTCCACCGCCACCCCCTCTATCTAGGCCACCTGCATACGAGGTCACGAATTACCAGAAACCCAGCATCACCCCAAATGGAGCCATTCCAACGGAAAACTTCTACGCGGCCACTGATATCATCAAGGTAAGAGAAAATTGGTACGATGTTTCGACAGACATTCACAAATTTATTAAGTAAATGAGAAAAAAAATATTCTAGGAAAGCACTAACGTTAGGTAAGCTTTTGTGCACTCGTTCATTCATTCGTACATTGCACACAAAGGAATTTAAAAAGAAATATCAACCTTCCCCAACAATTAACTTCATCTTGACTTCTATTAACTAATTATTAATGATGAGTGATTTCCGCATAATAGATAAGCTACTTCATATGTCCCCATGAATAATAATCTAACGCATTGAGATCTGGTGAACGAGGTGGCCATGGTATTAGTTCCCCTTGACCTAACCATTTATTCAGAAAATTTTCATTCAACTGAGCAGCTACACGTTTCCCTCTGCAATGGTGCACCATCGTGCTGATATCACATATTTCCGAAAATATAAAGCCTCAGATCACAAATGAAGCCAGAAAGGTTGTACTCCAGGAAATTCATACAAATCTTCATTGTCAACTCAAACGTTGGCACTAAAACCTTGCTTAAATCGCCTTGGTCTAATTGCTAATGAATTTTACAGTGCCCATACATCTTGAAATCATCATTTTAGATTTACTTGCAAAATCTCAAGTCAATGGAATCTATTGTCACTTAGAAATAAGTCTTTTTCGATATTTTCCCATTTCGTTCAGTGATAATTTCGATTCAAAATACAAACCCATTCCCGCTATTAAGGGAATGATATTTGTTTCTCTTTTATGGTCAATTGGGGAGAAAATAGTGTTCGTATTTAATGAAATAAAGTAAAAAGTTCAAGATGAGGCGAAAGAAATATTGAACTACTTTCTTATTCTACCTACGTCCCTGAATATACACTTCCGGACTGTTCAGGGGTGGCGATTTCATAAATACTAGATTAGGCTTCCTTATCCAAGCGTATGCCCCAGTATACCTGAACAGGAGATAAAGTAGTACACTCTGGAAAGAATGCTACGTTCTCTAACGAGTTTCTTCGAGAAATGGTTACGTTTTCTGAATTTATGGTGCATCCCGTATCGAAATAAAATATTGAAAATCAGACGAAACAATCGTTTTCATTGCAAGTTCCTGCTTTGAGGTGATTTCGTTCAATTTCAAGGATATCTATACTCTACCTACCTAAACATTCAACTGAAGATTCTATAGGGAAAAGAAGAATCGTTTTTTGCAGCAATTCAACCACTTAACAAAACCATTAGGATTCATTCGATATTTTTCCGGATTCTACGGGAGTCTCAAATACAATGAGATGAGCAATAGTGAGTTAGCTTCCAAGAAAAATTTTACTTGTTTTTCTTGCTACATCCTTTCTTACTTCAAAAGTTGATCATCAAATGGCTATTGTATCTTTGGAAACTGACGCTTTTGTGAAGATCTGTTTTGCTTAAACTGGCCTTTTTATTGAGTCCCATAGGTTCTTTCTCGAAACAATAAGAAAGTCGATTGCCTGATAAATTTTCTTGAACAATGAGTAATAGGATGTCCTTTCTCAAAGCTAATTGAAATTTGTTGTAAATTCAGCTCTAATATAGTTCTTCTTCTTCGGTATCACTTATTCGATTTATATATTTGAGTCAGCTCAGAAGACGAAGATAACTTGCAAAGGCTCCTGTATAAGTTTCAACAAATAGCAGAAACTTTCAACATACAAATATCCATGAAGAAACCAAAATCTTTCACAGTATCCAAAGAGCCAAGAAGATCTAATTTAGCGATATACGATCAGAGTGTAGAACAAGTAATGTCAATGAAATATCTAGGAGTGAGCATAACAAGTAATATCAATCTAAAAAATAAAGTGACAGCTGTAACTGAACGGCTTTCAAGAACTACTGAAATTCGAACGTTAAGATCAATGATCAGATGATCAGTTGGTAAAGATTGCAAAAGAAAAAAACCATCTTCATCCCGAACACTAGGATGACAACATATCTGATGTTGTGAAAGCTGGTCTTGATCATACTAGATGTAGCTAGGAAACCATTGATGTAAATACAGGACCAAGTTCTAACGTGCGATGAAAAAGTATAAGATATTTTTGAGTCATTGTTGAACCTAGCCGAAAAGACGTATTTTTTCAAGTTCTGAGAGGAAGGTTTCCAGATGAGATCTATTCTATCAAAGTTAGTAATGGTTTTTTGTACTCTAAAATCATTTTCTTAGGCAATCTCTAAACAGTTTAAGAAGAAATTTCATAGAGAATCAAGTAGATACCTACGGCAAATTTAAAAAGCCCCCATATATCAAAACGAAACAATTCCATAATGCAATAAAAAAAGAGTGGTTACCTTGAGAAGAATAGCCCCGGAATTTACGAGACACCGGTGGCTGTGTTCACCCTTCAACAACACGTTAGGCAACCGTTAAATTTATTTGCAGCCTCGTGTCTCAAACGCGAGAAGCAAGAAGTTATTAGCTAATGGATTTGTGTCTTGGAATGGGTTCGGCGGTTGTGCAACCGAGATAAGTTCCCACAGACTGAATTCGTTTTATATTTGAACGAGATGGGAGTTCCATCATATCAAGTTGTCCAAGTTTATGTAACACCTCGTCTTTTATGCCAAAACGTTCCTAGTCCGTTGGTCCAAACGACCCTGGTTAAGGGTGAATGATTGAAGTGAAATATTCAGTCTGCTGTTTCAATAGAAGATTATGAGATTGGCAACTCTGTATCGACTGGTCTGGATATGTAAGACGATTTATGAATTGATCATAAATTTATCAAGGGTGTGTGCAGGGAATTGTTTGTCCTGGATAATTGATTTTGAGTTTTAGTTGAGATTTAGGAGCAATTTGAAACAATATGTTTGTCTCAATTGGGTCTTGTCAATAAATCTCAAGTTTCAAAGTTTGACGATTACTTCAGATCAAGCAATATTGGAAAACTTTGTAGGAATTGTCTAACACTCACAATATCATATCTTTCAATGTATACACCACTTGGTCTAGTCAGTCGAGTGTGTTCAAATATTATAGGAGTTACATCATAATAGGATATCCAAGTTTATGTTATACTGCGTCCTTTATGCCGAAATGTTCCTAGTCCGTTGGTCCAAACAACCCTGGGTAATGGTGAATGATTGAAGTGAATTATTCAGTCTGCTGTTTCAATAGAAGATTATGAGATTGGCAACTCTGTATTGACTGGTCTGGATATGGAAGACGATTTATGAATTGATCATAAATTCATCAAGGGTGTGTCCAGAGGATTGTTTGTCCTGGATAATTGATTTCGAGTTTCGTTCATTGGAATATAAAAAAATTTAGGAGCAATTTGAGACAATGTTTGTCTCAATTGGGCCTTGTCAATAAATCTCAAGTTTCAAAGTTTGATGATTACTTCAGATCAAGCAATATTGGAAAACTTTGTAGGAATTGTCTAACACTCACAATATCATATCTTTCAATGTATACACAACTTGGTCTAGTCAGTCGAGTGTGTTCAAATATTAAAGGAGTTACATCATAATAGGATATCCAAGTTTATGTTACACTGCGTCCTTTATGCCGAAATGTTCCTAGTTCGTTGGTCCAAACAACCCTGGGTAATGGTGAATGATTGAAGTGAAATATTCAGTCTGCTGTTTCAATAGAAGATTATGAGATTGGCAACTCTGTATCGACTGGTCTGGATATGAGAGACGATTTATGAATTGATTATGAATTTATCAAGGGTGAGAGCAGTGTGTGCAGAAGTTTGTTTGTCCTGGATAATTGAGAGAGAGAGAGAGAGGGAGAACTTTATTGACTACAAGAACTCAAATTGATTTTGATGATAAATCACCTATTTTGGGAGTTTCGTTCATTGGAATATAAAAAGACTTAGGATCAATTTGAAGCAATGTGTTTGTCTCAATTGGGGCTTGCCAATTTTTCTCAAGTTACAAAGTTTGATGATTATTTCAAATCAAGCAATATTGGAAAGCATCACAAAATCTGCAGGAATGTCTAACTTTCACAATATCATATATTTTGATGTATATATCTCTTGGTCTAGCCAGTCTAGTGTTTTCAAATATTAAAGGAGTTAGTTACATCATAATACGATATCCAAGTTTATGTAACACCTCGTCTTTTATGCCAAAACGTTCCTAGCCCGTTGGTCCAAACGACCCTGTGCAAGGGTGAATGATTGAAGTGAAATATTCAGTCTGCTGTTTCAATAGAAGATTATGAGATTGGCAACTCTGTATCGACTGGTCTGGATATGAAAGACGATTTATGAATTCATTATGATTTTATCAAGGGTGGGGAGCTGTGTGTGCAGAAGTTTGTTTACCCCAGATAATTGATTTTGATGATGAATCACCGCTTTGTTCATACGAATAAAAAAAAATTCAGGAACCTTTTGAAGCAGTATGTTTGTTCCAATTGGACCATGTCAATCAGTTTCAAGATTCAAAATTGAATGATTTCTATTCAAGAAATTCAAATGAGTCACTTTTCGGGTCAAGCAAAATTGGAAAATATCAAGAACTTCTCAGGAATTGTCTAACCTTCACAATATTGTATCTTTGATAACCACATCACTTTATCTTGAATCTAGGGTTTTCAAATATTAAAGGAATTATCTAACTGTCCAAGTTTATGTAAAACCGTCGTACCTATTCAGTTTGCTGTTGCATTTGAAAATTATGTGATTGGCACTACTGTATCAACCGGTCTGGATATGGAAGACGATTTATGAATTGATTATATATCAAGGTTGACAGCTGTGTGTATAGAATTTTGTTCATTCTGTATAATCGATGTTGATGATAAACCACCACTATCGGGAGCTTCGTTCACTTGAATATAAAAAAATTCGGGGATATTAAAGAAACTGATTCTTTTGATCATTTAGTAATCATTTAGCTCGAAACTTCAAAGTTTGCTGATTTACATTTATGAAGATCAAATGAGTTTTCTTGATGAAGGTCATGCATTCATTGAAAAGCATCCGAAGCTTCATTAGGAATTATATTACCTTCAACAAAAAATGTTCAACCATAATATAGTTTTCAATGTTTTTCAAGACAGTGGAGTGTTATATATTATTATGATTATTTCCCTGATTGTGAAATGAAACAACGAAATTATTGTTCAAGACCTCTCTTGTCAATCATTTTTATTTTTGTTTTTTATGTATATATATTTTATTTGTACTTTATAGTAGTTTTCATTACGTCATATATCAATTTTTCTCATGATTTTTGTAAAATTTTCATGAAAAATTTATTTTTTAGCTTTGAAAACTTCTGTTTTAAAAAAATGTACATTTAACTATTTTCTGAGCAGAATCAGGCTCAAATTATTCTGATAGTTCATTCAATGGAATATCTTGTGATATGAATATTTAAATTTCGCAGAGATCTCGTTGTAATTATATCCACCAAGTTTACCCATTGACAAATCGTCTACATACTGAGAAGTGACGTGTAACACTTTCCCTAGATATATTGATGATGCCAACATATTAAGCTCGTAGTCGAGTCGCTTCGTGCAGGTTCACGAGGCCTCGATCAGATGCGACGTTTCATTTGAATTTCAATTAATGTATTTGCAGGGGGAGCGAAGAGAGCAACATTTCACTCCGGGAAGATTCACTCCTATCAAATTACCGGAGGGGCCCCCTTTGGAAGGAGTTGCTCATCTGTTGGACTTTCCAAGGCACAGACTCAGATTATTAGAGAAGTTGGGCGAAGGTGAATTCGGAATGGTGAGTTTGATAACAAGAAAAATTCTATACATATAAGGGTATTCATTAAGAGTAACACCAGTGGCGTTGCTTGCCTCCCCTGTGAGGCAAGCAAGCTGTATCAAAATTACAACTTTGCTTCCGCCGTTTTGCAATAGATCACTGTAGCGGTAAGAGGTAGTCGAAATAAATAGATCGTAGATGTCATACAATAAGCTTAGGTATTTGTTAACATAACGCCATAGAAATATTAGTAGATTTGTGTCTGCATCATAAAGTTATTCTTGATCAACCATGTCAGCAAACGAGCCAAATTCTAGTCAT
This sequence comes from Harmonia axyridis, assembly GCF_914767665.1. NCBI lineage: Eukaryota > Metazoa > Arthropoda > Insecta > Coleoptera > Coccinellidae > Harmonia > Harmonia axyridis. The sequence continues at coordinate 10,027,466 of NC_059502.1, read as the reverse complement.
TTGCGGGAGGTTTTAATTCTCTGCTTCAATATGAATAAATTTGCGGCTAATGCTCATCGAATGCTATCAACTACCTATGGTGAGGCCGCTATTTTGGCGTTGAAGACCAGCATCGTGGTGGAAGAAAGAAGGTTTACGAAGATTCAGAATTGGAGGCATTACTTGATCAAGACTCGTGTCAAATGCAACAATAATTGGCAAAATCATTGGAAGTGATGCAACAAGCCATTTCAAAACGCCTGAAAGTCCTGACCAGCACTTATGAAAAAGTAAAAAATTGGATCGCTACAAAAGAAGACCAGTTTTTCCAACGCGGGGGGATTCGTGAGATGGGAGAAAGTAGTTGCCAGCGATTGACAATACTTTGAATCATAAATGTATAACCAGTTTTTTATAATAAAGCCTTGAATTTCGGAAAAAACGTCGGAAGCAAAGTTGTTCGCCTACATTATTATGACTCAACTCATGACCAAGCAATTTGACTGAAATATTTACACTTTTTTCTCGGAAAAGTGTAGCAAGGAAATTAGTTGGCAGACTAGTGACCGTACTGAAAATCCACAGTTTCTATAAAAAAACCTTCGTGAAGTGTGAGCTGGTATTGAGGATATATATCTCTTTATTAAATTCTAGAGTGTATGCTCATTATTATCCACCTCAGTAAATATTCTCCCTGAGTGTATTTCGAATCAATTCACTGAGACCAAAAATTTCGATCGGAAATTTGTCCACAACCTATACAATTCATATTTATTCGATTTTTTCAGTATATTTTTCATTCGCTAATATCAATATTGTTTCTGATATTCAAAATTGCTTTCAGCATAGAATATTCAGGCCATAAACTGCTAGAAGCCATTTTTCGCAATGTGAAGTAAATTATAAAGTATTCCAACAATACTGACTCAGAATAGTATGAAACGTTCTCCCTTCACCAAGCTATGAAATCTGAAGTTCTCTCATTCAAATTTTAGGTCATTTCGTGCATCAAACTCAAGAATGCTACTTTTGCAGTTTTTGCTACATCTGGAGGTGCTAAAAAGAAATTTTCTTCGTAATTTATTTTTGTTTAAATCGACAAAATCAAATTGAAAGTTCAATTTGACAGCGTTATGATTAGGTTAGGTCAGGTCATTAATGGATGATTTCGTGTACGTAAAACCGAGCTGTTATTATGAGATCGACGGAAAAGATTATTATTTATTTCAAAAAGTTTTTGATTAACAAAACCATTTAGCAAAATTTGAAGCCTTCTCCGATAACCCTCGATATAAACTACCCACAAACAAGTCCTTTTTCGATTCCACATCAAGTCGGAGTTCTCGGGTGTGGTACAACGTATTGTGAATATATACACAAAAGATTGTGCATAGTTCTCGAGTATGGTACAACGTATTGTGTATATACATAACGAATTATATATATATACATAACGTATTACGTATATATACAACGTATTATGTATATACACGATACGTTGTACCATACCCGAGAACTCCGACTCCCATTATCGAACTACGTGCAAGAACGTCCGCTTCCGTTAGCGTGGCCTCCGACACCAGAATTCGGTCGCGGCCATCAGATATGACAATTGGCCATCTCGGAACCCTATCCAGACCAAGAGGAGAATTGGCCACGCTGAAAGGCTAATTAATCCGGTGATAACTCGATTACAGGACCCGGTTAATCTGACGGCATGATGAAAATCGACTGATACACATCGCGCACTGTGCGATTTAATTCAATTGAACTAGGGGGGCTTGGAAACGACTGACGCAGATGAAGGTGCAGAACAAAAAGGACATCAAAGGCCGATTGCACTTTAACATCGTATTAGATGTGACTGTTTGGGGAGGTGGAGGGGTGAGTATTGTCGGAATGACGGATATGAAATTTTCTCCTTATAATCCCGGTGATAATGATGGGTGATAATTAATGTCATGGTTGTTGGGAAGGGTTGTCAGAGGGGATGGAGATTTATCGAGTGCGATGTTGTGAAATTGAACTGGTGAAGAGTTGGGATACGGTCCTTCTTTATAGGATGGCATCGGAAATATTATTGCAAATTTTGCAAAATTATTGAATTTTTTGATAATCGTTGATATTATGCTAATTTAAGCAACATTACAATACTCTATCACTCTCTAATAACCTAGTGGGTAATGCGATGTGCCAGTAGATCTATCAGTCTATAGTCAACTATCAGCAAACTATCAGAAAAGTATGTCTCGGATCGACTCAATCAATCTTTGAAAAAATCAAATGATGCAGAACCATTATCAATTTGTTTTCAAAAAGAAACAACAGCGTACTCCAATTTTAAGAATTTTCGCGGATGGTGTTTAAGTATACTATGTACATAATCATCCAAATGATTATTTTTTACTTTGACTTTGACGACGTGCTAGTAATCTCGCTACCTCAGGTTCAATTCCGGAGAGGTTGAATACTTTTTTCATTTCACAAGTCGCTTTTTATTGAATTTTGAAGGAATGTTCTTCGAGTTAAAAGGAAGTAATAAACTATTGTATAACTTTTGCATGGTTTTTTACGTCGAAGAGTATGTTTGCTTCACCATGAACTGAGTTCGTTTTAAATTTGATCTGTTGGTAAACATAAGTTAACGTTTGAAGAAAATGAGCTTATGATTGGTTCCCCATAACGAGAGTTGTTCCAACCCTAAGAGTTATAAACATAGAAAGAGGGAGCATATGTCATTTTCAGTAAGCAAACATGAAACTATCAAATTTAACATGAAGCGCGCGGAAATGAAAACATATCAGTGATACGATATTTCACTCAATTCTGGAGTTTCTCCACAAAGAACGCACTTTTTATGTCCCATAGTGAATCAACGTTTCATATCAAGTCAAAATATATTGAAATAAATACCTAAATATATCAGAAATTCAGAAAACAAACTTTCAAACGAAGTCAAACAACTGATGACACTAGGAGAGCAAAAGTTGCCAAACCTTGTATTTCAGCAGGTAGATACAGAAAATAATAAATATTTTGCCTATTATAAATTTGACAATTAGGAAAAAAATCGGATTTCAAATATTCAAATTTGCATATTTAATCGGGGATCACTCAAATAAATATACTTCATTCAATATAACATACATTCATAACGATATAGTAAAATTGTGAATTTGAAAATATATCACAATCCGACAACTTAATCTAACCATGTTGGGGACATGTAAAAATCGCGTATACTTCCTCTATCTATATTCATTACTCTATGGCCCAACCTACAATGAATAACGCACCATCCTGTAGCAAACTTCGCACATTCCGATATCATAACAGAAAATAAAGAACTACCTTCCATTTCGCGTCGAAAAAAATTTCCACCGATACTATCAATATTTATCTATCAATTTCGGGTTCGGTCCCAGGAGGGAAAGAAATGATAATCCGACCATATTTCAGTTCCTGTCCCATTGTCTCGATCGACATCGCAGCGCTCTTCGTCATAATTGAAACCGGAATGCCGTCTGCGGCGCAACACACGAAAGATATGTATTTATGTTTAATGTTACAGTTTTTCATCCGCTTTTATTACTGCGAAATTTTGAGTAGACCGGGGCCGGGCCAGGCCGTATTTTTATGTGCTCCGCGTGCCCCTGCGCCGAGACCATAAAGGCACTCTATTTGATGTAATAGCGAAAAAAATGTGGGAGCTTGAATGTCTATGGGATTTGCTCAGGCGGCATAAGCGGAAGACTGATACATTTATTCATTTTTAGGTAACCGAGTGTAGGTCGGGTTTGTATGCGGGAGTTTTTAATTTGAAAAAACCAATCAATGGGCGTGCGGAATTAGCTTGTGAAATTAATAGTAAATTTTTGTTCGGTAAAAAATGACTTGGTTCTTAGAACATCCTTCAATGTCCTTCTGAAAAATACCACATCGCTAAATTAGTCCTGGTTCTGGCGCACAAATATCACTGCCAGTTCCGTACTGCCTTTTTTATGGTTAGTAACTGTTGCCTAACAGTACGAATAAACCCCGATTTGGTTGTTTCTATTGGCTAAAAAAGTCCACGTTCCGGCCTGGTACCGATTTGGTTACTTTCATTGACTGCAGCTACGCACATTTATTACTTCTACCAAACCAGAACGGTCAGTAGAGGGATTAATAAAATGAGCTCTTTATTCAATTTTAGATCGTTATGTGACTGATTTTTCCTTTTTGTTCGGATAAAGTAGGTGTACAACTTTGCTCCCACCATTTTGCAATAGATGGCTGTAGCGGTAAGTGATAGTCGAAATAAATATATCGTAGATGTCATAGAATAAGCTTAGGTATTTGTAAACATAACGCCATCGAAATATTAGTCGATTTGTGTCTGCATCATAAAGTGATTCCCGATTAAAGATGTCAGCTTACGAGTCAAATTCCAATATTTGGCAGGAGGTTTTAATTTTCTGCTTTAAAATGACGAAATCTGCGACTGTGGCTCATCGAATGCTCTCACCTATGGTGAGGCCGCGATTAGTGGATGAACGTGCGGAAAGTGGTTTCAAGAACGGTGATTTTGACGTCGAAGACCAGCATGGACAAGAATTGGCAGGATCATTGGGAGTGACGCAATAAGCCATTTCAAAACGCCTGAAAATCAAGGGAATAAGTCAGAAACAAGGAAATTGGGTGCCGTACGAGTCGAAGCCGAGAAATGTTGAACTGCGTTTGTTTGCTTGTGAGCAGCTGCTTACAAGGCAAATACGGAAGAGATGTCTTCATAGCATTGTGACCAGCACTTATGAAGGATTAAAAAACTGCATCGATTTGTGCATCGCTTCAAAAGATGACCAGTTTTTTCAACGCGGGATTCATACGCTCCCCGAAAGATGGGAGAAAGTAGTGACCAGCGATGAACAATACTTTGAATCATAAATGTATAGCCAGTGTTTTACAATAAAGCCTCGATTTCAGAAAAAAACATTGGGAGCAAAGATGAACGCCTTTAATATCCAAAGTCACTTGAAGTAGGGAGCAGAGAATTTATTGTCTTACCAGTCCTTTCTAATAAAACCCAGTATGCTAGTTGATCGCCTATTGAGATAGTATGTGTCCATTTGGTCACTTTCATTGCTCTAAATAGTACACATGCTACTGCGTGGCAATTTGATCGCTCTTATTGGTGGTAGTTGTGTTCATCTTCCACATCTCATCAATAGAACTGGTTTGGGGAGTTACTAAAGGCCGTTTAGGAAAAATTATCAAACACCAACAAAAGATTCTACAATCATCGAGAAAAAAAGAGAGCTCTTTAATGATTTCGATAACGTGGCACAATATTTCGCGATCAAATCTATTCTTTCAGTTACTTTCAAAGTCGGTAATGATACCCTGAATTCTGGAGAAAATGATTTATTCGTTTCATTGTTTTACTGAAAGGTAAAGTTCAATATTCTCTGAACCAATCGAATAGAAATATCCATCAAATTACATTTCCACCGCCTTTCCATACCTTCATACAGACGAGAGCAAACAGAGCTTCGCCCACACTTCGAAAAATTATGCCGATTGGTAATCCAAGATAAAGCTCACCTGAAATGTCAAACCGTCGCGATATACATATCATCGAATTGACGTTTTTTGCGTCAATATCCGGCCGGTTCTGTTTATTCTACGCGAAACGTCGAACGAATCGAGAACGACGCAGTCGAATGGATGAACGAACCGAATTGGCTATGACGGGATCAAATATCCGATCCCTACAAGTCCATAGCACGCCAATCATACATTCATGCTCATCAGTAGGACGATATTAGGTACATAGGGAAATGATCAGTGCAGATATGAAACTCGATTTGATGCAGGAAAACGGGCGTAGTTTCGGGATCCGGCCAAGTCGAAGTTGATGAGGACTGTTCGTATGAAAAATTACGCGTTCGATTCGAAAATCCTGCGCCGAACGAAGCTTTTTGGCTCTATGTTGGCATTCTTCAGTTTGATGGGTGAATCGTTTCGATTTATTGACTTGTTTCATTAAAACTTGGTTGGGGAGATACAAGGCGACTTTAGTAGATCCAAAACTCAATTTCCAGATAAGAGGCTGGAGGAGTTGATTTGGAGAAGGGTTCAGGAAACGGAGTCTTGCTTCCGGTTCGTCTGTTTTTAATTTCTCAATGCAGTCGCCAATGAAATTATAAACAAGGATATAAGGTGGGCAGACCATGAATACAAGAAATTATAAAGCACTAAATGGACGTCGTTTAACAGGCCAATTGAAAAGACCCCGGTCTACCATAATAAAACACATTATTTTCGGCAAAATTCGATTTTATTATACAACATAGTTGCCCCATAGAGGGCGATACAGGGATTATAGCGATCTTCCAACTCTTCGATACCATTTTCGTTGTACGATTTGTCTTTCGCTTCAAAATAGGCCTCAGTTTCGGCGATTACTTCTTCATTGGCGCTAAATTTCCAGCGAGCATTCTTTCGAGGTATGAGAACAGGAAAAAGTCGCTAGTGGCCAGATCTGGTGATTACGGTGGATGCAGAAGCAATTGGAAGACCAATTCATTCAATTTTGCCATTGTTTTCATTGATTTGTGACACGGCGCATTGTCTTGATGAAACAGCACATTCTTCTTCTTCAAATGAGGACGTTTTTTAACGATTTCATCCTTTAAACGATCCAATAACTCTATGTTATAATCGCTGTTGATTGTCTGACTCTCGATTGGATTTCGGAGTGAAATGATGATGTTTCATTCATTGTCACATATCGACGCAAAAATTCAGGTTTATTACAATTGAACAGTTTCAAACACTGCTCAGAACATTGTTGCTTTTGATCGATTATGAGCTCGCGCGGCACCCATTTTGCACACAACTTTCTCATGTACAAATATTCGTGAATGATATGATGTACACGTTCAGATGATATCTTCACAATGTCGGCTATCTCGATCAACTTCACTTTACGGTTATTCAAAATTATTATGTGACCTTTTTTGATTTTTTCGTCGGTGACAGCTTTTTTTGGGCGTTCACTGCGTTCGCCGTCTTCTGTGCTCATTTCACCACGTTTAAACTTAGCATACCAATCAATGATGGTTGATTTTCCTGGTGCAGACTCCAGAATTTCTTCATCAAGCCAAGGTTTTGCTTCAACTGTATTTTTTCCCTTCAAAAAGCAATATTTTATCAGCACACGAAATTCTTTTTTTTTAATCTTTTTTCAAATAACAAAAGTAGCTACACTCACAACGCAATATTTCACAAACTAATTGTCGGACTGCTGTCAAATTTTGACACGTATCGTTTGAAGGTTGGTACAAACTGAAAGTCATATGGATTTAATACTAGCACCGCTGTCTGTGCATCAGACCGGGCACATTTCAATTGGCCTAAAAGATGTGAGAAAGGGGAGCTCTAGTCTATATCGATAAACAACGAGACGCCGATGTTTACTTTCCGATAGTCAGGGTATTAAACTCTCAACCAGGGTTCTAACTGGATCCTCGCCAAAGGTTACGTGGTCCTCCTCAATTTCTTGTGAGATTTCATGGGTGTCTATGATACCTATTAACAAAGTAAACTGAGTCAAAGCCTTTGAGGTTTCAAATTGTTTCACCTTCATTAAGACCCTCTAACATTGAATAGTCACAGACTTTATACCTCTATCAAATCAAAATTCTGTTCACGGTTTCCACTGCGCGAACGACCAAAGGCAATCCGAATTACGTACCAGACTTATTTCGATCCTTCGGAAAAAAGCCGTAAAAAGATCGCGCCCATTTTTACGAAAACACCTATAATTTCCTCCTGTACTCGTGAATAACAGTTTACTGTCCGATCGGTAATGGATAATAAAAAGCTAACGGTTGCAAATAAAAGATACACGAGCTGGGATTTTAGAGCAGATAAAATTAAAACTGTCTAATCAATAAATAGCCGAGCACTCCACTGTAGATTCCAGCTTCTTACATAAACTTTTCGTAGAATGTTGGCAACGTTGCAGATTATTTTGCGGACTTTCCTGAACAATTTCTAGAGGAGGAACTTTTATTTTATCGTTGGAAATTATCAATTAGAATAAGGCTAGACTTCTTCTTTATGGAGTTTAGAACCTAACTATTTTCCAGAGAATATCCACACTGGAAATATAATAACTTTAAAAAATCTCCCCCAGCATTGTTGATTCTCTCAAATACAAGTACATGAAGTAAAATTTAATTTTATTGCTCCTGATCTTCTTGATGGACATGCAAAGACTCTAATTGAAAACTTTTTTTTTAAAATCCATCATTGGCCAAGTTTTGGAAGATTGAGTTCCTTTTTTGGGGCTTTCTAGATATGAATTATTTCAAAAGTGAGAAATAACATCTTCAAGTATGTTTTTTCTTTATTATTATAATTCTATATTTTATAATTCTGTGTTTTGAAATATATTTTTCAGAATTGTTTGAATATTTTATTTTATGAAGTTATTTGAAAAAGTTTCAATAATTATGCAATTTTTTTTCAGGTCCATCTCTGCGAAGCTGAAGGTCTACCAGATTTTAATGGAGCTTCTTCATTTCACAAAAAACAACTGGTGATAGTGAAGAGTTTATGGAGGGGATGTGGTGATTCAAAAAGGTAGGTATTCTAAAATATTTAAATTACATTAAGACATACAATATAAAACAAAATATAATATTCAAAAATCAGATACAGATGACGAGTGTTTCATACCTACTAGTCATATAAAGATACAATAAAAATAAAAAGTATCAAAGAAAATGTAGACCAATTTTATCATATCTTCCTATGAACTATCGAGAACAAAAAGACTGCCTTTTTCTCACTAAGCTGCTGGAATTCTCATGGAAGAACTACAAAGGGTAAAATATTGTAAGATCTACCTACTAAATGTAACCTACTCCTCTTAAATTTACGGGCAACTATATGCTTTTGACTCTGTGCTGTTTGTATCTCTTTTACGATCTCTGTCGAACGATTTTGTGGTTAACCTATGTCTTCCTTAAGTGAGTCTCTTCTTTTCGATATTTGAAATATAATTTATTCCATATCTGTCATTACGTAGTTGACCTTTTGGTATTTCGTGAAAGGTTGACATCCTTATCTCATCTTCGACAAGGCTGTAGTGAACAATTCTACTTAGTTCATCATTTAGATGTTGATTTCGGAAATCTTCTCGGCCTTTCTCTTTAGAAAACCTGTGACAGTTTCCCTTTCCAAGTCTCTGTGTATTTGTTTGTTCATCAGCTTCATTATTGTCTCTCTCAACAGTTTATTTTCTATCACTGGTATCTACCTAATATTGCTTTTGGGTATATAGCTTCAGTTTTCCGATCCATATGGTAGTTGAGGTCTTGCAATTGACTCACTTTTGGGTGAAGTGTGCTCATTGCTGGGTTCATTTTATCCACCGCGTCTTTCATATGGTTCTTCCTTGAAGACCTTTTATCTAGTGTAATAACTAGATATATGTCTTCATTTTCAATTTCATCACCTTTCCCTCTATCCTTAGATTATAGTAGTTTTCTAGTCTCCTTTTCTGTAGGAGAATAGCCTCGCTCTTTCGAATGGCTGCCATGACGTCCTAAGAATATATCCCTGTGTACAAAACCCGGTGCAACCGCATTTTACCCTATTCTGTGTAATACGCTTTATATTTTTATCCCGGAAAGTTTGATTGATTTATTGCCACCTGCGTGCCACCGAATAATATAATAGAACAGGACATCGCCATTTGTGGTGGAATTAGGAACGGGCACATATTATTCGGAACAATATGCGGGAGATGTGAGGTTATTAAATTTCGGCTTGTATGACCATGCCCATTATGTAGGAAACCTACCTGAAAAATTGTATTCAGCTGACGTATGTTCCACAGTATGAAATTCGAATTGAAAAATTATGTTTGCTCGTTATTGGATAATGGAATAATTTATGCCTCCAGCGGTAGCACACAACGTCATGTTTTGGTAGCGGAAATTTATATTGTGCTCTTGCGAAAATTGCCAAATGGTGTTATCCATCGATTGAAAGCATCAAAAGCTCCAGGCTCATTCGGTATAAAAATATTTTAAAATTGGAGGTGGAAATATTTTTGGCGTAATTTTGGTAATTGACGCGAATTCGAATATTGAAAGCTTGTCAAATGCGGGGGAAATATCATAACTGCTATGCATATTGGAAATGATATCCAACAATATTCTGAAAAAAAAGCAGAATTTACCCAAATTATTCGAGATGTTTCTGAAATTGGATTGTTCGAATTGATACTCGATGGTTATTCATCCCAAACATTAACAACTTCTTTATCAGGATTGTTCTCAAACTCAAGCATGCCAAATAATCTAGGGAAAAAAGGTTTATAGCTTTATGATGAATGAAATTCGAAATTTCAGAATTATACTTCAAACCAAAATATGGATTAAGATTAAATTAAATTTGAAATAATGTTTGATAGAAAGAAATGAATTGAATCTAGGCAATACATCTGAATATTTTTCTTATGTTAGTACTCGGTGGTGGCATCCTGGATAGCTCAATTAATGTGTATTTTATTTCAAGCAATTCTTTCTTGGTGACTCTGCTGACCTATCCATGAGGTACAACAGGTATTTGCACCGATAGTGTCCTATCAACAGTTTCACCATTACCCAAATCTCAGCTCATGGTAGCTTCAGAAGCTTTCTGGTATAGGTCGGTGAAAGTACCACCACTTGATCAAGACCTGGAGTATTCCTCCAGAGGGTTTTCCTATTGTCCCTTTCCCATTGTTGCAGCTGCCTTGTATTGATATTTTCCAAGCCCAAAGAAGGTCTCAGGACCAACATGTGTCAACTTCGATGCCGTTTTTGCAAGTTAATCGGCTTTTTCATTTCCTTCAATACCACAATGCCCCGGTACCCATAATAGAGTTACTTTATTGCCTCTGGCCAGTTGCTTGATGCTATAACGGAACTCTCATGTCAGTAGAGACCCCTGGCTTTATGATTCCAGGGACCTCAGCGTGACCTAGCTGTCTGTAGTGATGAAATACGCGCCGTTTCAAGATTTCTTTTGAAACACTATTGGGCAATGTATAGACAGATAGTATCTTGATTTTTAAGATAGAGAGCTTACTTCCCAGGGATCTAGATATCCTCATTTTAAGTCCTATAAATTCCGATTTCTGTGCTTTTGATCCATCGATATACCATATGAAGGAGGTCCAAGCACTTCTGTGGGTGTGTATAGCTCCAGTGACAGCAATACAGGCCAGCCTCTGCAATTTCCTGTCTTACTTTCTCCAAGTGACCAGCCTATGTATATGACTCGACATCCCACGAAAGTACCATAATTCTTGAACCATCAGGAGTTTTTGAGCGCTACTCAATAGCCATTTTCGCCCCTCGGAGATCACATAACTGTATATAGACATATGAAGCTTCCATTGGCGCAAAATTATTGACTTGAAGTCGGTGATTTCCTCATTTCATCTATGTTATGCTCGCTCGAGTTTTTCTTGATTTTGAAAACGCTACCAACAAAAAATGCCACAAGTTTGAAATTGTTATTTCAACTTGAACTGGTCTCATATCACGGAAATATTGGGTGTTTCTCTTTCAATGTTTTTCTTGAATTTTGTATGGGTGTGAAGACATGATCAGGTTGGAAATGTCATTTTATATCTTCATTCAAAATCTCATCTTAGTTGGTTTGGTGGTCAAGAAATATTGGGTATTGCCTTTTCGATATTCGTTTTTAAGTTCCTGGTTATGGTTTCGTGATCAACATAGATATAGCACGAAGCTTGGAATTGTCATCTTATATCCAAAGACAAATGTTCATATCGATCGAATCTGCAGTTTTTAAACCACCAGGAGTACAAAATTTCGAAAGTCGAAAGCTCTAGTCGGATTTTCCTATGAACGAACTCAATCACAACATTCGAGATCCGAATCTACCCCTAACATTCGAACATTACCAGACAATATGAAGAAACATTAAAACACGACGCCATGTTGCTACATATGTAATTAAAACAAGCCCAATTTTTTTTTCTGTGAAAACGACGATTACTCCATCTGAAATCATGGAAACCCGTCTGGAAGATAGTCAATCCATGCAGTATACGAGTCTGAAAAGACTTCCCCTAACACGAAGCCGCTCATCATTACGCTTATTTGAACGATTTTAAGGGTAACGCCCGGGAAAAAAATGAAAGAGAACTCTTCACGTCTCACACGTATATCCCTGGAGGGAAAAAAGGGCTCAGGAATGCTGCTAACAATACCCTGGAAATCGGGAACTCGAGTAGGATTTTCGCGGCCGCCATTAGATTACTTTGTGTGTGTCGGTGAAGATGCCTCGATATGGCGAAAGTGCAGGGGTTGCAAGATCAACTTGAAGTCGGTGGAAGGGGTGACATAAAGCAAGGATTTGGGGGATGAAATCCGCGTTATGTAAAACCACGTGTGAATGAAAGATAATAAATACGGAATGGAAACTGTCAAGTGTACTTTCGATGTGGATGAATGCGTTTCATTGAATTGCGAGAAAAGAAAAAAGAGGTTTGATTCAAGGATTAAGGTTTAAAGTGTCGATTTTTTCACCACAACTGCGATGGACTGATCTGTTTTCACTGGCATCTTGGATCTACTAGATCCCGTTCAATAAACATACCATTGCCCATTGACACATTCATTCCTGGAGAAAAAGTAAAACTGACCAATTCAAGTTTCTGTGAATTCCCACAAAAATAAAATATGTTTAAAGTGCTAACCAGCACTCAAGTGAAGAACAACAGAACTAATAAAAAAGTAATTGCCGAAGGCAAGAAGCCTATTTCGGAAGCAAAGACGACGAATGATTCTGTAGAACTTATTAAGACTTATTACATAGGCATACATCTTTGCTTCCGCCGTTTTTTTTTCCGGAATTCGAGGTTTTATTGTAAAAAATTGATTATACATTTAGATTCAAAGTATTGTTCATCGCTGGCCAATATTTTCTCCCATATTTCGAGCAGCGTACGAAAAACTGGTCATTTTTTAAAGCGAATCACGAATCGATCCAATTTTCACTTCTTCGTAAGACCAGAATAGCTGATCAGCCAGGCCGTGTGCCATTGATTGAAACAATTGATAGTCGGAGAGAGCAACGTCTGCAGAATAAGCCGGGTGTGGTAGGACCCATTTCAAAGTTTCCAACTATGTTTTGACCACTTTCGCAACATGGGGTCGAGCATTGTCATGCAGTGAAATCATCATATTGTATGTCGTTTTATTGCGGGACTTTGTCTTTAAATGCTCGGCTTAAACGCATCAATTGCGTTCGATAACGATCGCCTGCGATTGTTTCAGTCGGTTTTAACGACTCATAATGCACTACTCCGATATGGCCCAACCAAAAACTGAGCACGACTTTCGAACCATCAATATTCGGTTTGACCGTCGACCTGGAAGTATGGCCGGGATATCCCCATGATGTTCTGCTCTTGGGATTATCGGAATGAACCCATTCTTCGTCTTCAGTCACAATGCGATGCAGAAATCCCTTCCGTCTTTGTCTTGCAAGCAGCTGTTCTCAAGCAAACAAACGCCGTTCAAGATCTCTCGGCTCCAACTAGTACAGCGCCCAATTTCCTAGTTTCTGAATCATTCCCATGACTTTCAGACGTTCTGAAAAGGCTTGTTGAGTCACTCTCAATGATCCTGTCAATTCTTGTTGCGTTTGATACGAGTCTTGATCAAGAAATGCCTTCAATTCTGCATCTTGGAAAACCTTCTCTCTTCCATCGCCATGATGGTCTTCGACGTCAAAATCACCGTTCTTGAAGCGTTGAAACCACTCTCGGCACGTTCTTTCGCTAATAGCGGCCTCACCATAGGTATTTGAGATCTTTCGATGAGCCTCAGCTGCATGTTTCTTTATATTAAAACAGAAAATTAAAACCTCCCGCAAATCACGAGAATTTGACTCTTAAGCTGACATGTTGAATCGAGAATAACTTCATAATGCAGATAAAAATGGACTGATATTTCTATGGCGTAATGTTTACAAATACCTAAGCTTATTGTATGACATCTACGATCTATTCATTTCGACTACCACTTACCGCTACAGCCATCTATTGCAAACCGGCGGACGCAAAGTTGTACATCTAATAAGTGAAATGTTATAGATACAGAACTAACTTTGATCATTCGATGTTTAACTCGTAAACTGAAATTCCTGGTCTGGAAATATATTTCTTTATCGACTTTTTTCTTGGATTGCTCGAGATACTCCGAGCTCAGGCCGGAAAAGCACAAACATCTATTTCTCATTCTCCCCAATCAGTTAATTTCCAATTTAGAGCAGCAATTGTTGAAAGTCAAGCGTATTTGCTTTCGGCTTTCGTTCAACCTTAATGAACTGACTTTCGATTCCAACTGTTTTATCCATTTCAGTTCCGGTGCTCATTGAAAATTCCTGTCACATCATTCGGAAGGAGCTGATGTAAGGGTCCAACCTTCCATGAACTGGTATAAATATCCCCTGATTACGAGTACGAGTGACGATTCCGTAGTAGACAGTTTGATTTAGAATAGTCCATCCAATCTTGTTGTATTCAAAGATTATCTACGAACGAGAGGAGATACAGATCGAATTGAAAAAAAAAACATTGCTAAATGCAGACACAGCTTTATTGTTTCCTCTGTCTCGAGAAATATTAGAGCATTAAAGAAAATGGGGGGGGACTTCCCATTTCAATGTTTCCAAGTATGTCTTGACCACTTTCGCAACATTGTCATGATGTAAAATCACTTTATCATGTCTGTCGTTGTATTGCGGCCGTTTGTCTTTCAATGCTCGGCTCAAACGCATTAATTGCGTTCGATAATGATCATCTGTGATTGTTTCAGTTGGTTTTAACAACTCATAATACACTACGCAGAGCTGGACCCAACAAATAGTGAGCATGATTTTGGAACCGTGAATATTCGATTTGGTCGTCGATGTGGAAGCATGGCCAGGATATCCCCATGATTTTCTGCTCTTAGGATTATCGTAATGAACTTAGTTTTCGTTTCCAGTTTCAATGCGATGAAGAAACCCCTTCAATCTTTGCTTTGCAAGCAACTCTTCACAAGCAAACAAATGCCGTTCAACATCTCTCAGCTTCAACTCGTACGGCACCAATTTCCTTGTTTCTGAATCATTCCTATGACTTTCAGGCGTTTTGAAATAGCTTGTTGCGTCACTCCCAATGACCCTGCCAATTCTTGTTGCGTTTGACACGAGTCTTGATCGAGTAATGCTTCCAATTCTGCATCCTAGAAAACTTTCTCTCTTCCAACGTCAAAATTACCGTTCTTGAAGCGTTGAAACCAATCTCGGCACGTGCTTCCACTAATAGCGGCCTCACCCTTAGGTATTTGAGAGCATTCGATGAGCCCCAACCGCAGATTTCTTCATATTAAAGCAGAAATTCAAAACCTCCCGCAAATGACGGTATTTGTCTCGTAAGCTGACATGTTTAATCGAGAATAACTTTATGATGCAGACACAAATCGGCTAATATTTCGATGGCGTTATGTTTACAAATACCTGAGTTTTTTGTATGACTATTTATTTTGACTTCCACTTACTGCTACAGCAATCAAAGTTGTACACTTAAACTGCAATAAACATGCTTGAGATTATCATTTTTCTTCCAATTGTTCCAATGCTGACAAGATTTGGTGAAAACATGTTTAAGTTCGAAAAGCAATAAATGTTCACTACGATAAAACTAAATTAAATTGAATGTTCAATAACTACATATTTCTGAAGATGCTAACATCGTTGTCGAAACGTTCGTTGAACGTTTGAAAAGATTCGATGTGGTTTCGAATGCGTTCACTACAATTTCATTATAACTCCCCAAATTCTAACAGCCAGATCAAACCGAATCCCTAGCAACCCTCTCGATTTCCTATAATCGAATATGCAGCCGGTGTTGACACACTAATTCCATCCAGCGCGCCCCAGAAACCCGGAGGAAAGTGCAGACTATGCACTCATTTCCTTCGCGGACACCCCGCGCATAGAGATGAAGGTGAAAATCCGCAACACCGAAGTGCATCGAAGTGCACTCCGCCCGTAAAATCGATGGTTCGAATCTGAAATGCAAATTAATAGCTAAAATCGCTCATCGTTAACGGAAAGCTGCCATTTCGCATTTCCATAATGGCTCGTCTGAAAAGTGCTCGCATATCGGGTTTGTAATTCGATAAGAGATGGGCTCGCCGATTCGAAGGTTTCGTGTTTCGTTTCATGACCGTGAATTTTAAGGGTCGGAGAGAGAGTCGATGTCGAGCAGGGTGTTTCTCGCTACGAAACGGGGCTAATCTCGGAATAACTAAATAACGGCATGTTCGGCGATCTGGACCGGAAAATCGGTTGAATACGGGGTGGTCTAACAAAACTCTACATTTGTAGATTAGAGTTGTTACTATTTCAATGTCCGATATATAGTTTTTGAGCACTCATCCCTTGAAAATCGGTTGTATACGGGGTGGTCTAACAAAACTCTACATTGGTAGATTAGAGTTGTTACTATTTCAATGTCCGATAGATAGTTTTTGAGCACTCATCCCTTGAAAATCGGTTGTATACGGATTGGTCTAACAAAACTCTACATTTGTAGATTACAGTTGTTACTATTTCAATGTCCGATAGATAGTTTTTGAGCACTCATCCCTTGAAAATCGGTTGTATACGGGGTGGTCTAACAAAACTCTACATTTGTTGATTAGAGTTGTTACTTTTTCAATGTCCGATAGATAGTTTTTGAGCACTCATCCCTTGAAAATCGGTTGTATACGGGGTGGTCTAACAAAACTCTACATTGGTAGATTAGAGTTGTTACTATTTTAATGTCCGATAGATAGTTTTTGACCATTCGTCCCTTGAAAATCGTTTCTATACGGGGTGGTCTAACAAAACTCTGCATTGGTAGATCAGAGTTGTTACTATTTTAATGTCCGATAGATGGTTTTTGAGCACTCGTCCCTTGAAAATCGGTTGTATACGGGGTCGTCTAACAAAACTCTACATTGGTAGATTAGAGTTGATACTATTTTAAAGTCCGATAGATAGTTTTTGACCATTCGTCCCTTGAAAATCGCTTCTATACGGGGTGGTCTAACAAAACTCTACATTGGTTGAAGTTGTTACAATTTTAATGTGCGATAGATAGTTTTTGAGCGCTCGTTCCCTGATTATAAGCAAATAATCTTGTATCTGGACCGGAAAATCCGTTGTTTATAGGGACAGTTGTCCCCCGAATAACGGCATGTTCTGGTACCTGGACAGAAATCGGTTTATACGGGGTGGTCTAACAAAACTCCATGTTGGTTGATTAAAGTTTTTACAATTTTAGTGTCCGATAGTTTTTGAGCGCTCGTTCCCTGAACATAAAGAAACAATTCGGTATCTGGACCGAAAAAACGGTTGTATACGGGTGGCCTAACAAAACACGATTTTGGTTTATTGAAGTTGCTACTGTTTTAGTGTGCGAGAGTTAATTTTGAGCACTTGGCCCCCAAACATAACCGAATAACGGCATGTTCTGGTACCTGGAGAGAAAAATCGGTTTTTTACTGGGTGGTCCAACAAAACTCGATGTTGGTTGAAATTGTTACAATTTTAGTGTCCGATAGATAGTTTTTGGGCGCTCGTTCCCTGAACATAAATAAACAATCTGGTATCTGGACCGTACATCTGTTGTATACGGGGTGGTCTAACAAAACTTGAGATTGGTTGAAATTGTTCTAATTTTAGTCTCCGATAGATAGTTTTTGAGCGCTCGTTCCCTGAACATAAGAAAACGACGAGTATGTTCGACTTCTGGACCGAAAAATCACCTGTCTAACAAAACTCGATAATTGTTGATTAAAGTTGTTTTTTTTTCGAAATTCGAGGATTTATTGTTGAAACTGGTTTTAAAGTTTTTTAGATTTACAATTTTAAATTGTACAATTTTATACTTTACAATTGTAAAGTTTAGCGTATTCTTCAACTGAATCAATTCGACTATACTGAACGAGCATGCAACAGCTCCAAACCTCACGTGTGTTATATAATTGAAATATTGTACCACAAACACAAAAAAAAAAGTATTTCTCGCAATATTCGCTGCGGTTTTTCAGAGAATAGTTCTGCAATACTCGGGATTGTATCGATCCCTAACTGGCAGGCCGTGCAGCATTATTGGCTCATGAAACATATTGAACGGTTGACATTTCGTCCGTAGAAAATTGAATGGTGCATTTTAAAATTTTTCCCCGCGGTATATACCGTCGGGACAATTGTCGAAATGTTACGGGCCCATTCCAACTTTTGACTGATGTTATTAGCACAGGAAAATGTGGTCCCCGGGGATCGAACATTCATTGGAATGGATATTATGTCCTTCGTATCGGGGGGAGAAAAATTGGAATTTATTCGTTAACGTTGCATGTTCCTGGCATCCCTGGCCGTATATCATTTGACGGCTCAGTTTTCCGGAGGAATTATTGATTTCAATTTACGGCATCGAAGATGGACCATCGGAAAAATTGTTTCATGGCGAAAAAACGGACATGTGAATGTCATAAATTCAAAGGTGGAATGGTATACGTATTTTATGTTTTCTATGTTTCTGAGAAATTAGATTAGTGTTGGTATTACTGAGAAATTGGCAATTTATCAGGAGGAAATTCCTACAGGATAATTCATAGTTCAGGCTTGGTAGAGTTCAGTTTATTTATGGAATTACAGGAGACATACAAAGTGAAAGAGAGATTTGATAATAATCGGCTCTTTTGATCTCTATTGGCTTCGTGGATCTTCAGTTTGATAGCCCTACTACATGTGAAGGTTGTCTCAAATTCTATGCTCACTGAAAGCATCTCGAGTACTATAATACTTAGAGAAAAATTCATCAAGGACCCCCGATCTCTTATCTCATATAAATCTTGAGTCATTCTCGACTTACAGCCTGTTTCAGACGAATGAATCTTTCAAATATTTCGATATAAAGGGTGTTTTTTTTAGAGCTATAGAACTTTAAATTGCAATAAAACAACGATGGATTATTCGATTGACATGAATTCTTTTATCCGCAAGATAATCTTGTGGCATTACATTTTAAATATGATTTTTGGCATATGACCGCCACGGCTGGCTCAAATGTAGTCCAATCTGGACGTCCAATTTTTGATGACTTTTTCCAACATTTGTGGCCGTATATCGGCAATAACACGGCGAATGTTGTCTTCCAAATGGTCAAGGGTTTGTGGCTTATCCGCATAGACCAATGACGTAACATAGCCCCACAGAAAGTAGTCTAGCGGTGTTAAAGCAAAGATCTTGGAGGCCAATTCACAGGTCCAAAACGTGAAATTAGGCGGTCACCAAATCTGTCTTTCAATAAATCGATTGTGGCACGAGCTGTGTGACATGTTGCGTCGTCTTGTTGGAACCACAGCTCCTGGACATCATGGTTGTTCAATTCAGGAATGAAAAAGTTAGTAATCATGACTCTATACCGATCACCATTGACTGTAACGTTCTGGCCATCATCGTTTTTGAAGAAGTATGGACCAATGATTCCACCAGCCCATAAAGCGCACCAAACAGTCAGTTTTTCTGGATGTAACGGTGTTTCGACATACACTTGAGGATTAGCTCCACTCTAAATGTGGCAGTTTTGTTTGTTGACGTAGCCATTCAATCAGAAGTTGTTCATCGCTAATGGACGTAGTGCGCGATACGTATTCCGCACAGAACCATTATTTTCGGAATAAAATTGCACTATTTGTTAAAGTTGTTCAGGCGTGAGTCTATTCATGATGAATTGCCAAACCAAACTGAGAATAAATCATTTATCAGCTGTTAAATCGGTCGCCATCTTGAACAGTAATGCCAACTTAAAGTTATATACCTCGAAAAAAACACCCGTTATCTTGGTTTCTGTTCGAAATATTCGAAAAATTCTGTCGAATTTTGTTGGACCACCCCGTATACAACCGATTTTCAGGTACAGATACCCGAACATGCCGTTTGTTTAGTACTACTAATGTCTTCTTTATTTTTTTGTGAAAACATGTGAAACATGCAATCCCAATTGGATTTTTCAACAGAACTTTTTAACGAAACAACAAAATTTCCCAATTTGAAAATATCTGTTCAAAATAACGATTCGTTACCAAAAAGTTAACTCTGGTCTTGTGTCCATAAAAGCAATAGTTTCCCAATAAAGCAATCAAATACAACAAAGTTCATGAACGTATCTTCTGTAAATGTAAACGTAATTCATTCTTTACATAATTTTCATCAATTAATTCATTATCACATCCAAACTAAAATATGAGACTGTTATTGTGAGAGCTTTTCCATAAAAAATTCAACCTATAATTAAATTAACATCCGGTATATAACTCCAGCTTCCAGAGTTGGCAAATTTATGAACCCTCTTAGAGCTAACATATTGCAAACGTGCATGGTCAGATGTTCAGCGGGTACATTCCTTGACAAAATATTTGGTCAAAACGGTTCTGTTTGTACATCAAATAAATGGGGATAATTGAATTATTATTTACTCGTCTGAACAATATCTCCGAGGATACAATGAAACAGTCTGGTTTCTTTCAGTGTGGAAGGGTACCTTTGACCCTTAATATCAACTTCCCCATTGTGTTGTTTGAACAATTCATTAGTTAATAAGTTAGATTGTTTACTCATCTAATAAAACCCTGAAATTATTCATCAACCTCTCCTGGCATATTGAAGGAGTCTTGTGAAAACGAGTGCAATCCAAAAAAAAAAATTTTCAAATTTTACACAATAATTTTTCAATAAAAAGTGACAAAAAAAGTATTCAATCATTTCGCCTTGAATCTGCAGTTGCTAAAATAATATCCTAACTTGCTCACTAACAGACCAATTGAAAAGTCCCCGGTCTACCATAGTAAAACAAATTTTTTGGTAAAATTCGATTTTATTATGCAACGAAGTTGCCTTCGAGGGCGATACAGTGATTATAGCGATCTTCCAACTTTTCGATACCATTTTTGTAGTACGATTTGTCTTTCGCTTCAAAATAGGCCTCAGTTTCGGCGATTACTTCTTCATTGGCGCTAAATTTCTTTCCATCGAGCATTTTTTTGAGGTCTGAGAACAGGAAAAAGTCGCTGGGGGCCAGATCTGGCGAATACGATGGATGCAGAAGCAATTCGAAGCCGAATTCATGCAATTTTGCCATTGTTTTCATTGATTTGTGACACGGCGCATTGTCTTGATTAAACAACACCTCTTTCTCTTCAGATGGGGCCGTTTTTTAACGATTTCATCCTTTAAACGATCTAATAACGGTATATAATAATCGCTGTTGATGATCTGGCCCATTTGGAGGTAATCAATATTATACCTTGCGCATCTCAGAATACTGATACCACAACCTTGCCAGCTGACTGTTGTGTTTTTCCTCGCTTTGGATTCGATTCATCGTGTGCAGTCCACTCAGCTGACTGTCAATTAGACTCCGGAGTGAAATGATGGAGCCATGTTTCATCCATTGACACATATCAACGCAAACATTCAGGTTCATTGCACTTAAACAGCTTCAAACACTGCTCAGAATCATTAACACGTTGTTAATGATTGTGTTAATCGATTGTGACCTCGCGTAGCACCCATTTTGCACACAGTTGTCTCATGTACAAATATTCGTGAATGATATGATGTTCACGTTCAGATGATATCTTCACGATGTCTGCTATCTCGATCAACTTCACTTTACGGTCACACAAAATTATTTTGTGAACTTTTTTGATTTTTTCGTCGGTGACTGCCTCCTTTGGGCATTCACTGCCTTCGCCGTCTTTGGTACTCATTTCAGCACGTTTAAACTTAGCACACCAATCAATGATGGTTGATTCTCCTGGTGCACACCCCGGAAACTCTTCATCAAGCCAAGATTTTGCTTCAACTGTATTTTATCAGCACACGAAATTCTTTTTTTCAAATAACAAAAGTAGCTACACTCACAGCGCAATATCTCACAAACTAATGGTCAGACTGTTGTCAAATTTTGATACTTATCGTTTGAAGTTGGTACTAGCTAAAAATCATGGATTTAATACTAGCACCGCCATCTGTGCCTCAGTTCGGGGGCTCTTCAATTGGCCTGATAATATGAGGATTTGGGTTGAGCCAGGAGTGCCAACATAGGAAGTTCAATAAACAAAAAGTAAACCAATTTACAAATTGGTAGATAATTTCGAATGCTGCGAATTAATTCAGAATGCATTTCAAAAAAATACTGAAAGTATTCATCCAATTCTACCAACCAACGGAAGCGGGATTCTCCCTTGTGGCACCCCTCCCCACCGCAATTAAATCTTTCATCTCAACGTGTCCGAACGAACGTAAAATATCCTTCATTTCGGCAACAAACAAGAGTGAAACAAACCCTTGTTTACCTTCGACCTCCGTCAAATATTTTTTCATCATTCAGACCACGTGCTGCATGGCGCGCTTGCCAAAGTCGCCACACCGCAATCCAGCTGTTCTTCTCCCCCAAGTCCTCTTGGCGCTCTGTCGCGGTCGACTCCTAGTTCGCCCACGGCTGCGGATGAATAATAAATGCATGTTGATGTACCGAAACGAAGTAGAGCACTCGAAAATTTGGAGAAAGGGGGCCTGAATGGGTCTCAATCAATCCAATTATGAGCGTAATACTATGTACACTACCCTACTTCTTAGGGAATATAATGGGTCTTCGAAGAATTCGGAACCGGGGTAATTTTGATGGGTGTTTTTTTTAAGAGCAGCAGAACTTTGTGTCTGCATCATGAAGTTATTCTCGATTAAACATGTCAGCTTACGAGCCAAATTCTCTTCTTTAGCGGGAGGTTTTAATTTTCTGCTTCAAGAACGGTAAATTTGACGTCGAAGAGAGAAAGTATTCGAAAATGCAGAATTGGAGGCATTTCTTGATCAAGACTCGTGTCAAACGCAACAAGAATTGGCAGGATCATTGGGAGTGAGGCAACACACCATTTCGGAACTCCTGAAAATCATGGGAATGATTCAGAAACAAGAAAATTGGGTAGAAAATCATGGGGATGTCCCGGCCACGCTTCCACGTCGACGGCCAAACCGAATATTCACGGATCCAAAGTTATGTTCAGTATTTGATGGGACTACCTCGGCATACTGTATTATGAGTTGTTGAAATCGAATGAAACAATCACAGGCAATCGTTATCGAACGCAATTAATGCGTTTGAGCTGAGCATTAAATGACAAACGCTCACAATACAACGAGTACATGATAAAGTGATTTTACATGGCAATGCTCGACCCCATGTTGTGAAAGTGATCAAAACATACTTGGAAATGTTGAAATGGAAAGTCCTACCCCACCCGCCGTATTCTCCAGACGTTGCTCCCTTGGACAAAAACCCCAGCAGCTTATTTCACATTGTTTGTTGAATATCTTAACCAGAAGTTACAAGCATTAATCCAAGAGTGTGAAAATTCTCCCAAATAACATAATAAGATACAACATTCGAATCTAATCAACGAAATGAAGAGCTACAAAATAAAATCAAAGAATTAGAAAGAAAAATCATCACCGAAGATAATTCTCTATCCTAGAAAACATATGTGGCTGATTTCAAATAGGCGAACTTGTTGATTCACTGTCCGGTTTTCAACATTATAACCATGTCGAATCAATTTTGAGTCAATCAAATTAGTAGGTGTTTCATGGAAAAAATGATAAAATTATAAAGATTACATATGAATCATGAATGAGTGTTACTAATAGTAATAGCATAATACACGATTGCTAACAAAAAATTTTTAATTCCGAAAAAAGTGCCTCCTCGAGCGGAACTCGAACCCGTGACCCTCCGAATCACCAGTTCAGTGCTCTCACCAACTGAGCTACCGAGAAAGTTGAAAGTTCCAATCGCATATCGAGGAGTCTCGCTCGAGGTGGTACTTTTTCCGAAAAAAAAAATGTTCTTTAGCCATCATATATTATGCTATTATAATTAATTTCAGACAATAACCAATTTTTCTAAGTTACTAATGGTGTAACCTTTTCACAGACACGAATTCTTAAGAGAGACGAGCTGGTTGGCAGGACTGAGAGATCCAAACTTGGCAAGAGTTGTAGGCTTCTGCAGTCAAGAAGAACCCATGTGTGCCCTCATAGAACACTCTGAACCAGGGGAACTACCGAAATTCCTAGGACAACGAACAGGAAATGAAGATGGTGTTCCAGCAATAAGGTGAGTTAATCATTATATTACTTGTACCTATATTTTATTTTTTTTATTGCAAATCAGTTCATCAAAGGTCAGATATTTCATCCCCTATAGACGAAAACCGACGCAAAAATATTAAGCACGATTGTCAAAAATTGAGTTGAAGTTTTATCACTGAAAATAACAGAAATGGAATGCTCATGGATTTCTCCAAAGTGCGTTAACAGAAACGAGTCGATCGTTATAATTATTACATCAGTACTGGAATAACCGATATTGGAAAGCTCCATCTAACGAACATATTGTTCGACAATACTCGCTCTGACTCGATTAATTACTATATGTTAATGATATCTACTCAAAATAGATGAAGCAATACCGCGAAAATAGATTGATAAGTGAATTACAATATGTTTCCGCAGTAAATGGAACTGAGAGAGTAATTGAATTGATACGTGAGGGATCGATTTTGTGCTTAGTTGGCATAAAAAAACAATCACCCCCTTTCGAATAAAATTCATTTCGTATTGTATAGATGAATAAATGAAGGACTCCTATCTTTGGAAAAAAAATTGAAAATACTTTCAAAATAAGTATTCCTTGAAAATCAGAAATTAATGTTATTTCGAATGTTTGATTGATTCGGTCTTCACTTGATGGAAATTCATTTTAAATAAATAATAATACACTGCTGATTTCCACAAAATTTTGTGGAAATCAGCAGTGTATTATTATTTATTTATTTCGAATGGTTTTCGGGACGTTATATTGTCATTATTATTGTATCGAAACAAATATTCAAATATAAAATGTTAATCGATATGTTCGTGATGATCCCGACCACTCCCTTTGGAAGCGTGAAAGTGCTTTGAATGAAACGGGTGTTCTTTTTCGAGGTACACAACTTTAAGTTGGCATTACTGTTCAAGATGGCGACCGATTAAACAGCTGTCGAGTGATTTATTCTCAGTTTGGTTTGGCAATTCATCATGAATAGACTCACGCCTGAACAACGCTTGCAAATAGTGCAATTTTATTTCGAAAATAATGGTTCTGTGCGGAATACGTATCGCGCACTACGTCCATTTTATTTTGTTTAGCGATGAAGCGCACTTCTGGTTGAATGACTACGTCAACAAACAAAGCTGCCGCATTTGGAGTGAAGCTAATCCTCAAGTGTATGTCGAAACACCGTTACATCCAGAAAAACTGACTGTTTGGTGCGCTTTATGGGCTGGTGGAATCATTGGTCCGTACTTCTTCAAAAACGATGATGGCCAGAACGTTACAGTCAATGGTGATCGGTAAAGAGCCATGATTACTAACTTTTTCTTTCCTGAATTGAACAACCATGATGTCCAGGAGCTGTGGTTCCAACAAGACGGCGCAACATGTCACATAGCTCGTGCCACAATCGATTTATTGAAAGACATGTTTGGTGACCACCTAATTTCACGTTTTGGACCTGTGAATTGGACTCCAAGATCTTGTGATTTAACACCGCTAGACTACTTTCTGTGGGGCTATGTAAAGTCATTGGTCTATGCGGATAAGCCAAAAACCCTTGACCATTTGGAAGACAACATTCGCCGTGTTATTGCCGATATACGGCCACAAATGTTGGAAAAAGTCATCGAAAATTGGACTTCATCCGAGCCAGCCGTGGCTCATCATATTCAAAATGTAATGCGACAAGATCATTTTGCGGATAATTAAAATTCATGTCAATCGAATAATCCATCGTTGTTTTATTGCAATTTAAAGTTCTATAGCTCTAAAAAAACACCCTTTATAAAGATTATTGTTACACCATATTTCGCACTTCAAGAAGCAACTTTTATATTGGTAAACAAATTACCAAGATTACCCAAAAAATTCTTTCACGTTTTATCAAAAATATCAGTCAAATTCCTCAATTTTTTGCCTCGTGTTTTGAATCCTTCTCTATAAACTTTCTTCTAGAACACCATATTAGGACACACTACCTTCTCTTTCCCTGTTGCTCAAAAACCCAATTACTTCTCATCAAAATCCAGATAACGCCTGATGCAAAATTCTCCCCCGCAAAACACCTGTATCCATTCCATCTGCGCAGTGAGAGAAGCATGTATATCCTCTCAACCCACGACCCCATAGCTTTCAAACATACCTTAATTTTCGTCACACCCGAATTAGCACAAAGTACGAGTAATAATTTGATGGCAGCGCCATCTACCTAACACCCCATGCTAACGAATTCTATATTCAGTTTGGCTAATGCAGCTTGGTCTCTGAGAAGCTGAAATTAGTTTACATTGCCGTCTGTCCTTCGGCAAACAGAATTAAACCCCTCCCCACCCCCCCTTCGTTTCGTCTGGTCCTCTACGATCCGGGATTATCGTAATGGACGACAAAGTCTAAACGGTTTATATTATTTATAATTTCAAACGGTATCAACGTTCAACACTCTTTGTCCCTTTGAATGCATTATTTGACTTGTTTTCTCTTCGTGATGTGATCCACTTCGTTCGCGTTACGTTTTGTTCGGAGGACTCTTATAGGATTATGATTACTCTGTAGAACTGTGTCTTTTCTTTTGTTACGTATGATTTCTAACCCAACATGAACTTTTTAAATAAATGAGTGTGGTTATTTCATTTTAAGATTATTGAATAAAAGATAGAAAAAGGTAGACCAATTTGGAGAAAGCCAACGTTTCGTCTATTCATATTCAGACATTATCAAGAATACAAAAAAAAAAAGTAACAAACATGTATAAATGAAAGGTAACAAAGTCGAAGTTCAAAATATTTACTTACGAAGTTTATGTAAGTAGTCGAATAAAGATGATTTGCTCTGGTGCAATACTGGAAATTAAAAGCTACACCTTGTTGAATGAATGAAAACTAAGAAAGACATGCATATACAAACCATAAATATTATGACCTAGGACAAAATCAAATTATTGCTCATTCAACAGTTTGTTCTGTGAATGTAATTAAATACATAGGCATTCAACTTTGCTTCCGCCGTTGTTTTCCAAAATTCGAGACTTTATTGTAAAAAACTGGTTATACATTAATGATTCAATGTATTGTCCATCGCTGTCCACTACTTCCTCCCATCTTCCGGCAGCGTTGAATGCCGTGTTGAAAAAACTGGTAATCTTTTGAAGCGATCCTCTAATCGATCTTATTTTTTCTTCTTCATAAGACTGGAGGTGCTGTACAG